>NC_139540.1:17029983-17372483 GCF_965153285.1 Podarcis tiliguerta | reverse complement strand
GAAAATGCAAGACGTTATCGTGCTTCGTTTAATCTATGGATTAGACTGCACACATTTTAACCCAACAGAACAAATTGTGTTGAATTAATATGTATGGCACCAGCCTGTCTTTTACTTCTGGCCATTGAGCATTAAACAAGCTGTTGTTTACGTGATTGCATTTGCCGTACGAACAGTGTCCCTCAATCTACATGGCATTTTCCAACTAGGGACAGTAGCATTGTCAAAAAACAAATAGTTCTTACAAGACAAGAAGTACAACCAGCATCAACGTTGCAATATCCAATTCATACAACCCTCTCTTTTGTTGCCCTGTATGAAGAATGGAATAGTGTTTGTTGTCTTAGTCCATAGGTCAGGGGTCAGCAAACTTTTTAAGCAGGGGGCCGGACCACTGTCCCTCAGACCTTGTGGGGGGCTGGACTATATTTTTTTTGGGGGGGGGAATTGAATTCCTATGCCCCACAAATAACAAAGGTGCATTTTAAATAAAAGGACACATTCTACTCACGTAAAAACACGCTGATTCCTGGACCATCCGCGGGCTGTATTTAGAAGGCGATTGGGCCGGATCTGGCCCCCAGGCCTTAGTTTGCCTACCCATGCCATAGATGATAGCAGAATGCTTCTAACTGCACCTCCATAATGACACTACTCCTACTCTGATTTTTGTCTTTTCTTCTTCTTTTTTAAGCAACCCATTTTGCTGCCCTGGGCTGCTACCTTTTGGACCAACTGTGTGACATCACACGTGTTTCCTGACACAGTGCAGGCCAATGAATGAGGCACAGAAGGAAGGGGTGGTTTCCTCCCTCAGCCCCAACTGGCCAAAGAGCAGAATCACCAGAATCAAGTCATATAAGGCCCTCCATTTAAATGCTAGCAAGGGAAGAAGGAGGACTTTCCAGTGCTTCATCTAAGGCTGACTTGAAAATTTTGCCATCAGTAATCCCAGTTAACAGCACTGACTCATTACAGTCAAAGATAAAAACCCCTGCTGGTTGCAATTTTACAGACATAGTTGTGTATATGAGTCCCACTGCTTTCAATATAACTTAAATACAGGTTAATGACACAGGATTGTAACAATTGACTATAATAATGCAGGAGATGGAACTGAGAAAATGATACATCCACAATTCACCATCACAGATAGCACTTGAGAGATTTCCTTGGTCAATCTAACTTGTCATGCACCATGAGCATAACATGCTAATTCAAAGTCTTTTGACTTCACAATGTAACTGAGTTTTGGAAACAATTGCCCAAATTGCACAGTATGAGGTGGAAGACTGAAAATGGGGCAATTCCAGTTTTGGATACTCGCCCACCTTTTTTTTTTTAAAAAAAGGAATGAGAGTGAAAGCCCTCCATATAGAAAACTTGTATATTAGAAATAAAATAGTGCATGGTCTCTACAAAATATAATATCTCATCTGCAATCTGAAATTGTAGGGTTCAGAATTGTATTACCTCTGCTTACCAACTCATTTTATACAAGACCTGGCTCTATGTGTAGCATAAAGAAGTGGTTGAATAGACGGGAATTTACTAGTTTGGACTGCAGGTGAGAAGCGCCATTTTCTAAAGCTCTCTTGTGTAAAAAGTTCCCTGCAAATTAAACAACAACCCCAAAACAAAGTAGCACATGGGAACTGCAGTGCTAACTTTCCTATTTTGTACTGGAAAGCATTAAAAATGTGATATTTTACCTGTGCATTACCATCTCACCTGCAAATATTGTTTTATTTTACCATATTAATATGGCAAAATATAATTTTATTTTTTGTTATTTGTTGTAAGCCACTTAAGAGATCATTTTGGTGTGACGTGGCATATAAATATATGAAAATGTCAAATACATACATCTTATGACACTATCAGCTCAAGATAACATTGCTGCTGTTGCTTGTGTGGACTGCTTATAGAATGGCTGTATGTCCAAACAGATATGCCACATCTAGTGCAAATATGTTAGATGTCAATCAAAAAATAAAATAAAATCCTATTTCTATTTCCTAATCTGCAAAAAGTCAAAAAAATATCATGGTCTTAACTTGTGCAAAATTTCCCAGGAGCTTATTTCTGTGGTAAAATCTGTTTGCCTTCTGAGGGTTTTCCCCAATTTTATTGGCTTTTACACAGAATTTGTTCTACTGTGTGTAAGTTGTTTTGACATATTTAATTCCACAAGGGAACACTAGCCTCTTGGTCTTTCATCAGTCCCTTTGAGCTAACAATATCTGTGCTTGATTACTTCATATTTTTTAATAAGTCTCCTAGCTACAAATGTGATTTCATTTTATGAGCACAAGATGATAAGCTAATCAAAGTTACTGCCATACTGATGTAACTAAACAATGGGAATTTTAGCCTTCAACAATAAAAATTCTGTTGAAACAGAAATGGCAGGATGCTGCTGAATGGAACTGTAGTCCCTTTCTACCACTTTTTTTGTTCCAATTTTTAATTTTTAAAGCTATATACTTGCTTATAATTACAAATCAAATGCAAAAAGAGATCCATGAAAACAAAGATAAAAATGACTACGGAATTATAATTACAAAACCTCTTCAGAATTGCACTTAGTCACTTGATAATAAAACCAGCCAACCCTTTAAAATGAAGGGCCCAATGCTCACCAAAACTGTGTTCTTAATCATTAGAGTACAACTTGTATTCAATTAAACAAAAGGCATATAGAAGAAGGGGAAAATGGGGGGGGGGGGGTGCAGCCTTTAACGGTGAATTAGATAGTAAAATATAGACTCCACAATAAATCAGAGTAATATGAAACCATAATATATATTAGAAAACTGTAAACCCATGCTCTATTCAGTAAAGGTTCCCCAATTTAATACAAATTTACATTGCCTTTGTCTGTTTTCTTTAAATCTCCCTTATCAGCACTTCTAATGAAGACTTGTCCACTAGATGCTAAGAACTGAGAATGTGTGTCTGGGAATGTTTAGCTTCAGCTACTACCCTAGAGGAAAAAGTTATGAAATTTGGGACTATATGATGGAGCAAAAGTGAAACATTTTTTTTAGGAGTGCCAAAATGGAATTAATATGATGTTTTGCCACAGTGGTGAGGTGGTACCATATTTTTTTTAGCATGAAGATTGGTGTAATGAACACTGAGGCATGTGTTGAGATAATGAATCACCAGAATCTGTCCCTATTCATATTTTGAACCCTTTTCTAAAATAGGCTGGCTTCTATGCAATTGGTCACTATGTCATTTTGCATTTATCACATCACTATCATGTCAAACCAGTGATGTAATTTACCCTAACAGTTTATAAAAGTTTAATATCCTTATGAACTTGGATATCACCAGTTGGACCAAGGATTTAACCAATATGGGGCATTGCATCTCCCAGGGAATTACCGTAAATTTTAAAGCTTCAGCTAGATTTTGAAACACTAGTAACTTATTTAAAAATGTTAACAATGATCAAACATTAAAATAATACAAAGTAGTTGTAAAAAACAATTATAATGCAATGATAATTAGACTGTGTAATAACAGATAAATGGGCAAGTCATTTAAAAGACCAGATTGCTTATATCCATCATAATTATAGCACATAAGGAGTCTTCTGTACACTTCTGATTTGGGGAAATAATGGGATTCTCTCTCCAACACAAACATAGTTGAAAAAAGAAAAATTGCATGTATACAAAAGAGATAACTACATATGATCATTTCAGGTGTCCTCGGCTCCCTTTTTCAGCTATACAACTTTTTTCCAATTTGAAATGAATGCAATTAAACTCTTCCAATTCTTTTGAAGAGTAACAGTCCTTTCTAAGATCTTTCTGTAGTACATGTTAACTATTTTAATATTTGGTTGGGAGCCACCCAGAGTGGCTGGGGAAACCCAGCCAGATGGGCAGGGTATAAATAAATTATTATTATTATTATTATTATTATTATTATTATTATTATTATTACAGTGGCTTTACAAAGGCTAACATAAGAAGTTACATACACCTGCCAACTCTACACCTACTTTCTCAATAAGCCCACAGTTCACCTACAGCAGCCTTTCTCAACCTTGGGTCCCCAGATGTTGTTGAACTACAACTCCCATCATCCCTAGCTAGCAAGGCCAGAGCTCAGGGATGATGGGAGCTGTAGTCCAACAACATCTGGGGACCCACAGCTTGAGAAACACTGACCTACAGGAACCTGCAGCACTATATTGTTTTATGCTGATTTCTGTTGTTGTTCCCTGCTGAGAAATGACCAGCGCAACATCTCTGAGTAAAAGCTAGATGAATGAGACCCGTGATCTCAAGGTAATGGGTTTGAGCCCCAGGTTGGGCGGAAGATCCCTGCATTGCAGGGGGTTGGGCTAGATGGCCTTCGTGGTCTCTTCCAACTCTACAATTCTGTGGTTCTTTGAATACAATCCATTGTTGTCATAAGGGAACGGATAAGCTCAGAACCTATTAATAGGCATTGCAGTACTGGAAGCAGAGATGCAAGGCCACGACTCTGCAGGTTCCAGCCTTATAATGCTAACTCAGTCCTGCTAATCATATAGGTCAATGTTCAGTAACCTTGTTAATCAGTAGCTGGTAGCAGATCAGGTTAAAATAAATAATTCTTTAAAAAAAAGGTTCTGAGAAATTGGCTAGGACACCCACACCCCGCCCCCTGCAAATAGGCCACACCCTCCTAATCATTAGGAATCCAGTGGCATCTCTGATTAAATAGCTCGTTAATATGGCTGTCTATAAGTACAAAACTTCCCGAGCAACAGTGTAATATGTTTTTAAGGAGGTTAGGTTTGAAAAAAGAGCATTATAAATGTCACATTTACTTCCAGCTGGAAGTGTGTGACAATACTGTATAAAATGTTGAAACATGCTTTCCTTTTGTTTTACTTTACTCATTTTTGTAATACAACCCTGGTTACTGGAAAATGCCTTACAGCTTTATTCAAAACACATGTTCCAAAGGGGGGGGGGAGAGAGAATCTGAATGGGGAGAGGGGGAGAGAGAGAGAGAGACTTTGACTCTTTCTGGTACATCTAACCAATATATCATTTGAGTGTGTTGCACTTTTTTTCTTCATGTCAGGCCCACTTTTATGTCGTTAAGATTTATTTAAACTAGTTTATTATATAATGAAGCTTGTCAGATCATAAGAACAAAGTCAAACAATATGCTCTGTATCAAAGTGCAACGTTTAACATAGAAGTTTAAGTATACATATCAAGTGCAATGCAATCAAGAAAACTTTAATCGAAAAATGCAAATGGTTCACATTATTAGAGCCACATCTGTCCTTTGAAGCACAATTTGGGATGTTTATCAAAAGCTACAAGTAATTATATTACTCCCTCCCACTGCACATATCTTAGCCACAGATTTCTTAGACTGAAAGCCTTTTTGATTTAACTCCACGGTCTTAAAAGGATCAGTATAGAAAATAAAATAAATGCGGGGGGGGGGGGGGAGAGAGAGAGAGAGAGAGAGAGAGAGAGAGAATATACCTGGCCTTTCAGATCCTTCAGACCTGCGAAAGTGGCAAAGAATAATATAAGTGCAATAAGAAGAACACAATTTACTGTATCAAAGTTCAGTATGAGGCAACTCGGGGGGGGGGTGCTATTGGGTTTAGTTTTTATTATGCATTTTGTTTCTTTATATTCAGTTTTTATGTTGTAACTGCCCTGAGACCTGCAGGTATAGGGCGATATACAAATTATTATTATTATTATTATTATTATTATTATTATTATTATTATTATTATTAATTTTGCTGCAGCTTCTGAAACACCTACACAGAGCAGAGTTTAGCTATCCAGTTAAGAAGCTACCATGACATATACCACAACCACAAAAAATGTGGGTATTGGCAATTCATTGAAGAACACTCCAAACAATTTATTTTCCCTGGGAGTATACATTTAAATTTCATCCAAACTAAATTTCTTTCCTGTTCAGAAATTGCAATCAAAGTAAGACAACAGTCCTTCAAGAGTCAAACATCCAAAAATAGGGCGTGGGGGGGATAGCTACCAATTTGTTCTACTCTTTACTAACTATACTACAAAGGGTCTTTCACTTGTACATAATTTGATCGTTTTAGCTGCAAGAGCTATATAAATATCTACCATTGTAAATGAGTGTTCAACCTCAGCTTAAAAAATAATTACATACTATCAATGGGAATATGTAATTTACAGGCACATTCAACAACAGTGTATAGGCTAATACTTTTTATTACACTCACTAGAGCTGAATGAAACACTCAAACTATTGGATTCATTAAAACCTCATTCTTTTGCCAAAAAAGGGGGTGGGGGTGGGAAGGGGAGGTCTTTTATGAGTTCCTGGAAGTGTGTGTGTTATATTTAGTTCTTGTGAGTGTAATAAAAAGCAATACCCTGTGAAACTGACATTCATTACAGAAAACTTTTAGAAGTTACAGGACTATGTTCAATATTGAGGGTGGGAGATGCCAAACAAATGTAGCTGCAGAGCTAGCCTTAAAAGCTACACGGCAAAATGTACAATTAAGGTACATATCCTGCTTATGCTGTATGCTATTAACTCTCATTTATCATCTTATACTTTGACAGAATTCCAGTTCTGAACCGCTTACATTTTATGTATCTTGTTGTAAGTTAAGAGCCTGAAGAATGAGTTGACTCATTAGAATGGGCAGCTGAGGCCATGGACCTGCGGGTTAGAAGAAGATGGCCGAGGGGAAGGGATGTGAGATATTTAAGGGTTGTTGTTTCCTTCAACCCAACAATCAACTGGGAGTTGCAACTTACAGAAAAGTGCTGTGCTTTGAAACCCCAACCTTCAGGGTCTTCAAAGCACCTGAAACTCCCTTTCTGGCCCTGTTTCAACTTCAACTGTCCCACAGTTGATTATAGCATTGGATCATGTAGTACAGGGGTCAGCAAACTTTTTCAGCAGGGGGCTGGTCCACTGTCCCTCAGACCTTGTTGGGGGCCGGACTATATTTTGGAAAAAAGTAATAATGAACAAATTCCTATGCCCCACAAATAACCCAGAGATGCATTTTAAATAAAGGCACACATTCTACTCATGTAAAAACACCAGGCGGGCCCCACAAATATCCCAGAGATGCATTTTAAATAAAAGGGCTCATTCTACTCATGTTAAAACACATTGATTCCCGGACCATCCATGAGCCGGATTTAGAAGGCGATTGGGCCGGATCCGGACCCCAGGCCTTAGTTTTTTTAACCATAATGTAGTCCAACCCACTGCAATGTAGGAATATGCAGTCATCCCATACAGGGATTGAACCTGCAACCTTGGCATTATCAGCACCATGTTGATAACTCACAAGTGGGAGTGGCTTGGCTTAAACAGCATGGCAGACCTAATTAGGACAGTAGGCTGGTGGTTCCCCACCACTGAGCCATATTTTAATCATGGATGAGGAAGCTGACCTGGTGTGCATTTCTCAGATTTCATCAATGCAGACTATTGGAGGACTGGAAAGGGCACTGGTAAGGACAGGGTATCTGCAAGACTGTGTCCTCTCATATGAACTTGCCTACAGTCTAAGGTCTGCTCTGGAGGCCTTGGGGTAAGTCCCATCACCAACAAAAGTTAGGCTGGTAGAACATGGGACAGGGCCTTTTCTGTTGCAGCACCCTAACTATGGAACTCACTTGCCTATGGATACTTTATTTAGACTCAGCTTTCTTGTTACAGTGTGGTATAGTGGTTACAGTGTTGGGATTAGGACCTGGGAGAGACCAGAGCTTAAATCACTACTCTGCCACAAAGCTCACTGAATGACCTTGGATCAGTTACACAGCCTACCTCACAAGGCTGTTGTGAGGATAAAACAGGGGAGAAATAGGGAGAACCAAGTACGTCACCATGAGCTCTTGAGAGGAAAGGTTGGATAGAAATGTAAGAAAATGTTTTTTTGCTGATGTAACAGTGCAATCTTTGCATGTACTTCCCTGGTAATATACAAGTGATAAATAATAAGATGGCTGCTGGAAGCTACGTCCTCCTGCAGTTACAGAACTAGTATGGAATTGCAAGATGCCTATGATTCAAAGCAGGAGCCAAGGTTAATTGTGATGCAACAGTGATCATCCATAAGTAGACCCTTTCCATATGCACAATTGAAGCATTATGAATAGAATCGTAATTGATCCATTAATGCCAAGAGCTAGAATAGTAATGGATTGATGAAACATTATTCCAGTTATGCACAGAAGTTTTACAGTTCTACAATAACAAGACATAAAAGCTTCAGTGACAGAAAGTGTTGGGAACTCAACATAATCATAGTTCCAGGCAGGAAATTCTGGCCAAGCATAATATCTTTAGCAATCCTTGCCCAGTCATTTAATTAAAGAAATAAAAGATGGAAACTGCTTTTTAGTGAGGCCATTGGTCCATCTAGCTCAATACTGATACTCTCCAGGTTTTCAGATAAGGGTCGTTTCCAGCCCATCCTGGAGATGTCCAGGATTGAACATGCAAAGCATCTGAAAACCCAATGATAAGTCCAAGTTTTATTGCGGCAAAAGCCAGTAACACTAAACACCATAAGATCAGACAAAAGGAAATCAACAATGACATCAGAAAAGAGAGAAGAAGAAAAAAGGATTACACAAGGGAACTTCGCAGTGTGTCATTCAACAGTGGAGATTTACGCTTTCTGATTACTAAAGTGCAAAATTTGGCTACCTCATATGATATTGAGCTTGAGGAATCTTCCAGAAGGTATTTTCGTAGAGTTTCGGGGGAGGATTCCAAATAATGTTGTAGGGGTATAAATTTTGATAAAAGCGGCAAAATAAGTTGAACTCGTTCTTCACTATAAAATTTGCAAAATAGAAGAATGTGAGTGACAGATTCTACCTTATTGGACATACAGGGGCAGAGACGCGCATGCATTGGTACCCGCGTGAATTTGCCGTACAGCACTGCTGAGGGCATTGTCTCAAAGCGGGCTCTAGAAAAAGCCCATCTATAAGCTTCATTAGTGATGTTAGTTAAGTAAGGGGCAGCTGCAAAATTAGGCCAAGTTTTTAAACATCTATACGTCTCCGGGAGTAGGGCGTCTTCCTGTTGTAATTCGACATCGTAAAGTCTCTGAGTGATAATTGCTTTTGCCTTGTTCAGAGTTCCAATAAAAAGATTTTCAGGGTTCAGGCCAATTTGTTTGATCTTATTAGTTATTTGCATAAGCCAAGGAGGATAGGGAACTGCGGCCAGAAAGCAAGGTAACAGTCCCTTAAACAGTCCCAAAACAGTCCCAAAACCCAATGAAAAACCCAAATGATTTCCATTGTCAGTCTGGAAATGGCTTACATCACTACTTGAAATCCATGTACATTCACACATGCAGACTTATCACAATCAATGGTGATTTTCATGTGTGAACGAGATCTTCAAAAAGATCCTGAATATCACATTAGAATTACCATAAACATGAAGGTACTCCTGCAATGGTTTACAGAGAGACAGTTCACAAAGTGAGTCATCAAATATCAGGTGTAGAGCAGTCATGTGGTGGGCATAAATGGTAATTCTGAATGCTCTAACAGTGGGGACAGAATCTACACAATCAGAATAAAACCTGCATTTTTACCTTTTGTGGGCTGGATGTACTATGCTTGCCTCAAGTCTCAGCTATCTATCATCAGCTTGGGCCTGCTCCAGGGTTGTTGTGGGGGCCTTGCCCCCAGGTAGAATCTCACCTACATCACTGGGGCCCACTGGGCTTCCCTAGCAATAAGTGCAGGCAGTAGCACACTTCTGAGCGGTGCTAGACTTGTTCCTGTTTTCATTTCCAACAATACCTGTGATACAGCATCACTCCAGAGTAATTAAATTAGAATGACAGTCAGACACAACCTATGACTGCTGAGATCAGGAGTGGCCGATAGGAGTTATAGACTAACAACATCTGGAGGGCTCCACATTGGCCACCCCTGCTTAATAGCACCAGGCTGGATTTTTGATTTGAAGTGGGAACCATCAGAGTTGCCAGCTGTTCGCCCTGATCACCATGCTTGGGTCCCAGCCAGATGCTCCTATCGGCCCTGCCTTGAGGACTCAAAGAGTAAATAGCCATTATATTTCAATATCATTCCTCCCCATGAGAAAAAAAGTGTTTTGAATTGCATTATCTATTTATCTATATCACAATCAGCACACCTCATACTTTGGATAGCTCAAACACACTTTTTACCTCTTGCACCGGAAAATACTTTCTTTTAAAAATGTGTCACAGTTAAGAAAAATGCAACCTGAAAAGATCACACCCCTTTCTCTGCACACATAATCTGCTCTAGGCAAAGCTCCTCTGAGCATGCATAATTCCATTTCTCTCTATAGAGGAGTGACTTAATTATCCAATTGAGTTTAATACATAAGGCAGAATTACCAACCTCAGCAAAGGTGGATTTTAAAGGGAAAAGGCCAAGCTGTGAATCATGCCTGCATGCAGAAGGAAGGCTCCCTTATGGGTGGGTACTTCAGGTTTATAGAAGACATTTAACTTTTAAATGTTTATATTTCACTGCTCACTAACAGTTCTTCCATGGCGCACTTGTGTACACCAGTACAGGTTCGGAAAAATGACTGGAATAATACTTCTCTGTCCAAATGCTGTGACATTTATAGGTCTTGTAATACCAAATAGTGGATTTTAAAAAGTATTTTGTTCTTAGCTAGCCACTGATGGGTCACAAAAATTCAAAATGGATACTACATCCACTGAGAATTAAAGGGTTTTTTTTTTAGGTCTGAGGAAAACGCTTCCTCTGCCACCACTCTTTTGGCTCCATTTGTAACACTTCTAAACCCTAAAATGTAACTTATTTAAAAAGTTCTTGTCCAGAGCATACATTTAAGCTCCTTCAGGCTTTCTTAAACTTACTTCTGAAATGAATTTGTGCTGGTTTCAAAAGTTTACTGAACAGCAATTTCATCTCATGGTAACAAGGCCCTATTCATGTGGTTCATGCAGACCAATCCTGCAAAGTGAGACAATTTTAACCAGGAAACAAACTCTAAATCAGCTACGCAGTAATTGGGTAGAGTGACAGCCAACCTGCCAAGCCATCTTTTCAATCAAGTGATTTGCATTCTGCGCAATCTGCGCAGTGACAGATTTATTGCCCTAACATACGTGTACATACCTGTTTGACTCTGCTATCTAAAAGAACAAACCACGTTCCAATTATCAGAAGGAAAACCAGACAAAGTAGCTTTTAATGAGCCCATAAAAACTTCAGTTTTTTACTCAAGATTCACTCAACACCCTCAGTGATAATTAACGAAGGACATTCTGCTCTCATTCACACTCAAGTTAATAAATCTTATCAGGATATCTTGACATGCCCCAAGGGAAGGAGGAAGAGCCCACCAATAAAGTTGACGTGCTGAAATTCCCATTGGGACCCCAAATCATTTTTCACATTCAGGAACTGCTGTTGAAGCGCTCCCCCTTTGAAATGGTTTGGCTTACTGGTTTTGATGGGACAATGACCATATTATCATTTATCTTTTCACATGGTTCCAGTAACCACAGCACAGCTTTTACTTAGTGTTTGTTTGTTTCTCCTGAATAAGCCACCTAGTCTGATCCTTTATCTTGTGGTAAGCAAAAGACCAAAAAATACAGATATCTCTTAAATCGTATCAAGTCAACTTTGCAATGTCAAAACTAAAAGTAAGAATAATGCCAGAGGAGTTTCAACAGGTGTCAATCGTTTATCCTTGCAGATGACACTATGTGGAGTGTGGGTCTTACCTCGTGATTGTTCTACATGCCAACGCCAACCACCATACCAAAATATTACATGCTGTGAGAAAGAAGCTCATGATGAATTGCACTACATGTTACAACAGGAGAGCTGTTTGAAGTGCTATTTGTGTCATCAGTGTAACATCAAAGTACGTACATTCTAAGTAATTTGGGCTGCAACAAGCTTTGGTTTGATAAATCCAATAAGTTTTCATATGGGGAGCCTCTGAACAGGTATCTTTCAGTCCAACTTGAAATGATTTTTATCTGTAGCTGTTGCGTGTCTCATTTGGAATGTTCGTGTGATGGCTAAAAGGAGTAAAGCACCTCTGAGTCACGCTCAAATACATTGATCAGGGGTTGCATGCAAAAGAGTAATGGTCGTGAGAGTAGTTTTCAGGTCTGTGCCATAAGTGGTGACCCATAATTCTTGTCAGCAGTGACCTGGGTATAACTAGGAGGTAGCTTGTTAGATATCGTTGTACGTATTCTACTGTGACAGCTACTGAGGGGGAATTTTGTGGCCTGGGAAAAAAATTATCCAATGTTGAAAAGGATTAATACAAAACTAAGATTCAGCAATTTACACCATTAGATTAGAAATGAGATGATGATGATGATTTTGACCCTTTCTCCCAAATGAACCCAGGGCATCTATAAAACATCTAAAAATAATTTCAGTTTAGATGCAGACTGGGAAAGATTTCTGCTTGCAAGGTTTATTGGGAAAGGAAGGTTCTTCAGAAGGCACGCAAAAGACAACAGAGACAGCTAAAATTTAACGGGAGGGAATTCCAAAGGGCAGGTGTCACAATAATAAAGACCCAATTCCTATATTGTGTGGAAATGACCTCCTGAGAAGATGGTATCTACAGTGATCAATTGTGTACAGGGGTGAGATGATATTTCAAGTATACACAATCTGACCCAAAACTTAAACGAGAAGATTAAAACAGCATAAAGTCAAATGCAGAGTTCAGTTACAAATAAAACCTGATGAAGTTCTAATGCCCAATAAACCTCACTCCTCAAAAGCTTTGGCACACTCCAATGAATCAATAGTTTAATTAGAACTTAAAAGTCTGAACCAGGATTAATTTTAAAAAATGGGTGGATGGGGTGGGAGTTATTCAAAACAGATAAAGAGTTGCCATAAAAACATATTTTAAGAACATCTGGGAACTAAGAGTGGTAACAGCGAAAGTTCATTTGTTGGTTTTCGAAAAGTTGTAAACTGATTAATGGAAATCTTGTCATTAAGCCGGAATTGGTAATTATTAACAGTAAGAAATCAGAGTGTTAATTATTTTTCCAAAACACTTAACAGTCAAAAATGGAGCCAATTAATCAGGCACCTATTCAGCACGCTGGCTTTCCCTGTTTCCTTGCCACTGCACGTCTATTTTGAAAGAAAATAGATTTTTCTAACAAACAAGGAATCTTGATTTTGGCTGCGTTTGAAATACCAGAAAGAATTCCCTTTGCAATGAAATTTAGGGCAGCTATTGATTCGCAGATATTTCAGTCTGATCCTAGAAATATTTCTAGCTACCTGCCTCTTTCTCCCTTCTCCATCTTTCTTGCCAAGCAAGGATTAAAAAATGGAAAAAAGAGGCTGCACAGCAACAAGGTCAGTTTTTTTCTCTCTCTCTCCATATCAAAAGACTCAATGAGGTAATGGCTTCTTCCTGGGAACTAGAATTTTTTTTAATGTTGTTAAAAAAAACCCCAACCCTTTGTTGTTTGCCACTCCAGACTTCTTTTAGAGGAAGAGTAGGATAAAAATCTAATAAATATTTAAGTGTTCATGTTGATCAGGTCCAGGTACTTCCAGTCCGCATTTTCTTCTGCCACAAACTAAACGCTCCTCCAGTCAATCTGCTTATTAAGCATTCATCCTTATTTGCTTGCACAAAGCTTACATGGCGGTTAGACTTTCTGGTCTTCATTGAGCATTTCTTCTGATTTGTCCTCAATATCTCAGAGTGCCCATCTACAAGCAGTGGCCATAGAAAATTGGCTATTCACAGATACCAGACCTTTCAATGTGATTTGCACATCTGTAAACTTGTCAAAAGAAATAGCCTACGGGCATGTGAGGGGGTGGAGTGGGTGCTGCGTGTGTGAAAGACAAAAATTTCCGAGCAATATCTGAACAACATTTTGCCTTCTTTTTAATCATGTGCACAATCACATCAACATTCCTTTTAGTTAAAGTACTTGGTAGATTAGCTGGAGGCTCCCTTATTACTGACGTTAACTGGCAGGCATTGTTGGTGCTTTAACTAAATTCTGTTAAACAAAGCCTCCAGCTAATTGGTTGAGTTTCATCTTTCATGCACATAGCATCTTCCCTCACATATGCCTTGGGGCCATCTCTTGTTAAGAGACTGCAGATATGCAGATCACATGACACAGCCTTGCAAGTGTGTGGCTCTGGAAATGGAAAGCCAGGTTCGTCTTGGCACTGCTGCATGTGATGCTCGGTCACACTCAGGCACAGGACTCCTTTATCTAGATTGGAGAGAAGTGCCTTTCTGCAATTAACTGGTCTTGGGCAAGGCAAAAACCCACACCTGGATTTCGAGCCCCCACTTGCTGCGAAATTTACTTCTGTAAATTCCATGGGGACTCAACAGGCAAATTAGACAACAGATGGCTGATGTTTCAAGCTGCAATCCTCCTGACCTGAAAATGAGCCCCACGGAGCTCAAAGAGGCTTACCTCTGAGTAGACAGGTATAGGGCTGCACTGTCAATGAACCTCTCAAAGGCAAATTATGGGCCTGCTTATACCAAACGATGATTTAATAATAAGCTTGACCGTGCAATCACAATGATTGTACGAAGCACAGATTCACCGTCCCGTTCCATCTTGCAGCCTCCTCCTATAAATCTGGGTGGTGCTGCACAGGATGGTGTCAGATGTCATCTCTTAGGGCTGCTCATCTGGCAGCTGTGATCACAGGAATCCCAAGATTCGACAGGGATAGTCACCTAATACTGCGCCTTATGAGCACAGCTGTAGCAGCAGCAGCCAATTGTGTGATTCATCCCTAAGAGGAAAAAGGCTTGTGGGTTATTGCTATTGCCAGGTTCTACTCCCTCCCATCATTAGTCCAGCACCTGGCTCTGTGCTTAAAGCACCCATCAAGCAAAGCAACACAGGAAGTGGAGAGCAGGTATCACGGATTCCTTAATCTGAGAGCTGCTGCAACTTATTGCTATAAGGGGTCCTTTCTAATTTACTTCTCCAGCAAGTCCCTCTAGTAAACATAGTCTTTAAAGAAGGGAGGGTGGGAGAGAGAGGAAAGCAGGGATGCTGAAGTCCATAGGGAGCCAGACAACCCTGCCTTACTGACGGCAATGGCACAGTTCCCATTATCTTTGACAGAACAGAAGCAGTCCCCATGACTCAGAATCTTGGCAAGCTCTTGCAAAATTCCACGTGACTGAAAGGAGAATTACTTTAAAAAAGAAGAAAAGGGGCAACACACACACACACCCCGAAACAAAATTGGCCTTAGTTTACGCATGCAACCATTCCTTACGGAAATGGAAACTAAAGTTGTGTGTCACAACATAGGTAATTTGTGGTTATTCCTCTTTGCCGTTCATCTGCAGCAAAGTTATTTGCCAAGTCAAAAATTTCTGTCTGAGATACCTGTGTGTGTGTGTGTTTGAGGGTGGGGTTGCGGCGGAAGGGGAGACGAAAACAAGAAAGAGATATTTAATTAAAATAGGAAGGCAGATGGCCAGCTTTTGTTAAATGAGTTATTTTGCACACGAGTCACACACTGTTAAACATTTACATGTTTAGGAACTATATACTGCAGATGGAAATAACGCACACGTTTTGAAAAGAAGTCCGCTGAGTGCAGAATGCCTTTCTACAGAGAGTCAGTCCTAAAGCACTTTTCTGATTAGCCTGCCACTCCTTTACGGACACGGCAGCAAGAATACCCTGGCAAGTGAAGCCATCAACCCAGCATGATTTCCATTCAATTCAGTGGAGAATACATCAAAGCAGTAAAGATTATACCTACTTCTGAAACTAAATATTTGATTTTTTAAAATGAAAAATATTGTAGTTACAACAATTTAATGCTTTTTTAAAGAGAAAAAGCTAACTAAATAAAAGAGAAGAGGTCTACAATCTTGGCACCCCTTATCTGGAAGTTAGTCCCGCTGAACTAAGTGGGACATACCTCTGAGTAGGCATTGTTAGGTTTTCACTGTAAGACTGTAAAACTGCAATCCTATACACACAACGCTAACTTATCTGGCAATAAGGCCCATCAAGTTTAGTGTATATTGATAGAATTACACTAGGTGGGTGACCTTTGGCCCACTGGGTGTTGCTGAACTACAACTCCCATCATCCTTGGCCACTAGCCATGCTTTGTGCGGCTGACAAGAGTTGTAGTTCAGCAGTATTTGGAGGGCCAAAGTTTCCCCGCACCTGGGATATGCTGGAATCCAGTGAGGAAAGGCCTTAGGCAGGAATCATATACCCGCTTAAACTTCAATGAACTCTGAGAATATAGAATCCATGCATGCCACATCTGTTCTGACAATCTGTTATTAAGGATTGGCTGTTTATCACTCTGTGTTTATAGCCACAGTAGGATATTTCCAGACCTTGAATCGATTCAAGAGTGGGACTTCAACCCTATACCTACTTACCTGAAAGAAAAGCCCCACTGAACTCAAGAGGACTTCTGAATAAAAAAAGGGTAGGTGTTCTGTAGAGCAAGGATTCCTGCTTGCACAAAATCTCCCCATTTCTCTGCAGACCTCCTAAATCTGTTATGCCCACCCCCCAAAAAAACCCAGCAGTTTTTGGGAAGAGTACGGGGCACAGATTAAGAAAAGAAAGTGGTGTAGTCCCATTTTAATGTATTTTAAATCTTTTGTTAGAAGCTGCCCAGAGTGGTTGGGGAAACCCAGCCAGCTGGGCGGGGTATAAATTTATTATTGTTGTTGTTGTTGTTGTTGTTGTTGTTGTTGTTGCATGGATACAACTCTTACTTAGTGCTGCAATGAATTCAAGCTTCTGCAGTAACAAAATATACCAAAAGACATGTGATCTGAAATAGTGGGTGTGGGTATGAGTGTGTAAAGCACACTCTTGAGCCTTACCTAACTTACATCTGTGGCACATGTTCACACATGATAACATGACCATTCTCATTCCGCAGAAAGATGAATTTACCCCTTATTCTCCTGGCCCTTGTCAAAATGCCTTCATAACCAGTTCCACACATAGAAGTTCCAGTCTATGTGTGATTGAGCAAATATCATTTTGCACAAACTTTTATCCTAGCTGATAATTTGACTTGACAGAATGTCTCAGATAATTACACAGCTGCTTTTGCCATTGGTTGCCGTAGAGCAAAGTTGGATGACATCGGGCTATGGATCATGGGTTCTAACAGAGCTAATATGGAAATGAAGCAAATCTGCGTTATGGAAAAAAATACTGGTGGGGGTGGAATTCTGATGCAACAGCAGGCTAATTTTTAAGCAGACTGTTTTCCAAACTTTACAGAAGAAACTGGCAAATTTTGAAAACAATCTTTAGGAGACATCAATGACCAAACATCCTCAGCTTTGCCAAAAGCACTTATCTTCCTTCTGTCTTTTTCACACCCCTAGGATGTAGGAGGCAACACACTTTGGAAGCCAAGAAACAGAGCAGCTAATGGGAAATTACAAATCAACTAATTTCCCCCCTCAGATTTGCTTTATTATTTAAGCGATGTGTGCATGTTTAGAATTGTTTTGTGTTTCTAGTGTGAGACAACATTGGCAAAAGGAGGAGGCCTACTGGATCAGGGACAAAGCATGATTCATCAGGTACAGGTTTGTTCAGAATGGAAAATTGGGAAATTAAGTGCTTCAGGTTTTCAGCAGCATTTATGCACCAGTTTGGAACGCCACAAACCAACCCATACAAATCACCATCTCTCTTTCATAAATGATCAGTCACAAAATGGCTGTTCCCCATCCTAAGTCATTGGCTGATTGACAGAGATGTCACACACCCATGAACCCATGAAGAGGAGGTGCCTGTAATGACATCTTGACGATCAGACACAGGGATAAGAACCTTAAAGGTAAAGGGACCCCTGACCGTTAGGTCCAGTCGCAGACGACTCTGGGGTTGCGGCGCTCATCTCGCTTTACTGGCCAAGGGAGCCGGCTTACAGCTTCCGGGTCATCTGGGCAGCACGACTAAGCCGCTTCTGGCGAACCAGAGCAGCACACGGAAACGCCATTTACCTTCCCGCCAGAGCGGTACCTATTTATCTACTTGCACTTGCTGTGCTTTCGAACTGCTAGATTGGCAGGAGCAGGGACTGAGCAGCGGGAGCTCACCCCGTCGCGGGGATTTGAACCACCGACCTTCTGATTGGCAAGCCCTAGGCTCTGTGGTTTAGACCACAGCGCTTAAGATAAGGAGCCAAATTTCTAGTAGGAGTAAGGTTTTGTGTAAAAGGAAAAGTGCTTAATGTGAAATCACCCTTCTAGTGGTGTCAGAAATTAACTTCTGTTAACTTTGGTTAGCCACTGATTTTGCACAATTCCTCTATGTAATTGCTTCAACGCCGCCCCCACCGCCGCTGCGCCCTCAACACATACACCTGGTTCAGGAATTGAGGATCAAATTCAGAAACAGTCGGCAGACATCGCAGGGAGCATTCTAGAACTTCAATTTTACTCTTCGATATATCAAGCCTTTGTAATGGAGGTATTCCTCCTCCCTCCCCCAAGGTTCCTTTCTGTGAAGTTCACCACTCAAGTACATTTAAAACCTTTAGAAGGCATAATGGATCCTAAATAGTATGGTATATGATTATTATTATTATTATTATTATTACTACTACTAATACTACTATTATTATTTCTACCCCGCCATCTGGCTGGGTTTCTCCAGCCACTCTGGGCAGCTTTTTTTTACTTTATGTTAAACTGTTCTGAGTTCCTTAGAGAAGTGTGGGTCTTAAGTGGAATAAAAAATAAATAAATTGCCGTTTCTAAGAGCATAAAAGAGAAGTCAGCCACAGAGCACATTTACACTGAAGCCATAGACCATTCTAAGTGCTATAAATCATTCCAGTACCGGAGACGTCACACATGTCTTATCCTAGATGAGCATATGCTTAATGTACAATCAGTTTTACTCAGAATATTTCTAGAGCTTGAAGATACTAAATTATAATATAGACCTATGACCTGTCCAAGAGGGCAGAACTATTTTCCAATCCATCTTCTATGTAAAAAATATATTTAATATGGACCACAGAATGCACAAAAGCACTTGCAGATGACTCAAGCAGTCAAGCCAAGCCATGTGTGGTTCACTCATTCTTACCTTTGATTCACTCTGAATTTGTATGACTTTAATCTATATTTTATAACAGATGTATTTATCAAATATACAAAATACTATACTAACATTTAATAAATGATATTAAATGCTGTAATATTCTATAAAATATTTTTACATGGTATGGTAGAAGTAATTTGATTTAAAAAAAGCTTCCTACTGTCCTGTGATTGTTAGCAGATCTCTGTTTTCTCATCAACAAAACTGAATGGGGAATAAAGGCAAATAACTTTGAAAGCATTACAAGATGATTTTTTTGATTAAGTTTCACTCTGTCTTTGTTACTCATGTCCATATATCTATTCCTATTGAATCTGCTTTCCACATTGTTTCTGTGATTTTGGGTAAAAATCCAGCGAAACGCAAGCCTGAAGCAGTTCCCACTCCCCTGTTCATCAAAATTTCCTATCCTTCTGAAATTTTGTGGGCTACTTTGCAGGCCATTTTCATGATAAAACCGTTGTCCATAGGATCACAGGGAGGAAACTGAATCCACCACTTCCAAAACCCAATTTAGAGATGCCTAGCACACAGACAAAAAAATAAATAAATCTGGATTCATTTGTCTATAATTTGGTAGACATGATCCATTCAGGAGGTGTTCCCAAAAGGGGTGTGTGGGTGGGGAAGAATCATAATTTTAAAATTATTTCTCTATCATTGTGAATGGAAGAGGCAATAAGTTTTGCTTTTCTGAAATGAGATTGAGAACTGGACCCTCAGGTGAATTGGAGGGCCTCTGAAAAACATATATCACAGTATGCTTTCCAATGTGCTAAAACGTTCTCCAAACCTAATCTTTGAGGACAGTGCATACCCCAAAGGAACATAAGAGACTGTGCTATACTCAGTGAGATCATTGGTCTATGTACCTCAATATTGTATAAACTGACAAGTAGAATCATTCTAAGGTTACAGACAGCGGTCTTTCCCACCCCTACCTGGGAATGCTGAAGAATGATCTTCAGATTGAAAATTCAGCATGGAAGGCAGATACTATGCCCCTTCGCCAATAGGATTTATTAATATTTACTGCCAGATGGGAGCTATGGCGTTTATGGGATTTTTTTTGCTTCAGATGCCAAACCAGACTTAGGTACTATGGATACACACTTTGCCATGATCCTGAGGCTACCCCAGGTTTCCTCAGGGCTGCTACTTACATAACAAATAAACAACCACACACATTATTCATGCAATTAACGTCATACCTAGTTTGGCCCCCAGAAACACAACATAGTCATGTTCAGATGAACTTAATGCAGTGAATCATTCTCAGCACTGCCTTTCTCTTGAGTTCTAGAAAATAATAGATACCAATATCTGCTTTTCCGCACACCCAACATGCTAGGGAGATGTTAATGTCTGAACAAGTCTTTCCATGTCCCCGAGTCTGACATTACAAAACCCAAAAAGGACATTACAAAATCCAGACATGTTATAAGAGTGAGGAGAAGTCAAAAGGATTTTTGTGTGATGCACCTGAAACACTGGCAGGAAACTTTCTGGAGAGAAGGAGTTAAAACTATAGCCAACGGCATTCAACACATTATTTATTGTAGGAAATCTTTGGCCCTGTTTTACAATGAGGGAAAAAAGGACTCCATTAGCTTCCTACTTTTTTGTTGTTCTTGTTTAAAACTCAGAGGCTGTTTATAATAAGCTTAACCTTTAAGAAAAGATGGAAGACATCAATGCTTTTATAATTTAGTAATTTCATAATTCCAAGGCAAATGCAAGAAAAATGTTCTCTTTCCTCCTCCTCCTCCTCTTTCTATTGTAATGGGGCTAAATTAACTTAATCCAAATATCCTTGAGGCAATGAGAACATCCTTTTTCATCATGACAAGCCAAAACAAGTGCTGCTCAGTATTGCAAAAAAAGTTGGGGAAGGCAATCCTATCTCCATGTTTTCATCAAAAGATCCAACTCCTCCTCCTGTCTTTTAATCCATTAATTACACCATTCAGCTGCATCCCCACTTCTTCTGGCATGGAACACATTAGCTTTTGAAGCCAAAAGGGGTCTCATATAGCATTAAGCGAAACAAGCATTATTCCTTTGGGTTGTCCCCCCCACTTTCAAATTCTTATGAAAACAAACCAATACATGCACGGCTAACACTGTAATATAAAAAAATCTACACATATTGCTGCATCAGAGCAATTCCTGGTTGCAAATCATATTTTGAAGGAAGCAGTAACATAGGACAATGTGTACTATAGCATCTTGCAGCTCAGTGATATGATCTGAAACAACCACAAACAAATGTGGAGCAAGCAAGAAGACAATGGAATCTGCAGGTATCCTCAATCTCAAATTACCGTATTTTTCGCTCTATAGCACGCACGTAGTTTTCAGAGGAGGAAAACAAGAAAAAAAATATTCTAAACGAAACAGTGGATATATGATTTTTGTGGTTCATGCTGTGGCCACAGACATGTGATCTGACAGTGAGTTTGGAGTAGCCAAATGCAAAAATCCTGAGGACCCATGTGGATCCGTGCTTTGTAACCACGTTTTAAGTGGGGAGGGAAGGAAAAGCACTCAAGGGACAAGGAGCATGCATGGGGTGTGTGGAAAAGGATGCTGCTAATGAAGAAGAGGGGTATAAGGGGAGAAGGCTCCTCTCCTCTCCCACTTTGCTCCTTTAAAGCAAGCAGGCTCTGCTTTTCTCCCTCCTCCCCGCTAGCGAGCTGAAAAACTTTGCTGCTATTTAGCGAGCTGAGTGGGGAGGAGAGAGGGACAGAGAGCCTGCTTGCTTTAAAGGAACCAACCGGACAGGAGCCGCTTACACTCGTGTAAGCAGCTCCTCTCCTCTCCCGCTTTGCTCCTTTAAAAAAGCAGGCTCTCTGTCCCTCTCTCCTCCCCACTCCGCGGCTCTTCTCCTGCTTTGCTGTTTCAAAGCGAGCCACGGAGGAGGGAAGGAAGGGGAACCATGGATCCTCTGCTCACGACTGCAGCAGATCCCCCCTGCCACCCGCAGGCATTCGCTCCATAACACGCACAGACATTTCCCCTTACTTTCTAGGAGGAAAAAAGTGAGTGTTATGGTGCAAAAAATACGGTACCTATGTCATACCTAGGGACAGGAAGGAGTTGATAATTTAAATATTCAGTCCAAAATAAATCCATCACTACTACAACTAATAATAATAATAATAATAATAATAATAATAATAAAAGATGCGTATTGATTGGATTTGTACTACAACCCTAATCACTAGCCCAGTATGTGCAAGAACATACCTGGTTGCAACAGCAAGGAATCATTTCTTCAGCGGTGGAGTATCTCCATAGATGGGTGATATTTAACGAAGTTTTACTCAGAGGAGACCCACTGAGATTAATTAACGTAACTAAGGTCCATTAATTTCCACAGGTCTACTCAGAGCAAAACGAAGCTGAATGCAACCCATTCAAATTATCATTAAAATAGAATACCACGACAAATGGCCTCCATAAAACTGTATCTAGTATTATCTGCAGAACTCATAGACTCCAGAGTAAATGGCATATTATCCACTCATTGTAGTGACAGAGCAGTGCCAATTTCCATGCTCAGAA
Organism: Podarcis tiliguerta; assembly: GCF_965153285.1. Lineage (NCBI taxonomy): Eukaryota > Metazoa > Chordata > Lepidosauria > Squamata > Lacertidae > Podarcis > Podarcis tiliguerta. Next base: position 17,349,739 of record NC_139540.1, on the reverse strand, counting down.
AGAAAATTGCTGTCCCTGGTAAACGTTTATATCACTCTCTAAGGAAGTAATAATAATAACCCCTTTTGACTTGCTTACCTGCCAAAAGTTTCTAAAGCAAGAACAAAGTTCCAGTGAACCATAGCTAGGAGTAAATGTAGCTCCCCGCACTATTTATTATAAACAATTTCGTACTAAAGATGGAAAATCAATATTACACACAAACAAAAGTGTTCCATGGAAAATGTTACAAGCAAGTTAGCACACTTTCATTACAGTGTGATGAAATGCTGTTGCTGTTGCTTTTATTCTTTCTCTTTTTCTCTCTTCCTTGTACATTTTTGTGTGTGAAGCCCCCCCCCCCCGCCCCCACTGAAGGAAAAGCTGCTAAAAGAACCATAATGACTTCTATGTGTTCAAATGCCCAAAATGTGGAAGAAGAAGAAGAAATGTCTTGGTATTTCTGGGCAAAAGGCAAGTAGAAGTTCATTTTATATTAATTATATCTAGTTATACAGAACAGACGATAGTTAAAAACTGTCTAGGTCAAAAGAACGAAATGCTGTTTGCTCCATTAAATGAAAGGAAACTGAAGCTTTTTATAACTAAAACTGCAAGGAGCAGTTTTGCCAAGATACTAGATCTATCAGGACCGAGTGAATTTGAACACGGTGAGATCTCAGCAACTGAAGCCTGCTAGCCTTAAGCTCATTTGGAGACACAGCTTAATTGACTTTCACCATGTAGGTGGAGCCTACAATCAACGAAAACATTTGTAAACTTCTCCCACCTGCAGTTAAACAAAACAAAACCTGGTTTAGTCAACGATATGTCTGATACCAACACCTGAAGCCAAAGACCAATGGGTAGGGAAAATATTAAAAATGTTGATTACTAACATCAAAATTAGGCCCCACATATCTAAAAGCCCACTTCCTTCCCTACAGAAACTTTCTGGTGCTACTGACACCTCCTAAAGATGCACCTCCTTACCCTGACCTTTGATAACTGAGAAATATTTTAAGGGCCAACCCTATTACAGTGGACCCTCTGGATGTGAATGTAATTCATTCCACGGGTCCATACGTACCCCGAAAAATCTACATGTAGAGGTGCTCCTTCTGCGCATGGCGCAATACGAGTGCTTCTGCACATGCGCAGGGCACACAGAGCACTTCTGCGCATAGGGCGAGACCCAGAAGAATACACTTCCGGGTTTGCCACATTTGCAACCCGGAAGTTAAGTTACCCGAAGGTAATGTAACCTGAGAGTCCACTGTATTACAATTGTAAGTTGTTCTAACTGATTTCAGTATTTCATTTTTACTTTGCTGTAACCTGCCCTGGACACTGTTTTTTTAAAAAAATTATTATTATTATTATTATTGTTATTATTATTATTATTATTTCAGTTTATTTACCACCCTTTATCAGAAGACCACAGGGTGGCGTACAACATTAAAAACACATTACAGAACATCAATGATAAAAACATAATGAAAAGCATACTGATGGGCAGCCTAATAATAAAATAGTCATCATAATAACAGTCTTCTCCTCCTCATACTTCCACAGGCCATAGGTTATTTAATAGCCATAGGCTTGTGTAAGGAGGAACATTCTTGCCTGACACCTAAAGATCTGTAAAGATGGCGCCAGGCGAGCTTTCCTGTGAGAGCATTCCACAATCAGGGAGCCACTCCAGAAAAGGCCCATTCTTTTGTTACCAGCCTCCAGACCTCTCTGGGGTGGGAACATGGAGAAGGGCCTCAGATGACACATACAGAGTCCAGGTCAGTTCATATAGGGAGAGGCGACCCTTAAGGTATCGAGGATCTGAGTCGGGTAAGGGTTTATACTAGCACTTTGTATAGTGAACTTAGGTACAGTCAAACCTCTTCTTATGTCCGCCTCCATTTTCATCCATTTCGCCCAACGTCCACGGCAAACCCAGAAGTAACTGGTGGGCTTGCAGCCGCCTGAGCATGTGCATGCGCAGGAGATCGCCGTTCGTGCATGCGCACAGTGGCGTTGCATGGGTTGTCAGCACCCGGGGCAAGGCAAGTAATTTGCGCCCCCTAACCCGGGGCAAGGCAAGTAATTTGCGCCCCCCACTGCACTGTCCCTCCCCCATAGTCCCTTGCTCTCTCTCCGCACCGCACTGCATGCCTGGCACCCCCCCTCCACAGTGGGCAGCGACCCGGCGGCTCGGATCGGATTTGCACAGCCAGCACTGCAGTGAGAGAGAGTGAGTGAGCCAGGTAGGGGCAGAGAGCTGCGAGTGCGAGCGCGCCCCCCAGATGTTGCGGCTGGTGCAGCCGGCCCCCCCTGCACCCCCACGCTACGCTGCATGCGCAGGAGCGGGCAATCGCCGCCCGCGCCTGAGCACAACGGCGCCTCTCCCAGTGACCCATTTTGACCTCTGGATGGACCTCTGGAACGGATTATGGCCGTAGGTAGAGGTTCCACTGTAATCTAATAAAAATAAGAATATCATCCTATAGCCTAGTACCAGAAAGCAGCAAGATGGATGCTGGAGAAAATAAAATTATATAGAGGTGGTAAATTACCCTCAATGGATAAACTGGCAATGTGGCTCCAGGAACTGTTTGCAAAACAGCAACTGCAACTGCTGGACAAGCTTATAAAAAAAAAGCAAATAAGTGGAAAGGGCCGAGTGGTCAGTCTACAGGTTTCTTCAGCACATTTCGTTTCTACACTTGGCAAGGAGTATAGGAGAATATTGTTCTGCTGAGCCACTGTAGAAAGCAAATGCCAAATTCACCCTAAAAGAACTGACCCAAATGCTTCTTGGGAAAAAAAGTATGCAGCAATGGAGAATTATTATAGAAACAGTACTTCGCAAGAAGCACCTGCTGACAGGATGCAATAATAAAAAAAGCAGGAGGAAATACAACGTAGCATCTCTGCATCAACTAGGATCTAAAATTATATTTGCCCCTCTTCCTCAAAATATCCACGCCTAGAATTTCATTAACAAACCAGGGGATTCTTGCCGTAACATCTCATTGTGGAGCACTAAAAAGTTAACAATAGAACTGTGGACTCCAGTGACCATGGCAACGGTAGCTAATTCTCCTTGTCCAATCATGGTGGCGATTCTCTCCCCATGGCTTGCATCAGTTACAAAACAAAATTCCTTAAAATATCCCCCCTCCCACCACACACACACTATTTTTTTTTTAAGCCAATAGCCTCACAGCTAATCTGCTAATAGGAAATAATCTACAGCTAATATACACATTCCAGGACAGCCGTGTGTTTTCTTAATACTTTGTTTCACGGGCCTCTTTCCAAAGAAAGCACAGTAAATATAGAAAACAGACATTCATTAAAAAAATAATACTACCTGGCCATTAGTAATGCCAAAAACTTGCTGTAACTTGCACTGCTCTTAAATGGCCTGTTAAAACCGTCTGGAGGGGCAAGACTAGATGAAACAAATACAATGGAATTAGATCTGCAAAACCCTAGTTAACTATCGGGCGACACAGCAGTGTGCGAAACCAGACATATGAATGCGCTTGAAGAATGCATGTGAGCATGAAGTGTGCACATGGGTGTTGCGCAGAGCTGTGCATGCCGGCTACACCTCCAGCTTTCCTCTCAGCTCTGTCCAGGGCCTTCCTGCATTGAACAAGGAGGTCTGAAGGGGGCATCTCCTCATGGAGATGGGTTGTGAGGCTATGGCTAAGCCAGATGCTCTACGGATATCACTGCATTGGCCGTGGTTATGCACATCTGTGAAGCAGAAACAAAGATCTTGTCTGAACTAAAGGGACAAATGGTAGGCGGCAAGCAAGCATGGAATACAAAACTAGATGCACACATCTGGATGCCCTGGCCATTTGGATCCCCCCTAAGCATGCACAGGGATCTCTGGCAAACCACCGCCGTTGGGAAGAGATAGTGCAGTGACATGGTGCCAGAGGAATGGCAAGACTGGCATCACTCCAGCATGAAACCCTCACTGCCCTCCACAAGGGTAACAGGTAAGTAGGGCAACTAATGGCAGTACAGTGGTACCTCGGGTTAAGTATTTAATTTGTTCCAGAGGTCCGTACTTAACCTGAAACTGTTCTTAACCTGAAGCACCACTTTAGCTAATGGGGCGTCCTGCTGCCGCCGCGCCACCAGAGCACAATTTCTGTTCTCATCCTGAAGCAAAGTTCTTAACCTGAGGTAATATTTCTGGGTTAGCGGAGTCTGTAACCTGAAGCGTATGTAACCCCAGGTACCACTGTATTTTAATCTGTGAAATATGAGAAGTTTGTCTGTTTATCTGTGGCAATGTGGCAATGTTCCAGATGCTGAAGCAAATTAGCGATCACTTTTCAAGCTCAGCTCTTCAACTTTGAGGGCTTATGTACCAATAGAAACTACAAAAAACTCATGAGACTAGATGCGGCCTCTGTCTGCTCATCCCGACAAGAGATCTTCAGAGCTACAAACACCTTGGAACAGCCTTTAGTAGGGACAAAAAGTTTTCATTTTCTAACGTGTCTTTTAATCATGGATACCCACAGGGACCAGTGAGGCTGAAATTTGCCAGTTTTGAAACTTCAGGCAAACACAAAAAAAGAGATGAAGAATGACAGTTAAGGACAGTTTCTGTGAAATCAGGTCTTCAGTCCCATCATTCTTCAGTGATATCCATCGGGGTTTTTGTTGTTGTTGTTGTTGTTGTTGTTGTTGTTGTTGTTGTTCTGATGGCTGGGATATTTTCGCTTAAAAGAAATCCATGAATGAAGAAGAAAACCAATTTCACTGTCCTACAACTTTAGTAAGGGATGTTAGGAACAGCAGTGTGGCTTTCTCCCCATTTCATCCCATAAATGTTTTTTTTTTTCCGCCAGTAGAAGCACCACATATAATTTTACGTCCAAAGGAGGGGGAGCACTAGACTTTTAAAATGCACACACACACTTTCTCTCTCTATGTATATGTGCTTGTGTGTCTCTGTCAGTCTACGTGTGGATGTCAGTGTGTGCGTACACACAGACACACACACACACACACACAATCACACACACATACCGGTATATAAACATACACACTCACTGTGCACACACACACACATGTATCTCCTTCTATAGGGTGTCTCTTTGATTCTCCTTAAATCACTTTTATGATTTCAGTAGTCATGGAAACATGATGCAACTCTTTATTGCCATGACAATCTGACACAACTTTCAAAAACAGTAAGTAGTGTTTTTACTCTGTTTTCCAATTGCTCCCAAGGAAACAAGCTGTTATTTACTTCTGTGACAAAATCCATCCATACCATAAGAGATCCAACGTTAAGGAGGGGGGGGGGGGTGGCACATACCATATATATCAGGCAATATTTATAGTGAAAGCTAAAATGAAAAAATGTAATTTAGTAATTTACACACCAAAATAACACACAAATCACCTCTTGTTTTACTGTGCCATCTTTGCTCACTTCCTTCTTTAAATTAAAGGATTTCTTCCTCAGCTGAAGTGTACATAATGTTGCCTAATCAGCAGGGGGTGCTGAGTATACAAGTTTTACTACAGTTTATTAACACTGGGCACCATAGAGCCAATGCTGAACACTTGCAAGATCCATTTATTTCAATGGCAGAGTTAAGCATGAATGTAATGCTGCTCACTGAAATCGATGGGACTTTGAAATGCTCAACTTTGTCAGGGTTACGCCCTTCAATTTTAAATAACATTAACACCCCTCAATGCTCAGTCATGTGACAAATGCTAACATTTATCCATTCTATACCCCTTTAATTTAATGAGCACGATACAAAAGTATATATGTGAACTGTCTGGCCTTATATCCTTCCAAGCCTTGTATGTTTCCTGTGTCTGACAGTGTTTAGTGGTGGTTACAATAAAGGAAACCTACAATAAGTCATAAGACAAACAAGTTGTGATCTCTTGTCACCCACAGACACTTTCTGGTAATCAGAAAGAAGTTGTTGTTGTTGTTGTTTTTGACACTCTTGGCTTTCAGTAATGAGTCTCTCTTGCAGCCAGCAGAAACAAAGAGGAATTTTACTATCCTCACATTGACTTAGTTATATCATTTGCATCCTGTCTCTCCTCCCAAACACAGAAGGGTAGCTTGGTGTACCACATTGCAGTTCTGATATGGTGTGTAGTGGCTAGGGTGTTGGGAAACCAATACAAAATCCCACTCCCTTCTAGCAACCTCTGGACAAGGCACTGCCTCTCAGCAAACCCAAATCCGCAAGTTTGTTCACAGGTACAAGAGGTTCAGTGCTGCAGACAGTGCAAAATGCACTTGTCAGGCACCCTGCAATGGAACAAGTATCTGCTTCCCAAATACCTAATATAAATCTGATATGGTTTATTATTTGTGACCCAAAACCAGTGCTTTTTTCTGGGGGGAGGGGACGCAGGGGTACGCATAACCCCTAAACATTTTGTGAATCTAAGTATGGCCTCATTGAGGGGCAGTGTTTCAATATGAGTAGGAAAATGAGAGTACCCCTAAACTTTTTTTTAAGAAAAAAGCACTGCCCAAAACTATACAACCCACTTCTTCCTCTTCTATCTCCTCACACTGGCATTTCTCTCCTAGGGAAAATGGGGGTGGGGGTGAGATTTTGGCAGAAACAGTCTCTGCCCATCCCTTGCATCTGAATCACTCGTGAAATTTTGGGAAGAACCAGATTTAGTTTGGAAAGATTCAGAGGAAGCCTGTGGCTTGGATATCTTTTTCATTTCTCCATATCAGCCCAATATGTCTCAAGAATTCAGGTTTATACAAATTTTCCCTATAGGTCTTTTCGGTGGGTAAACAAACAAGCCTTAGCCGTGTAACAGTTGCTTAAAAACACACCCCAGCAGCGGCTGCAATGGTGTGAAAGAGTGTAGTTTCCAATCTCTGTCCATGCTGGAAGCTAAGCACTTTCTTAAAATGTCTAACAACCTCTTAGAAATTCCTTGAAGCAAAACAATAATGCTTGGATTAATTCATGGCCAAGCGATACTAGGTATCACACAGACCTGGTCTTCCCTCTCCTGGGCCTTACAATTCCAGGAAGCCCCTCCCCACCATTGTGCCCGATTAACGTAGCGGGTGGCGCTGTGGGTTAAACCACAGAGCCTAGGACTTGCCGATCAGAAGGTCGGTGGTTCAAATCCCCGCAACGGGGTGAGCTCCCGTTGCTCGGTCCCTGCTCCTGCCAACCTAGCAGTTTGAAAGCACGTCAAAGTGCAAGTAGATAAATAGGTAACACTCTGGCGGGAAGGTAAACGGCATTTCCGTGTGCTGCTCTGGTTCGCCAGAAGCGGCTTAGTCATGCTGGCAACATGACCCGGAAGCTGTACACCAGCTCCCTCAGCCAATAAAGCGAGATGAGCGCCGCAACCCCAGAGTCGGCCACGACTGGACCTAATGGTCGGGGGGGGGGTCCCCTTTACTTTAACGTATTTAATGACTACCACCAGCTAATGACACCTCCAGCACATCAGTGCAGAGTAGGTGAAGAAGACCCATCAGCAAACTCAATCAGCAGATGAACAAATAATTCCTGTGGGGCCCTCGAAACAGTGTCTGGGCACTGTGAGTCAGTCCGACTAACGAAGAAGCCAGGAGGGGGCGGGGTGGCTTAAGCAGCCTCTCCTTGGCACTAGCGCCATGTGCGACTGCACACTGAAGCCACTCGCCAGGCCTCCATGCTCCCTGAGCAGCCACAAAAGTTTGGAGAGCAGCAAGCAGGGGATTGCCCTGGCAATATGGATACTGGTTGTACAGGAAAGCACGGCAACTTCTGCTGTGCCAAAAATTTCCCTTTTAAATTAATAGGGAAGGAAACTGCATTTGAAAATGATCATAGGAGACAGAAAATGCTGGTAAAATTCTGATGGGTGTGGTACAGGATTTGTGTCACACTTAGCATATTTTTGAGGCAACTGAGGGGGTGTTTGTAAATGTGATGGATCCTTCTTTTGACAAAGTTTATCCTTATATATTAAAAGCAACTTTAACATAGGAGCCACTAAATCTTAAGTTTGTTAAAGGCACCTTTTCTTTCATGTGCAAATCATCAAGCGGTAGTCTCATAATCTGGGGAACCGGGTTCGCGTCTCCGCTCCTCTACATGCAGCTGCTGGGTGACCTTGGGCCAGTCACACTTCTTTGAAGTCTCTCAGCCCCACTCACCTCACAGAGTGTTTGTTGTGGGGGAGGAAGGGAAAGGAGAATGTTAGCCGCTTTGAGACTCCTTAAAAAAGGGAGTGAAAGGCGGGATATCAAATCCAAACTCTTCTTCTTCTTCTTCATCTCAGCCGTAGTCTGCACTCTGCAGCCTTCCCAGATGCCTGCACTTCAGAAAACCCCACCATAAAGTAACTCCTCCCTTTGTTTTTTGTTTTTTTCAGATGAGGAAGAGCAGGCAGCTAGGGAGACTGCAGAACTGGACAAATGCTTACTGGAAAGAAGAACCCGCAAATCACTCTCAGCCACCTTGCAACAATAAGGCAAGCTCAAAACTCCATAACCATTGGAATTCTATAGAAATTGTGAGCAGCTCTCCCTGCACCGTACTCCAAAAATGATCCAGAGTAAATGAATTAATGACCCAAACTAATCCAGACTTTACAATGCAGCCATCTTGCTTACAGCTTTGAACATAAATGAGTGCAGTGGATTCTGATGATGCCGTCCAGGGTGCCCGAAAGGGGTTCAAACTGAAACTAGTGGCTGAAATCTCCATTTCAAAGTTTTCTGCTGCCCCTAATACATTACCATCTTTCCATGTGCTTAGAACTGTGGACTCAGATTTTAACAGCAGTGTCTATAACCATATGATCCTCCTTTTTGGTGCTACTTCACTGGCAGCTGCATGTAACATTTGTTAGGAACTTGGAACTCCTAGAAATGTTTTCTTGACAGGCCCTCTAGAAAATGTTGCTACAGAAAAGTAGGACATAGATGCTCAATTCCTCTCTGCCAGAAATTTTTTTGGCAGGCATAGCATCCAGATTTAGAATGAATGAGTAAATATTAACTAAGGGGAAAATAAAAAGCAGTCAGAGACCATTGCCATCCTTCTGGGGTGCAGTAAGCAAGCAATGATGTGCAAGAACAAAGGACAATGTCTAAGGTCAATCTCTTTATAATGTTGACATACAAACATTTTCAAATAGAAAAAAAATACAGTATCTATCTGAATATATGTTTAATGGAAAACTGGAAGAGAGACTTTTCAGCAGCTGTAAACAGGCTCTGGAATTCCTTTCCAGGGAAGGGTTATCTTGTCCCCTTTTAGGAAACCCTTTGCATCATAATTGACTGCTTTCTCACGGAATCATTTTTAAGTTGCTTAAAAACTCTCTGATCAAATTGTTTTAAAGGCTGCTGCACTTTTTTCATCTTTTCACTCTGCAAGTTTTCAGTGGGCCCATTGCTATTTTACAATTGCTTTGATTATTGTTACCAGCTACTTTGAACCCTGTTGCAGAAAAGGTGGAATTATTAGCATTTTTGATGAATAAATGAGAGCCATTGTCTTTGGCAAACATATATTTGCAGACCTTTTTGGATATCTTGACGATTACTAGAAAACGTGTGGAAATGATTGCCAACTGCTTCAGTGATAAAAACATGTGCACACATGTTTTGTAGTTAAAAGGGAAAGGAAGGACAAAACAAAAGTACGATTCCCTGAATGTACCTACTAAGAAATGAACCAGAAAGCATAAGTGTAAGTGAAGAGGAATAATAATGGCTTAAGGACACCCGTAAATGACTCTAACTCCGGTTGTGTGAATGATGTGAGTTTCCTGTTGATGGTATAGAAGGTGTTGTGCAATATTCTGAGAGAAGTCCTGGAGAGCAGATGGTGATAAGTGGTCAGACTGACATATGGAAAAAGGGACAAGGCAGACAAGAAACAAGGACAGGGGGACGTGCCCAGAAGGATGCCTGTCATCGCTGAACAAATAATCACATTTAAGGTTCTGATTAAGTTATCAGGTTGTTTCTTCCTCCTTGCATTTTTGAAGATGTTAAGAGATGGAAATGTACATTCCGCTCTCCCTGTTCAAAGATACCCTGCTGTTTAGTGTTGCCCTAGCATAGGTTCCAATACTGGGATATACACATATTTCTAAGGGCCCAGATGCTAGCAGAATGTGAACAGATATTCTATTGAGCTTTTTTAAAATAAATTGTGGGTGACATTGGGGATAGCGATGGGACATTCTCCTGATTTAAGTTGCCAACCTTCAGAAAGTATTTGTCCCAGGGGGCAAGGGACGACAACACGCAGATTGCATACACTGGCAACACCTCCTCCCCAGCCTGCTGTGGTCTCACCAGCTATGTTTAGAACATGCATTTCATTTTTTAAATAAATAAATAAATAAATAAATTCAGAATAAAATAAATAAATCCAAATGTGATCAAACAAAAAAACAAACAAACCAGACTGCAAATATTCAAAAGGAACACAGAGCACAGCTATTCCTCGGTGGTAGTTTTTAGATCTCAAATCATGTTGAATACAAAAACTCATTTATTGGAAAATGTAGTTGGGGCTTGAATGTTTCTTGACTTCAGCCTATGAAGGCTTCACGTGGTCTGTATTCCTTACAAATATGTGCAACCTATATTTTTTTTCATCGCTTGATGTGGAACTTTTATACTGCACCTTGCATGTTCAAAACATAAATCCTAGGAAGAATTACATTGAATTGTGATAATGGTTGTTACAGGCGATGTTGATAACGTCATGTTAAATGAATGAAATTAAAAAGCAATGAATGTAGGAAATGAATGAATGCTATAATATCCAGAATGTAAGACGATCTCAGGATATGAGAGCTGTCATGTTGGACTTCATTTAGGGACAGTGGTGGCTGTTTATCAGTGGGAACTGACACTTGTCACAGCAGAAGGATCAAGAGGGAGAGAGGAAGAATGCCTGCCCTTACTGATAATTGTTGGAAGGTGGTGGCGGTCCAGCAAGAAAAAGCTTCTTCAGCATACTACTAGACCAGTAGCTGACTCACTAGCCAATCCAGCACAGGATGCTGAAATCAGTGAATGGATGCTAATCTATCGGCAACCACATGTTTGCTGGTGCTGAATAAAAACTCCTTGACTTCCTGATTGCCTGGTAAGGACAGGAATCACCCACCCTTCTTGATTACTCTTCCAGTGGCAGTCGACACATTGCACTGGACGTGCTAACAAGAGCAGGCTAGATATGCATAATATGCTATTTGAAGTATCTAAAATAAAAGAAAGCCAATGAGGTTGAGGTTAAAATAAGCATCTGTGTAGGCTCTTCACACCCAGGCTTCTGGTAGCATCCCAATCCACCCCTCTGGAGTAATAAGAAACTGGGCATTATGATAAGATGCTAATTCCCTTGTGTGAGAATGTAGATTACCCAGCTGGAAAGATAATGTAGATAATTTTGTAGGGAGACTAATTACCAGTAAAGGTCTATACAGAGATGGCTGACTGTCAAGAGGGAAACTAGAAACTGTATTTTGAAAAGAAGTGCCCTAACTCAATGAGGCCATCATGATAAGCAACACAGTTTTTGTGGGGAGGGGATACTTTTCGCTGCTGGAGTCAACTCAGTATGCGGATGATACCCAGCTCTACCTCTCTTTTAAATCAGAACCAGTGAAGATGGTGAAGGTCCTGTGTGAGTGTCTGGAGGTGGTTGGAGGATGGATGGCGGCTAACAGATTGAGGTTGAATCCTGACAAGACAGAAGTACTGTTTTGGGGGGACAGGAGGCGGGCAGGTGTGGAGGATTCCCTGGTCCTGAATGAGGTAACTGTGCCCCTGAAGGACCAAGTGCGCAGCCTAGGAGTCATTTTGGACTCACAGCTGTCCATGGAGGCACAGGTCAAATCTGTATCCAGGGCAGCTGTTTACCAGCTCTATCTGGTATGTAGGCTGAGACCCTATCTGCCTGCAGACTGTCTCGCCAGAGTGGTGCATGCTCTGGTTATCTCCCGCTTGGACTACTGCAATGCGCTCTACGTGGGGCTACCTTTGAAGGTGACCCGGAAACTACAACTAATCCAGAACGCGGCAGGTAGACTGCTGACTGGGAGTGGCCGCTGAGACCATATAACACCTGTCTTGAAAGACCTACATTGGCTCCCAGTACGTTTCCGAGCACAATTCAAAGTGTTGGTGCTGACCTTTAAAGCCCTAAACGGCCTCGGTCCAGTATATCTGAAGGAGCATCTCCTCCCCCATCGTTCTGCCCGGACACTGAGGTCCAGCTCTGAGGGCCTTCTGGCTGTTCCCTCACTGCGAGAAGCCAAGTTACAGGGAACCAGGCAGAGGGCCTTCTCGGTAGTGGCGCCCGCCCTGTGGAACGCCCTCCCATCAGATGTCAAAGTGATAAACAACTACCTGACATTCAGAAGACATCTGAAGGCAGCCCTGTTCAGGGAAGTTTTTAATATGTGACATTTTATTGTATTTTTCATCTTTGTTGGAAGCCGCCCAGAGTGGCTGGGGAAACCCAGCCAGATGGGCGGGGTACAAATAATAAATAACAACAACAACAATAATAATAATAATTAACAACTCTTCAAATTAAATAAATTTATATGCAGCAGAATCCAGCTATATCTTGCACACATTATACAAGAGTAACTATAAATTGCAATCACCATGGCTGGTTAAACATATTTGAAAATAACCCTAACTCTAGCTAAACCACCTTTCCCATAACTGGTGCCCAGATATCTTAGACTACAACTCCCATCATCCCTGAGAATTAGTTGTACTAGTTGGGGATGATGGGAGTCATAGTTCAAAATCCTGGAGGGCACTGTGGTTCAGTGCTTACATGCATAAACTGTCATAGGCCTGAGCTCCTCCTTCCCCTCTCATCTTCTTACACAGCTGAGAAATTGTCTTTCACAGCATTTAGTTTCGTTTTCTCCTAATCTCGGTTTATTATTGCCTACTGAGAGATTGTGGTTTATCAGAAAGTCTGGGTTAGTTTCAAAACAAGCCAATTTCAAACTGTGCTTTCCGAAGCTAGATTCTGAAACTAACCAGCATTTGTTATAAGCCACAATGTTTGGTTCACACGCAATGACAATCAGAGATTAGGGACAAGTGAGATTTACGTAACTCTGCCAAAATTCTTTACCCAGCCATGAAGAGGGAGGAAAGTGCAGAAGTCAAAGTCCCACTCAGACTTATTCCAGCTCATACATGTAGCAGTGATTTAGTGTTACTTTGGATTAAATGCCACTTAAGTCCTATCAATGAGATTAAATCCTATGAAAATCAAAGTGGCGCAGTTTGTAAATAATGCTAAACCATGGTTTACCTGAAATACAACATAGAAGATGCCAGGAATCAAAGAGTAAGTTAGGGGCTTTGTTGAATGTTAACACTTGGGTCATTTTGCCTTTAAAGTACAGCACAACTTTTAAGTATACAAAAATACAGTTCTTTTTTTTATATATAAATATGTTCATTAGCAGCTTCCACTGCAAACCACATAAATTCAATTTAAAAATATGTGCACTACTAAACCACAGTTGCCAAGTGCATCTGATTGCCAGTGGCTGTTTCTCCCTCATCTCATGTAACTCACCATTTACTTATAACCAAACTATGCTTTCTTATCAGTGGTTGGGGTGGAGGAATAGGTGCTGATGAACTGCTTGACACCATCACTGTAGGTTTTATGGAACAATGAGGCTGGGGGTTGTCCATTTTAGCAGGGGATACCAATATTCACCCCTTCCTGTTTCAGGAAGATTTGTGTAGAATCCCCTGTTAAAAGAGGCATCATTTTAGCAGTGCTTCCTGCGCCATTTTGAATGGAATCCTTTACGAAAACATTTCGAGCATATGGCTTGCCTCAGAGAATCATGGGAACTGTAGTCTAGCCCCCAACGGAGCTACAGTTCCCAACACCCGTAACAAACTACAGTTCCCAGTCTTCTTTGGGGGAAGCCATGTGCCTTAAATGTTTGGTGTTGATGTGACCAAAGACTCTGGATAGATACAGTGACCATTTTGTCACATTTTCTGCCATACATTTTGCACCTAATGTGTGATTTAAAAAAAAAAAAAATCTTATCACTTGGCAGGCTGATAGAGATAACCAAAATACAGTGAGGTGGTAGGGAGAGGTTTTGGCACATATGTATTTTACTGCCATAATTGTACAAACTAGCCCTAGTATACTATGGCTATCACAAGATCCTTCCAGGCCCAGGAATCATGACCTCATCTCACCTATGCTTAAAGTTTAGTTCTTATGTGTGAAGTGAAACGAGGCAACTGAATGGACCATGAAGTCTAACTCAGAATACTAAGTGTGCTATTGATGTCTGGTAGATTAAGCTAAGTCTTTAAACACAAATGTGTTTAAAGAAGATACATGATGAGGAATAAATAAACACACCAGAGTCATTATTCCGTTTCAAAAAAACAACAACCCCCCGAACATTATCTTCTTAAAAACAAAGCTCTTTTAAGAGCTCGAAAACAGAATCAACCCCTCCATGTCATCTGGCAGAGGAAAAGACTTCCGATTTTACGGTCTGTAGGTGTCTCAGTGCCAGGCACTGTTAATTTTGTTTTTATTTATTTATTTCCCTTTCAGAAGTCAGAAACTTAGCAACATATTGAGAAACTTGCTTTGGCTTGGGCTGCTTTTTTTCCTGCATTGACTCATTTCCTGTTTTTTAGATGCAACAGAGTAGAAAGATTAGGACATGGAAAAAAAGAACAAGAACCATCACCTTAATTTTATTTGGAAGCTTATCCAATCAAAACTACTACCCTCGCCTCACCACTACCCCTAATAAAAAAGAAGAAATGGAAAGGGGGAATAAAACATCCAAGGGAAAAGAAAACTTGGGAATGCAGTGAAAAGATAAATCAAATATCTTAAACATCTCCATTACCTCCTTCATTGTGGGTTTTTATTATCAGCAAAACTGGAGTGCTGATAAACAGTTAAGAGAGATTTGTGTTGTGTATATTGCTCTTAAAATGATAAAAGCCCCACACTATAAAAATCAGCAAGAGCATCTTTCACTTTGGCTGTGCCAAATAATGTCTCAACTTTGAAACTTGCTTTGAAAGTGACACATTCAATGCAACCAAACAAATTATTGGGAAAAAATGGCCACTCTGCACAACATTAATTTTATTTTGCTGCTGTATAGTACCTTTTCATTCCTCTAGTCACTGCTTAGTCTTGGCACTGTTTCAGTTATTTTTCTTTGCTCTCGTTTGGCTACACGGACATTCAGTCCCACTGGCAAACAGCATGATTTTGTTTATAAATGCCCATTATCTCATCGCGTCAGACAAAATCATGTGTTTCTCCATAGCCAATCAGATTAAAGGCTCCTGAGCACAGGGAGAAGGAAGAAAGGAGTATAGGGAAGAACGCCGACGAATGCTGACTATCTCTGCTTTTCAGCATTCATGACAGAAACTACGAGACGGAGTTAAGTAGTTCAGCTGAGTCCCACTTTCAATATTCTATGTTCTCATCCATCCCAAATGATCTTTCTGGTGGGTGAAGGGAGCATGGGTACGACTTCCAAAACTAAACATCATGGATGTTTAGAAACTTTTAGAAACTTTTTCTAGGGAAGTTAGTTTATAAGGACTTTTCCTTCCCTGCAGTCCACCTGGGGCAGCATGGTGGGTTACTGACTGTGTCTCCGTGCAATTCACTGGGATTCTGTAAACATCTTCTGAGCAGATAGAGAAGGCTGCACTTTGCATTCCTTTCTCATTATGGTAAGGCTGTAACTTATACCTCTGACTTATCACAGCATTGGGAAACACATGTTTTCCCCTTATTTGGAAGTGCAGAGCATCTGGGAAGAGGAGAGAGGGACGGGGGCGGCGGCAAGGCTCCTTTCTATGCTTCATGATACCAACAGTGAACAGATAGCACAGCCAGCTTGACTGCCAAAGTTGAGCAGCGTACACGGTAAAAGCAGACATGGTTTGAGTTGAGTCTGTTTCAATAGCTCAGATAGGATGTGTGCTGAAGAAAAGAAGACTTAACAGAAAACGGAACGGTAGATCTCAGAGAAAAACAACAACACACAATTTCTTTAAGGGTCTGGTTAAACACTCTAGCCAGTGCCCCACACTGGCTCTCCACATTTTATGCAATTCCACACTTTATGCAGTCATCCTGCTTACTGGCAGTGCACTGGTGTTTCATCACAACAAATACTTACAAGTGTTAACATGCGCACATAATTAAATACCTTCTACCCAAACCTGGAAAGCAGAGTTCAAGATATGTTCCCAAGGTTGTATATGTAAACATTTACCCACATTATCTAAAGTGTGCAATCCATACATCACATTTGCTGTGGGAAACATCAGTGTATCCACACTAATCAGGATTTGGTGTGTAAACTGATTTTCACTGCAGTATCAAGGACAACCATACTGTGAGTGACTCTAAGTAAAGGAGAAGTAGGCTTTGGAAGAAAGACATATAACTCATACAGAAGCACTAGAGCCAAATATTTCCAATGAACATCTAGCCACAAGAACATCTAGCCTACCACTGAGCTTGTGTATGGAAGGAGAGAAAAGCAAGTATGTATTAGTAACTGTCCAGGTCAGAGCAGAAGAGTCATTTTGGATAACTGGAGGCCTGGTTTTTATAAGGTCTAACCCCTTCATTGTGGGATTTTTTAGTTTTTGGAAAGTCTCAGACTTTCCGACGTTGCTGGACTACTGTCATCCCTGACCACTGGCCATGCTGACTAGAGCTGGAGTCAAACAGCATTGAGAGGGCCACAGATTCCCCATGTCTGCCCAGCTCTTTGTAGGCAGTCCTCTCCTCTGCTTTGGATTGTTTTGGGGGGTTTTTAAATCTCTGCATGTAGCACTTTTAATATTGGCATTTGTAAAAATCTTGGTTGCTAGCTTCTGCACGTGGCACTTTTAAGGAACTGGTTGCCGATAATATTACTTATTAGAATCTGATTGCACTGGAAAATTTTACAATTTCTGATTCTGTCATGGCACATATATTTCAAAAACAAATAAATGAATATAAATTGATATTGCATTTTAATTAATAACACTGCTTATTGGTAATTAATCAAAACATTATAAAGTAAGTATAATTGGAATGAACTGCTTTTCAAAACTGATGTATTGAGCTTTGAAATGAGCTGGTACTACATTTTTATTCCATGAATGTTTTAATATGTATTCCTGGTTTTGTGTCGTAAGCCGTTTCGACACATCTATATGAAAAAGCAGCATGTTGAAATAATAAGAACAGCAGCAATGATAATATAAATAGATGGTGGATTCTTTCCAAATCCCATTGTGTCTTAGTGCTTTATCTGCACAACAATAATAAATAGCTCTTTTTCCTTTGTCTCATCTATCTATGAAGCAACCTTTGAACAAAGTATCTATTGTACTTTTCAGAGTTTGCATCATGGATTAATTCCACAGCTGATATTGCCTGAATTAAAATCAACTCCCTAGAGTGCTCAGATGCTTTTCACTTTTCCTAAGATACTGGAAGACAGCCGTGTAAAATTCCTGCTGTTCCAAACAACTTTCAGATACACAAGAGGGCAGATACTACACACAAATTAGAGCTGCATAATAAAACAAGAGGCTGTAGGAAGGGAAGGAAAAACTTTTTAAGAAGACCACATTGCCATACCTTTAAAACTTGAGACGCCCATCTATCTCCGCTTTCAGTTACAGAACAATCCTATCTATGCATACTCAGAAGTAAATCCTACTGAATTCAATGGATCTTTCAGGTGAGTGGGGTTGGGATTGCAGTGTCAAAATGTAATTCAGTGTTCTAGAACAGCATTTGCCAAAGTGGTGCCCTGCAGATGTTTTGGACTACAGTTTCCATCAGTTCTAGCCAGCACACGCTGTTCCTTAATTTCAAACACAGCCACTGCCAAGAGAGAGATGAGAGAGCGATTAGCGGCAAGATGTAAGAGAAGAACATAACAAGAGTCCTGCTGAATCAGGCCAAGGCCCATCTAGTCCAGCATTCTCTTATCACAATGGCCAATTACGTGCCTGTGGAAAGCCTGCAGGCAGATCCTTATTGCAACAGCACTCACCCAACATGTGATTTCCAGTAACTGGTATTCAACAGTGAAGGTAGCTCAAACATGAAAAAGCATGCTCATGCATCCAAACTTAAGCTTTTGTCCAGTTGGTACATCCTGGGCATAATGTATCTGCTATTAAAACAAGAGGCGGTTGATTTCAATGGAGTAACATCCTTTTAGCTGTCCAAAAGTGAAATTACATCTCTTCTGGCAATCGAATAAGGAAACTGAAATACTAATAGGAAGACTGCTGCATAATTCACCCTTTTTATTATGCTGTTCAGTGCAAAGCATAGTGATGGACAAGACTCTCTGAATGCAATCCTACGTCAGCTCACCTGGAAATAAGTCCCAGGTATGTATCTGTGCAGGTATGTAGAAAATTGCACTGTCACTTGGGAATAAGTTTTGTTTAACTCAACTGGATTTTCTTCTTAGTGTTCAATTGTACAGAGCAAGGAATTACATTCTCTGTAGTTCTCTTCCCTACATGCATACATACGTACATACATACATACATACATGCATACATATCCAGGTAAAAGTCCTTTTATAGCAGACAGAGAGACAGAGTAAGGAGAATGCTTCTGGGCGAGACCACAAGCCTATCTAGGCCAGCATTTTAATCTCACTTCAATTGTGCTATCTGCACTTCCCTGCTTTCCAGTAATGGCTGCTGGTAAGAACTTGTGGGATCCTGAAAAGAATAGGATGAATGATACATCTAAGTGACTAGCAGCGGGGGCTCTCCCAAGGTTTAGGTAGGGGTATTTCCAACCCTAAATGGGTCGCGGGTGGCGCTGTGGGTTAAACCACAGAGCCTAGGACTTGCCGATCAGAAGGTTGGCAGTTCGAATCCCCGTGACGGAGTGAACTCCCGTTGCTCGGTCCCTGCTCCTGCCAACCTAGCAGTTCAAAAGCACCTCCAAGTGCAAGTAGATAAATAGGTACCGCTCCGGCGGGAAGGTAAACGGCGTTTCCGTGTGCTGCTCTGGTTCTCCAGAAGTGGCTTAGTCATGCTGGCCACATGACCCAGAAGCTGTATGCCGGCTCCCTCGGCCAATAAAGCGAGATGAGCGCCGCAACCTCAGAGTCGGCCACAACTGGACTTAATGGTCAGGGGTCCCTTTACCTTTATTTCCAACCCTACCTGCAGATGCCAGGGAATGGAACTGGGAATGTTCTACCACTGAGTTACAGTCATTCTCCAAACAATGGGTGTGTTTACTACTTGACAACAATTGCCACGTTTAGTTCTCTGTCCAGCACTGGCAAACTTTAAAGGAGCCAGAAAGAAACTGTTTTGTGTGTGTGTGTGTGTGTGTGTGTGTGTTGGCCTCATACCTGAAACACCTCATGCCATGAACAAGAGAGAGAAAACATGATATTATTTACAAGCATCACAGCAAACGGCCTAGTCAACTCAAACCATAAAAAAGGAAAATCTCTAGTGAAAGACATTTCATTATGCATAAGGAACATGCCAAATAAAATATCCACAGCAAGATATATCCAGACACTGAAAATCACTTGTTCGCAGGAGGAAATTACCGATTATGAACTACTCATCTGAGACGTAAACTTTACAAGGAATAAGGGCTTTTCTTGTAGATGCTGCCACAAAGCAAAAATGATTTTTTCTTTGGAACAACTGCGGAGGATAAGACTGCTGTATGCAAGAGTCTATGGGCCATGGGAGGAAGGGGCAATGGCGGGGGCAGGGGAGACTCTTTCAAAGAGATTCTTAATAGTAGCTAGTCATTTAATTACAGTAGTACCTCTACTTACAAACTTAATTCGTTCCAGAGCTCCGTTCTTAACCTGAAACTGTTCTTAACTAGAGGCGTGCTTTTGCTAATGGGGACTCTTGCTGCTGCTGCGCTGCCAGCACACAATTTCCGTTCTCATCCTGGGGCGAAGTTCTCAACTCAAGGTAACTCCTCCAGGTTAGCGGAGTTTGCAACCTAAAGCATTTGTAACTGAGGTGTTTGTAACTTGAGGTACCACTGCACAGTAATTACAGAAATTATTATATCATTTTATACTTACTAGTTTAGAAAACTGATTTTGGGCTCCCCATTGGCCAACCAGAGGCCTTGTAAAGTTTACGTCTCAGATGAGTAGCTCGTAATTCTGTCCATTTGTGAGCCCCTGTAGCAACTGGTACACAGTGGCATACTGCCCCCAACAGGGGAGGCAGAATATATCCATCATGGTTAGTAACCATTGATAACTACATCCTCCATGAATTGGTCTAACCTTCTTTTAAACCTATCCAGGTTTGTGGCCATCATTACTCAGAATCATAGAATTGTGGAGTCAAAAGGGGTCCCAAGGGTCATGTAGTCAAACCTCCTGCAATACAGGAATCTCAACTAAAGCACCCATGGCAGATGGCCATCCAACCTCTGCTTAAAAACCTCCAAGGAAGGAGAGTCCACAGCCTCCTGAGGGAGACAGTTCTACTTTCGAACAGCTCTTACTGTCAGAAAGTTTTTCCACGTGTTTAGTAACTTGTAACTTGCAAGCCATTGATTCAGGTCCTACCCTCCGGAGCAGGAGAAAACAAGCTTGCTCCATTTTCTATGTGACAGCCCTTTAGATATTTGAAGATGGCTGTCATATCTCCTCTCAGTCTTCTCTTTTACAGGCTAAACATACCCAACTCCCCTCAGCTGTTCCCCATAATGCTTGGTTTCCAGACCCTTTATCAATTTGGTCACCCTCTGCTCCAGCTTATCAATATCCTTCTTAAATTGTGGTGCCCACAAATGGGGACAGTACTCTAGGTGTGGTTTGACCAAAACACTATTTTCCCCTTGATCAGAACAAATTCTTGTGGGAGCAAATTTCACTGTGTGAAAAAGTACTTTATTTTGTCTGTTCTGAATCTTGCAATACTTAGCTTCACTGGATGTCATGTGTTCTGGAAAGGTGGTAGTTCAAAACATCTGGAAAGCACCAAGTTTGTGGAAATGAACACATCTCTTGTTGATATGTCTCCTGTATAACAACCCATTTGGCCCTAATCTGTTTTTCATGAAATTTGTGGATATACACATCATTAATCAAAGCTGATAGTAAATAGTATCCTTGTCAACTCTTGATCATTAAATGTGCAATTGTTATGTCATTAAGCATATGAAAAGCATGGGAGCATATTTGAATGTCCCTACAATAGCAAGCAGCCCTCCTCAAAAAACTCCAGAACCAAACCCTTGATCTTGTCCTACCACTGTCTCATTACCATTTATTTTAGAGGCAACTACAGTGGTATCTCGGGTTAAGTACTTAATTCGTTCCAGAGGTCCGTTCTTAACCTGAAACTGTTCTTAACCTGAAGCACCACTTTAGCCAATGGGGCCTCCTGCTGCTGCCGCACCACCGGAGCACGAATTCTGTTCTCATTCTTAAGCAAAGTTCTTAACCCGAGGTACTATTTCTGGGTTAGCGGAGTCCGTAACATGAAGCGTATGTAACCCGAGGTACCACTGTAATAAGATCACACAGGTGTGAGTAAACTGTTCAACTGTATTTCTCCTCTTAGGGAGGGAGAGAGAGATTAGAAACCAGAAAAACGAAGAACTAAAAGAAATGGGGGGGGGGACACCCCAAAAACAAAGATTTTGAACTGATTTCTACTAGCCAATGATGCCTGTTCTATCTGTCTGTGAGTAAATCTCCACGAATTGCTCCAAGGTTGAACACGAGAATATTGGTACGGATCAAAGAATGTACGTCTTCCTGTGTGAAGCTAAGAGGCCGCAAGTTTGCTAGTTTGTCTAAAACAATTAGAGTTGGGATGAAAAGGAGAGGAGTGGGCAGAAAGACAAAAGCAAGGCAGCTGATTTCACTTTGCAGAATATTTGATGGGGTCAAATTAATAACCGTCCGTGGCCGAAAACAGTCTACTCTTTGTCAATCGGTGTCAAATTATGCAAGGTGCTGGCAATTCTGGTTGTCTAACAAATCAGTACCGGCATACATGACTTCTAGGCTGACGGCTGATTGATTCTGGTCATTATTTGGACTGATCTCTCTCTCCTTTTTTAAGGAAATACACATGGAAACAATCTCTAAGCCAGATGTTTGGTTTTGTTTCTTTACTATGAACCACTGTGCACAACGACTCATCTCCTAGCAATCATATTCTGCCCTGCGACCCCATACAGGCTCTTTTCTCCTCTCTTCACTAATACAAAGGCATCGGGGTTTTTTTAAAAAATAGTACAGGAATCTATAAAATATTCTGCTAATACTGCTGTCATCTGAAGAACTTTTTACAATGCCATATAAAGTTGACAGATAATGCATGCCAGTTTTGAGATCAAGTTTTCTTTTGGGACTCTGGCCACTGAAAGAAGAAAGCAGATTGGGAAGTAACGGTTATTGCACTGCATAAATCATAAGCTGTTACCCTTTTAAGACACTCCACATTGCCAGCACCACATTTAGGAAGTGCTTATCCCGCATGACAGCTCATACTCATGTAGCATACGCACGCTGGTCCTGACTCTACCTGGGTCTGAAGGAAACATGATAAACACCTTTGCTTTCTGCAAAACATAAAGTATTTCAACAGTTGTAGCAATAACTGGAAAGCAGCCCTGACTGGAAGCGTAGTGGGTTTTGTTAAATACCACACTGAGAGAATGGTTGAGTCAAGTTGTAAATGATGATTCACCATTAATACTGTAATTGGAAGGTTCACTTCACCTGCAGTTGATTTACAAAAATACAAACCTCAAACCACAATACCCTACTCTCACTTCTGAGAGGTCATTAAATCTGTCTACTATATACTCCTCATTTGTTGAAAATAAAAACTAGGTAGAAGGGATGTTATCTTGGCACCAGCTAAACAGTTCCAGCAGCGCCATAATTTTGTTTGATATGAATTTTGTTGTGATGTTCATGAAATGAAGTACTAACAATAATTATTTCAAAACGTTAATACTATAATGCAAGCTTTGGAAAGCCTGACTAGCTTTTCAGATACCTTTTAATCACATAACTTTCTAAAGAAATGCCTGAAGTAACTGATATGATGTTTCCACTACTGTATTCTACTCCAAGAAGACCCATTTATCCTAAATAGAACCCAATAAGACAGGTATGTATGTACAAAATATATTTTTTCAATTTGATCCCATTGAGATCACAAGATGAAATTTTGCAAGTAGATTGTAGAAACATTAAATAATCAATATATATTTTTGAAAATTTTTGATCTAACTAATTTTTATCACTTTTTAAATTTTTAAATTTTGCAACTTAAATATAAAATTTAAAGCAAGTCCATCTTGTGACATATCATATTAAAGCCCATGAAGTTCTGAAGAGATTGGCATTTTTAGTTATCTCAATGCTGGGCTGAGCTTTTACGATTTTTTTGTAATCCGACAAGGCCAAAATCGTCATTTTTAAATTTTTTACAAACCCTCATAACTCAAAAACGGGATGAGATAAAAAGCTAAAATTTTAGATTTAAACTTACGTTTTGAGAATTCAACAAGTGTACTAAAATATTAAGAAAATTGTATGACACAAGGTAAAAAAGTTGGACCACTTGATAATGAATGACATGACAATGCAAGAACACAAGAAGCATCCTTCCATGGAGATACCCACATCTACCCCTTCACATTTTATCTTCTTACATTTCCATCCGCCCTTTCTTTCATAATGAAACCCAAGGTAGCATCCTTATAGTTCCCAGTTACACATCAGACCAATACCTGCTTAGCCTCAGCAAGATGGGTGACCTCATGCCTTTAGATCACACCCTTGGACCAAGGCACAAAGGCAAGGGGAGATGGGTGCATGTCTTTTTACACTTCCTCTACCTCTTCTTCAGCTGCAGACCCTAAAATGTTGGTCTTATTATCAGAATGCTACTCCCTAGTTGGAGCTAATAGACATGAACAACACACTCATGCAATGTACTTGTGTCTGGACTGTACCACTTCAGCCTACAGGTGAAGGAACAAATATTTAAATTAACAAAGAAATGAACACATCTTCATGTGTGTGTAAAAGCAGCAAGTTGGTACACTCTAGCAAAACACGATACATTGCATTGCTGATCATAGAGAATGAGGTTAAGGAGTGCCTTCCTCCCATATAGATGTGTGGGTATGCATCTTTAAATAATATATATAAAAGAATGGCTTGTGAAAAATGTCTATCCCTTTTACGAACCCACTGTACCTCAGACAATAAATTGACTTTCCATTTCTGAATAACTGTCCTGTCACGTTCCATGCATCTCTCAGACACACAGGAGGAATCCCCCCCCCCCAATTTCTGTCTTATCAGGAGTGAAGAAGAACTATCTCCCAGCTCACACTTCTTACTTCTAACTACCTGGGCTGTTGAAATGTGTTGATGGGCTGTCTCCCCAAGCGCTCCTTGTCTATGTGCTGAAATGCCATGTTCTAGTCTCTCCCTGCTCCCCCCCCAAACCCCTCTACACACACGCGCGCACACAGACACAATTATACAGCTGGTCCTCACTTAAACGACAGGTCTTCTCCCCCCTCTCAATCTGCATGGATAAATATATTGGTTTTATGTCACTGGAAAAAGTCCGCCCTTTTGTCACACCCCTGTCACCCTTTTGTCATCTTCCTCATATCACCCGCTGAACAACATGGGTGAGTCTCGCAAATTACATGCAAGGTTTGCAACCTCTCTTTTAAGTTTGCCTTAATGTAGCTGTGCTGTTTCTTTTGCATGCGGCTTACCTATTTCTCCTTCATCCATTATCCTTAATCTTAATAAAGCTTTTAAATGGGAACTGCATATGCTGACAAGCCCAGGGATTGTACCAGGTTGTTTTGCCTTGAGATTAAAACATGGAGGAGCAAAAGGGAAACAGGCAGGTCTTGCTCAGCAGTGCCTGAGGACTTTTAGCTGGCAGTTGCCTCCCTCCCAGCTACAAATTCACAGATCTCAAATCCCTGCCACTCAAAGTGTACAGTAACTTGAGGGGCGATGGCAGCAATAAATAAAGCAGATGTACTCCAGATAGGGTAGGTTCCCTTCACAATATATATATTTTCGTTCTTTGAAGTTTAAGCAAAAGGTGGCTAAACTTTACCCACCTCAAATAAACAACTAGAGCACAATGCTGGTGCTGTAGTCCCCACAGCCAGAATGGATTAAAGGTTTGCATGAAAGAATATCCTTCCCTTTGAACTTTGGGGACAAGGAAAACACTGGCTGTATTTTCTTGTGGTCTTCCCCTCCCGGCCAATGTCCACATGACATCATGATCAAAATGCCAACCTGCTTTTAAAAACAAAAACAAAAAAACCCCATCAATCTGTGTAACCTTTTACTGTCAAAATTTTGTTAAGTTTATAACCCACAGTCACCAGTGGTGTGGGATCCCATACTGGGGAGGGGCAGTTTGTCATGTGTGGTGACATCTTGGTGGGTGAGGTCTACTGTTAAACCCCTACTTCTGTTAGCTCCTCACCTGAGCATTTTCTAGGCATTTTGGTGCCTGCAAGCCAAGCAATATGAGTGAGTGTGCTCATTCCCACTGACTACCGCATAGGTAAAGGTATATTAGAATTTCAACAACTCAGTTCAGAGAAGTTCTTCTCTCAAGATCTCAGCACGTGTCTAGAACAGGAAAAGGAATGAATGGCTGGAGTGTAGTTTTGAAAGGAATGGGCCAGAACACAGAGCACAGAAATTCTATCAAAGACAGCCCACGGATGCGGATGGGAAACAGTGGTGTAGCTATGAAAAGCATAGGTGGAAGCCGCACATGTGTACCATTGCATGCCAATCACGCACACAGGGAAAAAATGAATCTGAATGACCCATTTGTGAGATGCGGCTGCCATCTAAAAGCACCACTCATTACGAGGTGGTGGACAGCGGTGACAATTCTCTGGCCTCCCAGCTGCTCACCAGGAGGCAAGGGAGTCGTGGGCAGCAGGGAGGGCAGTGTGGTGAAAACCGTAATGCTATATGCCAATGTGTGGGCTGGCCTTAAATCCTGACATCTACCATCTACATCCTTTGCTGATTACTGCATCTCCTAAATATATAATTCCATTTTGTAAAGGTTTGAAGACATTAATATGAGACAAAGGCATGCTTGGCAGAAGCAAAAGGCAGAGAGAGAGAACACCCAAGTTTTATTTAAGTCTGAAAACCTTAAGGAACCCCATGAAACAGCCGAATATTTTGAGTGCTTTGCTCACTAGCGTGGCTTAACCTTCAAAGTTCTTATTACCATTTAGATAGATATTCCTAGCTGCAAGTATTCAAATAGCAGCAACTGCTTTAGATTACATAAGCGCTAGACAGATGCAAGAGAAAAGCACGTACTCCCCTGGAAAAAGCTTCTGCATCCTTAACAGCTGTGGAGTGTGACCTTCCATTAAAAAGAAATGATGCTACTTCATTTCCTATTTTGCTTAGCTTTCTAAATCCCTATTTCACATTCTTGTCCTGTATCCCAAGCGCCCAACCATGAAAAAAAGAAATGTGACATTTGCAAGACCTACATTCTAACCTACATTCCTTGAGGCTGCTTTGTTCTGTGTACCACAGTCATTCCCAGGTCCTATTGGACAACAACTCCCATCAGCCCCAGCCACAATGCCAAAAGATCAGGGATGAAGGAAGTTCTGTTTTTGAATCAGGTTATCCAACCTGAGCTTTTGAAAAAGTGAACAGTATACATCCAAACAAATGATTGACCCTGTCCTATAGACACTTGGAAACAAGTTGTTTACTCTAATGCTCCATGGTGCTGAAATCTGGGACTCTGATTTGAACTCCATTAGCGTTTTAGAAACTGTGCAGAATATATATTTTTTGGAAGTTATACTCTCTACCACTAGGAATATCAGCAGAATCTGGGTAACCAACTATTAAGGCAAGAGCAGCTATGCGCAATTAAAGTACATTCTAAAAAAATGCTACTATGCCTATTGATCATTTTCCTGCTCTGCTCTATATGGAATTGGGTGCTAACCAACTCTGGAAAGCAGCTTGTAAAGATGTTTTAGACCAGGCATGTCCAACTCCCAACTCCTGGCAGAGCTCAGTGAGCTTTTCGGGGGGGATAAAGACCCAAAGTTGTTCAGCTTGCTTTCTTTCTCTTTCTTTCTTTCTTTCTTTCTTTCTTTCTTTCTGGAGCACGCGATCGACCAATAGATCACGATCGACTGGTTAGGCATGCCTCTTTTAGACTATTATTATTTCCCAAAACCGACCTCTGCTTTGCCCTTGAATAGGTGTCAACTAAGGGTTTGAGCTCTTCTGGATACAATCCAGAAAAGGACCTGCAACTAATTAGAAACAACAGGTTTTCCTCTTGGTATGAGGGCAGAGCATTTCAGAGCTAGTTATCTGACCAAATTCTCAACATCTTCCTTAACATATGTCTTTATTGAACTGTGTTTCCAAGAAGAAGAAGAAGAGGAGGAGGAGGAGGAGGAGGAGGAGGAGGAGGAGGAGTTTGGCTTTGCTATCCCGCTTTATCACTACCCGAAGGACTCTCAAGGCGGCTAACAATCTCCTTTCCCTTCCTCCCCCACAACAAACATTCTGTGAGGTGAGTGGGGCTGAGAGGCTTCAGAGAAGTGTGACTAGCCCAAGGTCACCCAGCAGCTGCATGTGGAGGAGCGGGGAAGCGAACCCAGTTCCCCAGATTACGAGTCCACCGCTCTTAACCACTACACCACACTGGCTATCCAAGCGATGCACAATGCAGTCTTGGATGGCCCTTACAAGGTCCCATAAGCAGACATACTTTGTACTTGTGTTCAACCTCATGAGGAAGACATCACTCATTATCTGTTAGCCTGCCCATTATATAGAGACCCAAGGGATTGATTTCTGAAACCTTAGCTCACAAAACTAAGCAAGTATGCCCTAGCAGAAATGGTCCAGTTTCTTTTGAGTGACAATAATAGCTTCGTAACACAGAGAGTGACCCTGGGGGGGGGGGGAGAAAAAGGAAAAAGGAGTTAGATAAAATCACTATAAATTGTTGTGGTGATCTGGAGTTTTAATTTGAAATCGAGCTGGATTTGAGTTTGGTGGCGTCTCTGATAGCCTCTTATATCGGGAGTGTTGGCTTATATTGTGGATGTATGATCTGTATTGTTTTATTGGTACTGTTGCTGCGAGTTTGTCATGGCCCTTGGCTAGAACAACAACAACAATAATAATAATAATAATAATAAATTTTATTTATACCCCGCCCTCCCCAGCCAAAGCCGGGCTCAGGGCGGCTAACAACAATAAAAACAATCCAACATTCTAAAAACTTTTCACCATAAACAATAGACATATTGATTAATATAAACACATGAATCAATAACCCTGTTAGTGTTGACACTGAGATTTAACACCTGACCTGCATCAGGGACTCAGGTAAGATTACAAAAGAGAGTGATTTGAAAAAGCTGAGTGGAGGCTCACCATGCTGGCTGAGGTTGATGGGACCTGTAGTCCAACAACATCTGGCAGGCCACATATCTGCAACCCCTGGCTTAAAGCAATAATAAACCATTTGTATTTGGCCTCCAGGCATCTAAGCTTAAATAGCAGGGGTCCAAGGCAAACGTAAACCTTGGCACTTATATTTTAACAAAATCAGCAGTGTTAACATCCACTGAGTGATCGTTACAAGCTAGTTCCCTGAACACAGAACTGACAGTATATCTCTTTGGTTTATGTACAGCCCCCCCCCCCCCAAAAAGTGCTTGAAGTTTAACAAAAAGCAAATTAAGGATTCTGCACTCATGTTCATTTTTGTCCTTTGCTACAATCTGCTGTGTGAGCTACTGCTTTGGCAGTCCCCTCATAAGGATTCAGAGGTTCACCAAGTGGTGCAGAACGGCCTCAAAGGAAGTCAAAGGGACTTTTTCCATTTAGTCCAATGGAATTTAGGTCAGGCCTGACACAAATGTGAATAGAGGGGTGTGGTGATAGCCAGGAATGCCTTGATGGCAAGAGCGCAGGTCTTTCAAGGCCATTGCTTTTGCAAGCTTGTAATCCCGTCACAGTACAATAAGACGTTCAGGTGACCAAGAGTGTAAAACCGTACAAGTATTTATATGTGGTATTCTCAGAGCCGTCATGACCAAAGTATTTACCTCACTCACAGGGACTGGCTGGAAACCGAACAAAGTTCTTTCGAATCAGAGTTATAAATACATTTTGGTGGAAGAACATTTCCCTTCTATTTCCCCTTTCTACTCCTATTTATTCATGATAAAATGTTAACTAAAAGTTGTAACGTATGCAAAGTGTTTTAACTTGAAAAGCAAATAAATCATATTGAGGAGATTTAGACAGATGTGGTGCCATTTATGGAAATCTATCGTTTGTTAGTAAGCCACACATATACTCCAAATGCGTCCTGGAAGCCCTCCAATTTTTGTTTTCATTTTGCTAAGAAACTTCAGGGCCTGTCTTTGATAAATGGCTAGCGATTTGGTTACAGTGTCTGGTTGAGATTGGGGAGACCCAGGTTCAAATCTCCCCAGAGTTATGAAGCTCACTTGATGGTAAGGTGGCCATTGTGTAATACTTTACAGAGGACAATTCTCTGTTCGAAGGGCTGACCAATCTTAAGGCCAGCTTAAATAATAGAATAATAGAATTGTAGAGTTGGAAGGGGTTACGAAGGTCATCTAGTCTAACCCACTGCAATGCAGGGATCTTAACTAAGGCATCCATGACAAATGGCCATCCAACCTCAGCTTAAAAGCTTCTAATGAAGTCCACCACCTTCTGAGGGAGTCTGTTCCACCACCAAATAGCTCTTACTGTCAGAAAGTTCTTCCTGAAGTTTAGTAAGAATCTCCTTTCTTGTAACTTGAAGCCATTAATTCGAGTCCTTCCCTCCAGAGCAGGAGAAAACAGGGGGAGAGAGGAAGGACCTTGACTGCAGACAGAACAGGCACATAGATCATCTGGTCAGTTTTCTGCATTATGGCCATTGGGAATAGCTTTGGGATTCCCTAGTAACATTATCTCCATCATGAATGGATTCGCTCTCAACCTGTTTAACCTCATCTACTCCAAGACAGGCTCCAAACATAGCTTTTGAGCCAAGTTGGCCTCCCCTGGGTAAATAATTAACAAAAGTCATGGTGGAGTACCATACTGATGGTACCAACTTCAAGTGTTCTCTCCTAGTGCCAGCTAGAGCTGACAGGGATTGAACTCAAGCCCTATCCTCAGCCACTGAGCTATTATCAAAAATAAATTATTTTTGAACTTCAGAATTCAACATGCATAGTAGAGTGCTAACAGCCTATCTAGCCATTGCCAATACTGCAACCAAGAAACATTCCAAAACGTAGGCTTAAGGGAATCAGAGAGGAGGTTATTCTTCATGTAGTAACTGCTCTTGTCACTTTAGAGAACTTCAGCTGAACTTCAGTGCTCTTTTAAACTGCATTCCTTCTACGTGATAGAATAAATGCTGAAATAAAGTAAATTGATAGCTTTCAATGCAGCCTAAAAATAAAAGTTATATTTGCAACCATGTTCCAAAGATTGCTCCTATAAATGTGAAACCAGTCATAAACTTCAAGAGTTGCTAACGGCTGAATAAATCATATTAAACATTGCTTACTATTGCCATAATCAACCAAAAAAAGAGATCTAAGTCAGGCTATAATTTTAATTACGCCCATATTTATAATTAACCTTAATCTCAGATAATAATAAATAAATAATAGTGCAATGCTTAAAGCAAGAATTCTGTATTAATTTTCAATTATTTAATTGCATACACCAATAAATCACTCAAATTATCATTTTAATAACTCTCAAATACCAAAAAACAAAACTGCCAAAGGCTCTTTTATAATTTTCCTCAAAACCAAGGATTGAGAATGCTTATTTACATTTGTTTTACAAATGAAATCCAGCAGTTGCTGAATTTTGCTTCTACAATATTTTCTCCAATTACCGTCTCCTGTGTGCTGTTACCTTCATGAGGCCCCTAAATTATCACATGCCTTGCTTTAATCAGAGATGCAAGAACTGGAAGAACCTGCTAAAATCTTCAGACTAGCTAATATACATATAAAGCTGGCCCAGTTTTGTTAGCTAGAGGTCAAGAGAAAAGTTTCTGGAATGTCATAAAACATTTAAAAAACAAACAAACACATTTTCTAGTCTATGTCTGTGGAACGGAATAATTCTTCCCTTCCATTTTCTAGAGCCATTGTGATCACTAGCAATGCCCCCTGTGTTCATTCCTGTGAGTTGATTGTCTCCTCAACGAGAAATAACTCTGAAGTACCATTTATTTTACTTTGAATATTTATTACACTAATAACCCACTTTCTTTAGAATGCACATAGTACATTCTGGAGCTTCTCAGTGATGGTGATGATGATGATAATTAATTTATTTATTATTACTATTATTATTATTATTATTATTATTATTATTATTATTATTATTTATACCCCGCTCATCTGGCTGGGTTTCCCCAGCCACTCTGGGCGGCTTCCAACCGAATGTTAAAAACAACACACCATCAGACATTAAAAACTTCCCTAAACAAGGCCACCTTCTAGACTCTACACTTAAGTTTCAACCATACAGCAAAAAGTAAAGGGTAACTGTGTGACGTAATAAGAAGTAGAGACAAAGAAATCCATATTAGGGCAATGTCCTTGTTAGGGCAAACAAAATTTCACACATTTAGGTGCAAGTTTCTGAATTCTCCAGGACTCCTCATCAGGCTAGATAACAAAAATGGGAGAAAGGAAAAACTTGGCTGGTGGTAACACAAACAGTCTGCATCTGGTAAAAGTCTTGAGACATAATGTGGGAGGATGGAGTAGACATTCCAAAAAGACTTCTGTTTAAAAAAGATACAACGCAGATATCAGGTTGCATAAAAGGTCTACTAAGAAGAAGAAACATAACCATGGCTGATTCTTGATCTCAGTTGCTGCCATCATTCCTGTTACTGAAGGTACATCACCTCTGTTGCTGGGATTTGCATTTGAGTCTTACATATTTGTTATTGCTGCATTACATCGTCTTCATTTCTGCCTCCCCACCACTTCCTTTAGTAGGCCAATGCAGAAAGCCTGGTACATATAGAATTATAAAACCATAGAATTGGAAAGGATCACAAGGGTCATCCTGGAGGGACGCGGGTGGCGCTGTGGGTTAAACCACAGAGCTTAGGACTTGCCGATCAGAAGGTCGGCGGTTCGAATCCCCGCAACGGGGTGAGCTCCCGTTCCTCAGTTCCTGCTCCTGCCAACGTAGCAGTTCAAAAGCACGTCAAAGTGCAAGTAGATAAATAGGTACTGCTCCAGCGGGAAGGTAAACGGTGTTTCCGTGTGCTGCTCTGGTTCGCCAGAAGCGGCTTAGTCATGCTGGCCACATGACCCAGAAGCTGTAAGCCAGCTCCCTCGGCCAATAAAGCGAGATGAGTGCCGCAACCCCAGAGTCAGTCACGACTGGACCTAATGGACTGGACCTTTACCGTTTACAAGGGTCACCCAGTCCAACCCCCTGCAATGCAGGAATCTCTCCATTATCACAAAGATCTACTTCAGAACAGACAAAATAAATGCACGCAGCACATGGATGATGCAGTAATGGCCACCAAATTAGATGGTTTTGAAGGGGGTTCTACACTCATGGAGGATAAAGCTATCAATGACCCCTAATTACCAGTTGCTGGGGAACACGAGAAGAAAACTGATATTGACCTGCTTATTGGCTTTCAATAGGAACCTGGTTGGTCACAGGATGCAGGATAACATGAGTTTTTTGGTCCAATTCAGCTGGTCTCTTCTTATGTTCTCAGTTTTAATTTCCTTCTCTGTTGCTACCAAACCTTGGAGGACGTTCAAGTTTCCAGGCTGTCCTTTCATTTCCCATTCAAAAAATGGGTGCAGTATCTAAGCAAGCATCATTGTTGTGACTTTGTATATAAATGGCAGCATGAGCAGAATGTGATACATGCATTATCACTACAAGTCCTCTTTGTTTATTTCTTCTTCAGTGCATCAGGGATGTTAATGATGCAGACAGGAAAGAACTTTGGTCTGTAGAACTACGTTAACAGCGGCTGCAGAGTCAGGACTCACCACTTCGCAGTTCAATGTGGTTATATCGAAAGGTGTTAAATGACTGCTTTCCTACAAATTACAGTGAATCACAGATGGTGAGCCAGCAACTGCAACCAGGTCACCCCAGCCCAACTCATTTGCAAGTGTGCAGAATCTGTACACTGAGTATCTATCGCATCTTACCATATCTAGAGTCAAGTATGCCTTTTAACGCCTTTAATTATAATTTGTGGCAAGGTGCTATTTTCAGAAAGAACAAATCATTCCAGTGATAGGAAGAGTTACTTAGGCTATATATGAAGAATATAATTATCGAGGAGCAAAACCAACGGCACTCAGGGAAGATGCTCAAATGATGCTTCAGTTTGTGGTGGCATATTTTTACATTGGACTCTGCAATTATGCGGCACCCCTTTCCCTTTAGGGGAGGGATTTGACCACAAAGAAATACAGTGACAACGGAGACTGTGTCAACATTTCCCTTCAAGTAAGAGGGTGTAGGCACATAGGAAGAAGCCTTATACCAAGTCAAACCATTGCTCCATCTAGCTCAGTCCCATCCACACTAAATAGCAGAAGGTCTGCAAGGCTTCCGGCAGGGGACTCTCTTAGTCCTAATCGGGAGATGCCAAAACTACATGGATATTTATTTATTTTTTCAAGGGGGGAGGAATGCATTAATACAGCTTGTTTTTCTGTCTCTAGCTTGTTTGTCATCTGTAAATAAACTGTGACCGGTTACCAATGCTGTACTTGAGTGACTTCAGCATCAAAGATTACACACTGCCTCAGTCATAATGAAATAAGAAGATAGCACCACCTATTTTAAAGCTATTAATTAAGGACACAGCTGAATGTTCTGCATTCCCATGGCATAAAGGCATACAAAGCTGTAACAGAATCCACTAGCACCAGTTAGAAATATTCCTCTCCCCTTCTAATTTGTTCTATTGACACCTGTACGGAAAGGAGAGAAATCTCTGTGAGAAATTATATTTTAAGGCGCTTGGTAAGTTACCAGAGTTCCCTCATTAAGTTCAAACTTGGAAACTCTGGTTACTTTAAACTATGGTTAGTGAACAACACAGGATCATAAAATATTATTTGATCCTGACTTGTGTGAAATAACTAAAGATTAGCATAACTAGAGCTTCCCAAGTAATACATATACATAAGCAGATTTTCAATTGAATCTCAATTTAATCATTCTTTTTTTTTTCTTTATCCAATTTTATTCTGAGATTTAAAACCACCAGAAGCCTATCACTAAGTATCAGTTGATTAATAGATCTTATTCACTAATTAATGGAGCTGATGAAGCCCTCTCAAATACTGTAACTTACAATATATACCCTTTTTTCCTTTTTTCTTTAAAGCTCATAGGCACTCAACTGCTGAGCTGAGTGGCTGTTTGCAAGCTTCTGATCTTGCGCATCTGATATTTTATACGATTTCTTTTTTAAAAAAAAAAAATAATTACTTTTTTTCTTGGTTTACAAAAGTACAGTTGTACCTTGGAAGTCGAATGGAATCTGTCCTGGAAGTCCGCTTGACTCCAAAAATGTTTGGAAACCCAAGCACGGCTTCAGATTGGCTGTAGGAAGCTCATGCAGCCAATTGAAAACTGCAGAAGCCCTGCCGGACGTTCAGCTTCCAAAAGACCGTTAAGAAACCAGAACACTCACTTCCTGGTTTTGATCATTCAGGAGCCGATTTCTTCAGGAGCCAAGGCATTTGAGATCCAAGGTACAACTCTACATACATTGTCACTTTTCTCAGTTTGTAAAGTCTTTTCTATGTATCAGTTTCATATGATTTGAGACATTAGTTTCTATCTCCATAAAATGTTCTGGCAGTGGCGTAGCGTGGGGGTGCAGGGGGGGCCGGCCGCACTGGGCGCAACATCTGGGGGTTAGGGGGCGCAAATCCACGGGTTAGGGGGTGCAAATTACTTGCCTTGCCCCGGGTGCTGACAACCCACGCTACGCCACTGTGTTCTGGTGTCTTTGGAGGTAGAATCAAAGCAGCTATATATGGAGGCTTGCATTTGCCTTGAGAACACCTAACGCATCTTCACCTCTCAAAAGTGTACCAGTACAAGGGCTGTTTATCCAGTTCTAATAAAAAATAATAATCTAAGAAAACACAGCTATGTATTATCCATAGCACATGTAGCTTCTTTTACAGCTGGTTTCACAACTGAAAATGTGTGAAATTGCCCCTACCAAGGCACAACAAGAAGCAAGGTTTTGAACAACAAAACCTGGGCATTCTCCTATTTTGACTCATGCTGATGTACAGACTGAACTATCATAGAGCAGCACCAGAAGTGGCACAGTTTACCTTTATTTTGTGGTCTGAAGGTTGGACTGACTTGGTCAGAACATGGATGGGGAGCCACTGGCTTTCTACATGATTTTGCCCCACCATACCCTATCAGTCTTCACAATTGCCCATGCTAACTGGGGTGATATTAGTTGGAGTCCATCAGCATATTGAGGGCCACCAGTCCTCCATCCCTCATCTATAAGCATCCTGACATATATGCCAAATGTTTGGAGAACATAATCTGGATAAACAGGAGATTTATGTAATGGAAGTTCTTCTGCCCTATGTGAACATTATTTGCACAGTGATTTCAAGACTGAAGAATTATTCAGTGGCTCTTCAATCCAGAAGACCCAGGCTACAGAATTATATGTGAAGTCCAATGCAACATTGTGAGCCAACATCACTGGAAAATGAATAGCTATTCAGTACGGTGCTTTCAAAAGTGGAACATCGTATGAAACAACGTTCTGCTGTTTCAGCACAGCTTAAGAACAGTGTCGACAGCAGCTGGGTGTGGAAAAGGTTAGCATGCCTTTTGAAGAAAAGGTGAGATATAAATGCAGCCAATAAATAAATATCATGGATCAGCTGATGCAGACTTACTCCAGGGTACGTCTGTCACAGCACAGCTTTAAGAGCTTCTTTCTACAAAGCTCACACCACCTAAGACCAGGCAATCATATCTATTCAAACATCATAAAGCAAAGCTAGTGATGATACATTATTAAAGTTCTCTTTGATATTAATGTCTTGCCCCTTTGTTTTTTTACCTCCACGTATGTTTAGCTTAAAGCAGAAGTAGAAGAAGCCTTCTGATGTTGAACAACTCTGAAGATGTAGAGAGGAGGGTGGTTTTTTTTTTGGTGTTTAATGAGTTTCAGATGCCACTCCTTCATCTCGCACTGAGACAGCAAAATACAGAATGAGAGTTGCTTGCACAGGATATTTACATTCTGACTACCAGCATCAGCACGAGAGTCATGATAAATGGTCATGGAGGATTTATTTTTATTTTTTTAAATATTTTTTCAGTGATTTCACATTCCGGTTGCAAGCTTCACATTTAAAAGAAATGTGATTCAAGGTTAGGCTGGTCCATTCAGTTTCTAAGAAGCCAGCATTTCAGTGCTATCTTCTATAGCTCAGTTGATCACACCGTTTGGTACCCAAAAACCAACTCAAAATTATCAGGGCAAAAATAAAAAGAGAGGGAGAAGATCTATGCTTTCTTGGAGCAGTACCTGAGACATATAAGCACCCAGCTGGAGTCCCTAATGCAAGCAACATAATTAAATACCAGCTATACAAGTGACACAGTAGAATGCAACAGCTCTCACAAACTGGCACCTCTTCTCTACCATATGAACATTGGGAAGTGCCTCATTTTACATATTTATTTATTTTTTAAAAAATCTACCTGACCTGATTTCCCAAATGAACCCAAGGAGGCCAACAAATCAGATAATAGCAGTTTTAAGACAAATAACCATTCCCAAATTAAACCCCAATCAAACACGAGAAACTGGGGAGAAAATCATGAATTCTGAAAGACAAACAGCTGTCAAAACACTGAACAAAGACAGCAAAAGATCATTCAAGCCAAAGGTCTTTTCCACCAACCGCCTGAAGTAATATAAGGATGGGGCCTGACGCATTTTGCTCAGCAAGGCATTCCACATGGTGGGTGCCACAACAGAGAACAAACACACTTACCCTGGTTAACACCAGTCTTTTCCTCACAAGATCAAGAGTTCTGGAGTCAGACCACTGATCCACAGGCAGTTTCACAGTTTAGCTCAAATTGTGGTCAAACGTTGCAGGAAATGGAACACCTGTGTTCCATCTTGGATGGAAAAGTCTTATGGCTGGACTACAGCAAAACAACTTATATACGTTTACAAATACATACTTTTAATCATATTTCCAAACCTAACTGTTGCTTCCTCCTTTTCGACTACTCCTCCCCACCCCTTCTTTTCTTCCTTTTGATTATTCCCCACCCTTGTTAATTTTTTAAAAATCAGGTGCATGTTGAAAAGTCCACGCTGGGTGATGATGATTTAATTTTATTTCAGAAAAAAAATTATAACTCTTGATTGTAGAAAACAAAAACCCTCAAAGTAGTTTACAAAAATAATGAACAATGAAATGATCGGTAAAGAATTATTATTATTATTATTAGGCCTTCTTGTCCCAGGCATCATCTTTACCACCCTTGATAAATTTAATATTAGTTTGTCAACAAGGAAAATGATAGTTACAGAAACTCATGCTAGCTTTTCATAGCAAACAACTTTACC
This sequence comes from Podarcis tiliguerta, assembly GCF_965153285.1. Classification (NCBI taxonomy): domain Eukaryota; kingdom Metazoa; phylum Chordata; class Lepidosauria; order Squamata; family Lacertidae; genus Podarcis; species Podarcis tiliguerta. Next base: position 17,311,914 of record NC_139540.1, on the reverse strand, counting down.
CACCCTGCTACGTTTCTGTTTTAAAGCTCTTTTTTTCCATGTGTGACATGCAAAAAAGAAAAGAAAAAAGGCATGAAGCACAAATTAAAGCATTTGCCTCTTGTTCTTTGACACTCTACTTTTGGGTCCAAACAAAGGGCTCAGTTCCCTTTGATTACATTAGCTATTTGCTTTAATCCAAAAGGTTTTGGCAAACCATATGTTCTGCATCATTAAAATCAGATATTCTGCCTTTGATCTTTAGGTTCTCTCAGTTGACTGCTTTTCCCTCGCTACAACATATTCCTTGCTTTTGAAGTTATCTCCTTGTTTTATACAATGGACCTGAACCCTTCAGCCAGATTTGATAGGGTTACATAGGATACTATCCATATTGTGTTGTACTTGTCGTTGTAAATGTTTTTAAAGAGACTCTTAGAAAAGGATCTTCAAGGAAAAAGACAGTAAGATAACTGTGAGGCTGAAAATGCTGACCTGCACACATAAGCAATCAAATTCTTAAGAACATGAAATAAATGTTGATAGTTGACACTTGGACAATTGAATTTAGGACGCGTCAAGCCAAGTGTGTTTGCTGATCATAGATGGAGGCACAATCATCTTTCTAGCACTGGGAATACCAATGCAGATACCATTGTAGATTCCTAGGAAAGCAAAGCCTTGTTGAGCTGGTATGCTATGGACTTGGATGGCTTGCATAAAACAAGTCACACTTCATTATCTTGGGCATGGGCAGAGTTGAAGAAGATATCCAGTACATTGTACTTAACATTAAGCATGTACAGTACACATTTCATGGCAGCCACTTCAACATGGCTGGAATGAAGAGATAGAGCACCAGAAGAAGACTGAAGTGGGTCAAGACAACTGCAATATACACCTATTTAATTTTTGCGTATGCAGACTGTACCAACTGAAGTGGTCTTATTGGTGTTCCTCTCCTCAGTGGTGTTGCCCACTGGCAGGAGAAACATAGGAGTGGGCAGACTCTTACACAGTTTGAGCAGGATGGCAGCCTGTGACTCCGTCCTACTTCACTCTGATAATGAGTTTACCGTGAGAATATGAGGAAGATTCAGGTCAAAGAGTACATGAAAAATAGGAAACATTTCAAACACCTTACCTTCATTAGGGTCTACTATTTCCCTCTCAATGCTCAAAGTTAAGCAAGATCCATGTTTGCCCGAGGGCTTAGAAGCCGAGTTATTCATAGAATCATAGAATTGTAGGGTTTGACGGTACCGTGAGGATCATCTAATCGAACCCCCTGCAATGCAGGAATCTTTTACGCAACCTAGGGCTCAAACCCACAAGGCTGAGATTAAGAATCTTATGCTCCACTGATAAGAGCCTAAAACCTTGTCTTCTGTTTCAATGATAAGCAAGAATCTTGAGACTTTCAGCAAAAAAAGGAAGGATGTAACACAAACATTTTTCTAAATATCAGATTCGTCCAGCATGCTATGAGTTTGATACCCTTGCGACTGTGATTTTAAGCAAGAGCCTTCACATTCTATTTTAATTTGGAAGGTTATTTTCATTTCAAGTTTCTTTGCATGGGGCAAATAACTGCTAGAGATGAAAACCTTGCCCACACATGCTTCACATCATGAAATAAGAGAAAGATCCTTCCTAATTTCAATCATATCCATGGCTTTCCTCTGCTTCTTCCCATCCCCCAAGCAAGCCTCTTTTGAAAAAGAAGAAAAAAAGAGAAGGGAAGATGGATTTGGGAAATCAGTTACAGCATATGGTTCTTCAGAAACTCTTAAATCTTCAGTGTTTAGTTTGATAAGCAAATGCAAAGCAAAAGTCATGGAACTGGGGGAGCGGGGAAAGGAAATTGGGAAAGGGGAGCAATTATGTATGTGTACAAGAATGTGTTTCAAAATACCCATCTTCATTAAATGAAGTGTGTAGAACAATCTGCGTTTTCTCTTCCCATGGCTGGTAACTTAAGATAACACTTATACAGATTAATTAGGAAACTAACATCTCAAAGCTTCTTAGGTCCAAAAATCAGTACAAAATATGCTTTCTTTAGAAAGTCTACCAAGTTCTGAAGAAGTGTGCATGCACACAAAAGCTTATACCAAGAACAAACTTAGTTGGTCTCTAAGGTGCTACTGGACAAATCAGACCAACACGGCTACCTACCTGAATCTAAAGCCTAGAAAGGTTACTGCTTATATTCTGAGAGTCTAAAAAGGGGCCAAGGCTAAATCAAAATTGTAGTGCCCATACTTAACAACAAAACACAAATCTGAAATCCAACGTATCCTAGCTCTGCACTGCATTAGCCTCCAAAAAACACTTCTGTGACAAAATTCCAGCTGCGTGTGTATTTTGTGGCAATCCCACAGCTGGTTGTCACCCACGTATGAAAGAAATGGTTTCACATACATAATTTCTCAATCCCTTTCACTACAAGTGTATATTGTAAACATAATTAACAGGACGCTGTTATACATGTGATCTAGAATAATTCTGGACCACTTCATAAACTGCCGTGAGAGAAAATGATTTGTAATGCACATCTAACAACTATTTCCGTGTAATAGGTAGAATGGCTCTTAGAGGTTTCTTAACGTATCATTTGGTGAATCAGCTTTGCACAGTATTTTCCCGAGATACGAAACAGAATTTGGCACACTGAAATAAAAGTGGGGTGAGTATGAACAGGGACCTTGTGATTCAACAGATAATATTTGATGTTCCCTTTATTCAAACAAAGACATTGCTAACTATGTCACTGTGATCTTTTCAAATAGTTGTTGTTACATTGATCAACAGGTTGAAACACCCTATCTGTTAAATCGGAAATGCTTTGCTTGACCCCCAGGTACAAATGATTTCCAGGTGCTCGTAATTATCACTTGCAGTGTTTGATATTCCAGACTCTACCTTGAAATGTAAACTTGACAAGTTAAACTTTTCATTATGTGCAGCAGCCTTTCAAAAAGCTGAAGACAAGGACAGACCTCGTAATGGGTGAAAACCAATTCCCACTTAAAATGGCAACACTTAATTACTACCCTAACTGTTTATTTCTTTTCAGCGTGTTTAAAATTGACTTTTAATCCACAGTGGAATGAGCCCTGCTATATTAACCAATGCTCTCGTTATTTCATCTCTTTTCTCTCTATAAAAACCACATACCAATGTCCTTGTAGAAGCTTTTGCAAACTCTAAAGGACAAGATTCCACCCAAAGGACAACATTCTCTCTCTTTGTGTCTTTATGCAATTTTATGATTAGAGCAAAGCCAGTAATCACAAAATGTTACCCACAATTACTCAAATTTCTAATATCATGAAACTGGTTAAATAATTATGGGATCAGTTTCAGAAATCAATGTGTGTTTCTTAATGCTTTCGGAATTTCAGAGTGTACGTTGCTCTTTTTGCCCAATTTCTACAAATATAGGTGACCAGAAGGTTTATATTCCTGTAGTCTTGCAATTAACTGCAGAACAACAAACATGGATTTTGTGAGCCTTTATGGCCACCAAGAGACGGCTACGTTTGAACATAGGTCATACGGCCGTCAATTTCATGTAGAAACCTATTTGGACATCTGTAGGATTTATTTAATTTATATATTTAACTTAAGATGGATGTACTGATGTTTATGGTATCCTTATAATGTCAGCTGATGATGGGGTTTTCAACACCTAGTAACAGTATAAGGATTTTTTTCTTTTTCTTTTGATAATTTAGTGTAGATTTTTTTAGAAATAATAACACACATTAGTGCAGAAGCAGGCTGGAATGAACTTTATAATGAATATACGCCAAGTGGCACCAACCAGGATTAAACTCATCTGACCATTCCCAATTCTACCTGATTTTCAGTTGCAGTGAGCAACAGTTCTGGATTAAGAAGGAAAACTGTATTTATTTTATTATTTTGGTACTAAAATGCTGAATAAGGGACTACTACAAGAGTGTACGGCCATTATCCTGCATGCAATAGATGGAAGACCAAACTGTTGCAATTACTTAGCTCACACATCTTTTAGTATTTTCTTTTTTTCCCTTCCAAAATTCCTTATGGTTGTTAAGTGGCATCTACATTATTAGCTTCACCCAAATTCATTTTCTTCTATAAAACATCATCTCAAGTGACACTGAACTATCATTCTAGTTCTCCTGTATCACCTTGGATATCTATTGTTACCAGATTACTTTTACAAATCCTCCTTACTCCAAAGCAGGGGCATTACATCTTTTCAGTGACTTCTTAATAACACATACAGAGTCCATATTCCACGTGGCAGCTTTCAATACCAGAATGGAATATTAGCACTACCAACGAGGTGAAGCCTGGTAAAATGTGAAATCAAGTCTACTTGAACTTAAGGTCTCACAGATTAAAGCATTAGTTGGTTCAACCATGCCACTACACTTGTCCTTTAATCTAATGGAAACTTCCTGGTGTTTCTTCGTTTAAAGTAGGGAAGAATGAATGTGAACCCGAAATACATATTCTGCATAGTAATACAAGCAGGTTGGAAACATTTTAAGACTTAAAAACGTATTAGCGTTATACTCAGCATCCCTTCCTGAGATATTTGCATATCCTAAGGTAAAAAGTGATCGCCTTTTTTGCTGCTTTTGAATGTGTGTGCCATTTTGGAAGTTTACAAACCCAGAAGCATAAATTCCATGGTGTCTGTGTGCATACATGTACAAAGCCACTCGGAAAAGCATGAAGGTTGGGGGAGCGTCAAGAGTGAGCAACTGTGTACCCGGCCCAAGAGAAACATGAAAGAACCTACCGAAATCAAATGGACACACATACAACAAAAGGAATCTTAAAATAGCTAGAAGCTTATTTCCTTTGTGATTCACACAGCGCATTGCAAAACCACAGTGAGCTGGCATAAATTTGTCGCTGCAAGCTCAATCAGGAAGTGTCTGGTGCTAGAAGGCTTTCCTTTGGAAGGGACAAACTGAAGCAAATTGATATGAAAAGCCAGAGGAAGCAGACAGCAATGAGAAGAATTGCAGCTGCCCTTTGCACTCCTTCATCCATTGTCAAATATATTGCAAGTTTCGCATCCCAAACAGAGCATGCTGTATTAACGGTGGTTCTGGATTATTATTATATTACATTCAGCATCTGGGGGGTGGCTCTGCTCTTAGCTGACCACAGGAGGGCACATTCAAGCAACAAAACTGTTATGGTACAAATACAGTCACCTCCTGGTATCAGGGGCATGTACAGAAGTTGTGCAAAAGTGGGGGCAAAGCTACTGATATGACTACACTGCCCCTTCAATTAGATGGAGACCCATTTGTGCCATTAAAGTGTGGAGCCCTCTTCACATATCTCAACTGAATAGGAAGTTAAGAGCAAGCGGAAATCACCCTTAGTGACACATCTGCTTCTTTGGAATGTGCCTGGATTCACCTTTTCTAGTACGGCAAAGTGGAATCACATGCCGATCCTACTGAGCTAAATAGGACTTCCACCCAGGTAAAAGGTAAAGGGACCCCTGACCATTAGGTCCAGTCGTGACCAACTCTGGGGTTGCGGCGCTCATCTCGCTTTATTGGCTGAGGGAGCCACCGTACAATTTCCGGGTCATGTGGCTAGCATGACTAAGCCGCTTCTGGTGAACCACAGCAGCACACAGAAGCGCCGTTTACCTTCCCGCCGGAACAGTACCTATTTATCTACTTGCACTTTGATGTGCTTTCGAATTGCTAGGTTGGCAGAAACAGGGAACAAGCAATGGGAGCTCACCTTGTCGTGGGGATTTGAACCGCTGACCTTCTGATCGGCAAGTCCTAGGCTCTGTGGTTTAACCCACAGCGCCACCCAGGTAAGTGTATATAAACAACAACAACAACATATTCCGCCCAACATCTTCAAGGTATAGTTTTCACCCAATTCAGCCAAACTTCTGTAAGCTAACATCTTATGAAATGAGCTGTCAGGCCTGAACTATGCTGGGATCTTAAGTCTACACACAGCAGGGCACAAAACTAGTAGCAACTGTACTGAATTACAACCAATAAGAGAAGTCACAGGTCAAGGAAGCCACACAGAGTTCTGCTAAAGCCAACAATGAAACTTAATGTACTTTCCATGTCCAGAACCATCCTCTATAGAGCTTCTGCAAAACAGATTAATGATAATAGCTGCAGAAACCAGAAAAGAAGAAGGGGCAGGGGGAGAGAAGGAATTCAAGAGAGGGAAGCTCAGCCAATATTCCATTTGTAATTTGTCACACTACCACACAATAAGACCTGGATGTGAATACACTGCAAATTTACAATTCAAATAAGCTCCCTTGAATTTTAAAAGAATGGACTGTGTACATATCAGTCAGGGTGACACCAAAATGCCCTGTCAGGTTAATTTTAAATGCACGTTTTCTGTGCTACTGTTAACTAATCACTATCATTACCGTTGTTGTTTAAAGATGAAGCACTTTTGAACAAAAACGCAAAGGCATGATTCCCTCCCCAGCATTTGCTTTCAATTCCTATGTAGGTTCCTAGCAATATTTATTTTACCTACTTATCCCAGGGCTATTCTAAATTCATGCAGTGCCATTGGTGGTTGTGATGATAGCATGAGGCTAAGCCAATTGTACTGAAGTCAGCTGGAATAGCAATACCTCAAAAACAGCTTTTTAGTCCTGTGGGAAAATTCACAATTTGTAAATGAGAGCCCATCGACCTGCAGGGAGTTTACAGCCCTCTTCTGATATGTAGTGGAAAACCCCTTACATGATAAACATCTGGTTAACCAGCAATTAATTAGCTCTCTCTTCCAGCAATGCGTCCTCTCTGTCTTTCTCTCCCCCTCCCCACCAAATCTTTCAAAATGAGCAAAACACAGCCCTTTGTGCATAGGAATAGAAACCAGGGTTTCACCACACAATCTGCTATGCCTACGGGAAGTAAAAGAAGGAAAGCTTAACCTCGAACCAATTACAAAAGAGAAGAAAATAAGCATACTTCTTTCCAGTTTCTTTAAACATTGATCTGCCTTTTTTTTTTTTTTACAGACATGCAATCATAGAAATGGTGATCTTCAGATTTACTATGCTGTCTATTTACCCATCTAGTGTGGTATAGTGGTTGGAGTGTTGGACTAGGATCTGGGAGAACAGGGTTCAAATTCCCATACAGTCACAAAGTTCACTGGGTGACCTTGGGCCTGTCACTGACTCTCAGCCTAACCTACCTCACAGGGTTGCTGTGAAGATAAAATGGGGAAAAGTATGCATGTCACCCTTGAGCTCCTTGGAAGAAAGTTATATAACTGCTTCAAAAGTGGGAATTTCTTTTATATACGTAAGTGGTGGAGTGCAGAGTCCTTAACCCACTCTTTTTCCTATTCTGGACTATCCATGGAGTTAAAAACATGTAATATTGGCATGTAATTTGTACTCAAACCCTTAGTTTTTTCCATCTGTGTAGTAACGATGTGGCAAGACTGCACAAACGTTTGTTGTGATGCGCAGTGATAGTACTGAAGGTTATTATTTTTCTGAAAAAAGATCAATCCAAATCAAATGCGCAGTAAAGAATACATGAAATAGCTTGAAACTGAATCTTTTAATTTAGTTAAGAGTCTGGGATAGAAAATCTGCTTTGGATAAACTATTAACTAAAGCCTCAACTGAAACCAGAACTGAACTTTGCTTTGAAGTTGAAGAAAGCTCAGTTCCTTATTTTATTTTAGAATAACGGATTGTTCTTTCTTACCCGTTCATACAATAGCTGGTCTTGGCTAAGACCACAAATAAGCAACGACTCTGATCTTTATGTATCAAAACGCTGCTCTTGTTGGATAAGTGACTCTTTCATGGGCTCTATTGGGCAATGTTGATGGTCACTGAATCCTAAAAGGTTAGAAACAGCAGAAACCCAGAGCTAAAGAGAAGCAAACACCTTTGCAATATATCAGCAGCAGCATTTGTTTCTCTTCCAGTTGTGCAGATAAATCCAGGCAAGGGAATCAAGGAGAAACAGAGATCTACTTAATACTCACACAGAAGGAAACACACAAAAAGTGTATGACTGGTAAATATAAAAGGCACATCCTCACTTGTAGGCATTACTATTGCAGAGTTCATATTACAAGATCAGTAATAACCAGTGGGCTATAAGAAGCTATTCCTTTTAACTACTTGTAGGACTAGTTGACCAAGTCAGATCAGACAAATGGAGGCACTTATGCACACAGTATACAATTAAACTGGGGAACTCAAAATTGCAAGATAACTGGAGGCAGAATGCCTCTGAATACCAGTTGCTGGAGAAAATGAGTGGTGTTATCACGATCATGCCTCACTTGTGGGCTTTCCATAAATACCGTATTTTTCGCTCCATAGGACGCACTTTTTCCCCTCCAAAAATGAAGGGGAAATGTGTGTGCGTCCTAGGGAGTGAATGCAGGCTTTCGCTGAAGCCTGGAGAGTGAGAGGGGTTGGTGCGCACCGACCCCTCTCGCTCTCCAGACTTCAGGAGAACCCCAGCGCCAGCACCACAAGGTCGGGAGACAGCGGGGAGGCAGAACGCCGCCACCCCGCTGTCCCCAGACCTGATCTGAAGGCAGGCGGTGGGGAGAAGCGCGCTTCTCCCCGCTGCCTGCCCCGCAAGCTCCGGGGACAGCGGGGAGGCACGGCGCGCCTTCCCCCTGTCCCCGGACCTGATCTGCATGCAGGCGGCGGGAGAAGCGCGCTTCTCCCCGCAGCCTGCCCCGCAAGCTCCGGGGACAGCGGGGAGGCACGGCGCGCCTTCCCCCTGTCCCCGGACCTGATCTGCATGCAGGCGGCGGGAGAAGCGCGCTTCTCCCCGCTGCCTGCCCCGCAAGCTCCGGGGACAGCGGGGAGGCACGGCGCGCCTTCCCCCTGTCCCCGGACCTGATCTGCATGCAGGCGGCGGGAGAAGCGCGCTTCTCCCCGCAGCCTGCCCCGCAAGCTCCGGGGACAGCGGGGAGGCGCGGCGCGCCTTCCCCCTGTCCCCGGACCTGATCTGCATGCGGGCGGCGGGGAGAAGCACGCTTCTCCCCGCCGCCTGCCCCACAAGCGCCTGGGGGGGGGAATAAAATTTTTTTTCTTTATTTCCCCCCAAAAAAACTTGGTGCGTCCTATGGGCCGGTGCGCCCTATGGAGCGAAAAATACGGTACCTAGCTGGCTGCTCTGCCAGTGCTGAACTAGATGAAACTATGGCCTGATCTAGCAAGGCTCTTCTTATGTTCTTAGGAGTGAGCCAAAAGTGAAACCGCAATTCTACAGTTTATTAATTATAAATAATATTTTGGGATTAACAAGGGCAACTCATCTTTTTAGGTGATATTTCACAGATCCAGGAAGGATTTTCTGAATTAGCTTTAGCATGTTTTCACGTAACCATACTTCATTGCCTACATATTGCTGTGATGTCCTCATGTTCATTTTGATTGAGATTATCTTCCCAGGAAGGTGGTGAAAACTGAGGCGCCTTCCAGATGTTGAAACTATAGCTCCACTCTTCCCTAACCATCATCCTTGCTGGCTGATGAGAACTGGAGTCTGACAACATCTGGCCACCTTAGTTTCAGATTTGAACTAAAAGTACAGCCATTTAAACAAATTATTTGGTTGTGAAAATACACTTTCTAAGTGTGCCACTGGTATTGTAACAATCTGCTTATGGCAACTCATGGAATTTTTCAAACGGAAATAGGAACTTAGATGACATTGTCACAGTGAACAAACCCCAAGATCAGAAACTACGCAAGCCTCCTAAAGTACAAGTAAAAGAAGATTCACCAGATAAGATTAACTACTGACCTGTTGATCAAAACAAAATGTAATTTAAAATTATCAGCCTCATTGCCCCTTCCTGAACTTTGGTTTTGTAATCAATGCTACATCCAGTGATAGCCATCAGTCACATATGCAGAGCCGCTTGCATTGCCTCGATTGTCAAATTCAGGGAGTCAGGGCTGGTACATGCTTAATAGCTATAGATTTTAGGTACAGTACTACTGCTTTAAGAGTTCTGGTGTGAGGTCTATGCATGCTCTGGGAGGACTATGCATTCATGGAATGCATTGGGACCACATTTGGAGCATTTTGAAGTGCAATCTCAATTTGTCAAAGTCTGCACTACTTTGTGGTTCTGCAATCTCTATTGAAGCCCAATATATTTTTCTGGCTTTGCCCTCTTTGATGTGACCTTCCTCTTTTTCTTCTCAGTAAACCACTGTGCCATGAGTGCTATCAGCACTTTAGAAAAGAATTCTTCCAGGCAAGATGTGCCAAGAACATATATAATGGGAATCTTAATTAAACCATGCCAGTCCTGGGGATAATTTACAATCTTCTGAATTAGCATAGACTTCAATAAATCTATTTGAAGAATGCCACTTATAGGATACTATTATCCTCATGTGTGCACTCTGAACCACACACAAGATTAAGTACAACTGGGGTATACAAAATGGCTTGGTAAGAATAAAGGTTTTCCACGTTTCCCCCCTATTGCAACAGTTTTATGGGAGCAATCATCAAATGCATGCTTCAGAGGTCTTCTCTCTGCTCATGAGTGTGCTAATGCTAACAATGTGGTTTCTTTGCTAACATAAACCCAAGCATTGTATCAAATGAAAAGGGAACACATGGATAGCATCTATATACATACTGTTGAAGTGGCATCTCTTCCTAGGTAAAAATCTTTGTATTTTGGTTTTCCAGAGGCAAATTATCATAGCATGTTGATGACTTCATTCCTGTTGCCACCTTAGTCAGAGGCAGAAAGTTGCTCTTAATGACAGAATGAAAATTCAGCATGTGAACGATACACAAACGCCACTATGGACATGCTACACTACATAACAGATTGAGAGTAGGACAGTGACACAGTACAGGGCTTTCTTGGTGGTGATGTGGATGAATGTCTACATAAATGTTTCCCAGTAGATGCATCAAAGAGATTAGCTACAAAAACAATTCTATGGCGGAAACCATTACATGAATTCAGCTTGGTAAATAATGAAGTTTGGAAACCTTGGTGCCCAGGGTTACAGGGAACAACTTCTCCAGAAGATTCCTATCTGGTGCATTCACATCTATAGAATAAAACTGCCATAAACACTATGATAATCTAAATGGGAAACATTCCCATTATCACACAGAGAAACCTGACACACCTTAGTTTGCCCGTTACAGGTTGCTCTTTCATAATCAGCTTCATGGAGGTTATCTTTGAGAAATGCTTCTGTCTGCATTTCTAGATAGCTTGAGGGATTCATATGTTTTTTTTGGGGGGGGCACTAGTCAGAATTAGCATTTTCTCCAGATAACTATAACGTGCATTAAGATTGCAATGTCATTTTATACAGGTAAAGAAAGGGGGAAAACAGGGAAACAGTAAGAACTGAGCAAAGAATTACAGCCACCACCTACCTAGCTAAAGTGCACAAAATTTTTTTTTAAAAAAACAGTATTTTCTTACAGTAATGCCCCACCTTTCTTTCATTCCAGAACCCAGGGAGTTGTATACAAGCCTCCCAAGTAGTCATCCATACAGGAACTGCCCAGACCTGCTTAGCTTCAGCAAGGTGGTTGCCTCATGTACCCTGGGACCTGAAAGTGGACCGTCTGAGGTGATCTTTGCCTCTCTTTCTTTCTCTGCTCAGTTCATACATAATGCTTCTTCAAACCACGGCTGAGGGCAAATGCACAAATGTGCTGGCTCCCAGAGAGGAGATATGGCAGCTTTGCTCCTCCTCTTGTCCCTGCTGTGAATCAAACCATGATTTGGCTTAGTGCGTCCTCCAAATCCAAGCTCGTGGTTTTCTTCCTCCAGACAATTCCTTGAACTGTAAGCCAAGAACAAACCTTTGCTTTCCTGGAGCGAGAGAAACTGCAAGCTTGGCTTCAGATGACACATGAAGGCAAACCATGGCTTAGTTCACAGCAACATGAGGACCAGAAGAGCAACAAGGTGGTTGTGACTTCTCCTCTCTGGAAACCCATATGTTCATGCCATGGTTTGACTCGGCATTCTTTAGAAACCAGGTCACTCTCGCCTATGTGAGAATAAAATGCTACTCCTTGACTGACACTGTTATTTGGATATCCCATTTTTCACTTTCTGAACTATTTCTCTCTCAATACAAATGTGCTACTGTAGTAGATGTGGTTTTGGAAGCAATGGAGGTTTTTTTTTTAATTTCTTTCTTCTTTTTTTCTTTTTTAAGAAGATGGGTGGGAATGAAGTGTGAAAAATATATAGTAATTTATCATCAAAGACGCCGAAACTCATTGACGTTATACAAGCATACCCTTGAGAGTTCAAAGAAATAGAACAGATTACTAATATTATGATGCTTCCAGCAAAATGATTTAAAATGATTAGTCAGGTCTAAGAGGAGAAAATGAAGGTTTGCATAGCAGTTCTGCTGTTTGTTTGCCAAAACACTGCCATGTAACAATAAAATTATATTGCAAAGAAGAAGCCTAATCTATGTCTATAAAATACAATTTGGAGAGAAGAATGTATTTACTGTACTTGACTGTCACTCTTCTGTTTCTTTGCAAGTGCTGGCGCTGCAGAAAAACTAGAGAATTATTTTGCTCCTCTTTCTCCCACCCCCCTCATTTCTACAGCTTGCAATCCCAGTCTTTTTGCAGGTGTGCCTCAAGGACTTCTCCCTCATAGTCTTTGAATCATTTTGTAGACACTAATGAGCATCCCTCTTCAGCTTTAATTATTGGTCCCTGACAAGTCAACATAATAGGAATCAGCTTATCCAAGCATACTCCCTAGTGACACGTCCAATTACTCAGGTTGTACTTCTCAGCAAGAGGTCTGAGGGGTTGCTTATTTAACATTGTCAAATAATAATGATAAAAATAAATAAATAAATAAACAAACAGAGGTATAGGTGTCAATTTTCTATTCTGAACCTTACAGCAATGGATCTGACAAGATGTACAGCTATTATGCATCTCTAGATTAGATACTTAAAGACCTTTACCGTTATGTGTATTTGTTTAATATAATTAATTAACTTCTTCCCACTCCACTTTAAAAGTCTGAAGCTGAGTGTTCAGCCGTTAAAAACCCAGGGGAACATCCAATATCCAGATCACACAAACCTATTTCGTTGCTTCTGATAAAACCAAGCATTTTAAACATGAGTAAATCCCATGGAGAGAAGCCAGGTTTTAAACTTACAGGGTCCCTCCGTTCATTTTTATAAGGCATTTTAAGTATCTTTGAACTTCCAATTGTACATTTACAACATGGATATTTACTTAGAAGTAACTCCCATTTGAAGGGAGACGGGTGGCGCTGTAGGTTAAACCACAGATCCTAGGGCTTGCCGATCAGAAGGTCAGCGGTTCGAATCCCCGCAACATGGTGAGCTCCCGTTGCTCGGTCCTTGCTCCTGCCAACCTAGCAGTTCGAAAGCACGCCAGTGCAAGTAGATAAATAGGTACCGCTCTGGCGGGAAGGTAAACGGCGTTTCCGTGTGCTGCTCTGGTTCGCCAGAAGCGGCTTTGTTGTGCTGGCCACATGACCCAGAAGCTGTACGCCGGCTCCCTCGGCCAATAAAGCGAGATGAGCGCCGCAACCCCAGAGTCAGCCACAAATGGACCTAATGGTCAGGGGTCCCTTTACCTCTTAACTCCCATTTAGTAGGCCTAAGTCACAGGTAAAGTTGCTCCACCATTGTGGAGGGGTGCATGTGTGTTTGTGTGTATGCATGTACATGCACACACATGCTTGGCTTTTACATTGCACACTTCCTCTACACAAAAACATATTGTTTGCTTCTGCAGGGTCCCTTTCAAAAAGGTATAGCGCCCTGGGCATCAGATGTGGGTGACACAATCCTCTCTCACTACAACTGTCCTACTGCAGTGCTTTTACTTTTAACACATGCCCCACAGAAGAAATTAATGACAACCATTTATTTTTATTAGACAATGTAAAGAGGTGAATCAGAGGTATCTTTAGGGATGAGGTTAAACTTGTTTTTTGTCCTGTTTGGTGGCAGTATAGGTCCTCTTCAGAAGTGTCATATATTGAGTAAAAGAGTGACAAAGATGGAGAAGGGCCTAGAGACCAAGTCCTATGAGAAAAGGTTGAATGAGTTGGGTATGTTTAGACACTTGAGAAGACACCATACAATATGGTTGTCACATAGATGATGGCACATATTAGCCTTTTGTTGCTCCAGAGTAAAACCTGAATCAAGGGATACAAATTACAAGGTAGTTTATTTAGAACAAACATTAATTAGGAAGAATGTCCTGATGGCACAAGCTGATTAACTGTGGAACAGACGGTCTTAGAAAGTGATGAAGGTTTTTAAGCAGAGGCTAGATGGCCATCTATCAAGGTGATGCAGCAAAATTCCTGCATTGGCTAGATGACTTTTGAGGTCTCTTCCACCTCATTGATTCCATGCATGCTGCACAGTCATGCTGCACAGTGTACAAGTTCCTGCCTGGTATGGGCAAGTTTGTTGAAGGCCAGTGTGGTGCAGTGGTCAGGGGGTTGGACTAGGAGACCAGAGTTCAAATCCCCACTCATGAAGCTTACTGAGAGACCTTACTGAGAGACCTTTCAGTCTAGCCTACCTCACAGGTTAGTTGTGAGGAAGGCATAGGGAGGAAGGGAAGTGAAGGGAAGGGAAAGGAAGGGAAGGGGGATTGCATCAGCCACAGAGCTCCGGTTATGTGCAGAACATACAACAGAAGTGTTGGGGCTGGAGTGTGCCTATCTTCCCACTTCCTCCTATATATGTTCAGTTCACCCTGTTTGGTCACATGAACAGTTCTACACTTTCAAGATACCTCTGTGGATTCCAAGAACAGATTCAGGTCTCTAAAAACTAATGCAGGAAGAGCGAACACATGAGAAAATACTAGATCTGTACATTTCTAAGATATAAGCTTCACGTCAAATATCTTGCATTAAGTCATTTTATGGTAAGTCATTCAGGAAGCAACCTAGCCAAAGTTACACATTATTATTTTGAAAGTTAAGAACATACTTAACTTTGCCATAAAAACTGAGTCCAAATGTGCTTAACTTTGGACTGGATCATGTTGTTGGTTTGCAAAAGCTGCAATCCAAACCTTTTCTTTGTAGAAAAACACATTGTGTTTTCTTCATTTTTAACACATAAATATTGTTTACTTAAAATAAATTACAAGCACTTTTGTAGCCATGTGACAATAAATATTGATCCAAAGACAACTGAATCTCCACAGAATATATTTTATAAGAGCAGACAATTGTAGGGGCACAAGCCAGTGTCAACAATGTATTATCCAAGTAGCAATTGTCTGTAGTTTTGTGAATGAATTAATGTGACCGCAAGCAGAACTATTACACAGATGTTTATTGCCTGCATTCTGGTGTTTATAATTTTAGGGAATGGAAAATACATTTATATGTGAATAGGATAGATTTTCTTTGGGAACTTGAACATTCTAAAAATATTCTCCAGGCCTTTGTTGCTAATCACACATGAAGATTTAAAGAGAAGCCTGCGTCACTGGAAACCACTTGGGTGCAAGCCTCTGCCCCATCCATTCTGAACACAGTATGTGTTTTACCAATGTTGATAGTGGTTTAACAGGCAATTGGTTAACTAGCAAGGACCCAATGTTGGTAAACTGCAATATAAACTGACTTACTATATTGGTCCAAGAGGTGCTAATAATGTAGTTATCCTTAGGATTCCTATTTCTCGAACTTTGCAATGCGCCTTTTGGCAAAATAAATTTCAACCAAAATCTTTTAAAATCACATTTTAACATGTGTATTTCGAGATAAAGTAAATTCAAAATAGGTAGCTAAATATAAACTTTCATGCAGACATTTTTTAGAGAAAAAGTAAGGCTTGTGTGTAACTGGGACAGAACAAAACTTATGAAGACACACGCAAAAATGATACAGACCAATAACAGACCAAAACCATCCTTGAGGGTTCTTTCAAAAACTGAAGACAGGAGTGCCTGGCGTGCTCTGGTCCATGGGGTCACGAAGAGTCGGACACGACTAAATGACTAAACAACAACAATCCTTGAGGGATTTATCCTGGCCCTGCTTTGAAGATTTTTTTTACCTGTTTTTTTACCATTGGGCAGAGTGTTTGTGAGCATCATTTCAAAGGGACTTGAACTACAATACTTCTCAGGAGGTTGAACTTTCAACCATTCAAAATTGCAACATATTAAGACGCAGGATCTTCAGAACTACTATTAAATGAGTAATGTTTAGGTTAGCCATTCTTGTTTATAAAATCCATCAGGAAACAAATATTGCAACCTTGGTAAGCTGTCACTGCTCAACCCAAAATAAACATTTCTCACCCTTCCTTTAGGTTGAACTTCACCATGACTCATTCTGAAGAAAGGCTTTCATGAAGGAGCAGGTACCTGCTTCTAAGAGGCAAATTAGGATGGGGAATTTCGGAGAGGCCGGGTGTGGTCCACATTCCACTGTGCCAATTTTTTTGGCATCATTCTGCTAGCTCCTTTACCTGTCCTTCAGATAATAATACTACTGCACAACTCTTGCCTAATAGAAATATTAGCCAGAATTAGTTCATCAGAAGTAGCTGTGTGCTGCTGCTTTTAAGCGTGCAATTGTAAATAACGGCTATCATAAAATGCATTTATTTATTACATTTTTATTCTGCCTTTCCTCTCAAGAGCTCAAGGCTCCACCCCCAACCTGCAGCATTCTTCTCATAATAATCCTGTGAGAAAAGTATGGGCAAGTCAGTATCTCTCAGCCCAAGTCAGGACCTGATCAAGACATTTCCCTGCCTGTGGTGAAGGACAAGATAGAACCACCTCACAATTCCATGTGTGGAAACTGACTGGACCAAAGGATAAATTTGTTGCACAAGCAGAACACCACAGTTGAATATCACCTCTAAAATGTAGATACATATCTGCTGTCAGTATATAACACAAAAGGATGACTGGATATTTTTCCAAAAAGCCCAAACCATTGTATCCAATCCTTTTAACTAGAGATCCTAGGGATTGGACCTCAGGGCTTTTGCATGCAAAATCATGCTTTCACAGTTGTTTTGACATATTGTTGGCCATTACCTCAAAAACATCCAGGGCAGTCAGGAGGTGGTATGTGTATACTCTCTCAAGCTGCCAGGTAATAGCCATGATTTTTTTTGGGGGGGGGGGGAGAAATAGCATAAAGGAGTTAGGAGACCTGGGCCCGGGTTGCGTTGGGGTGTGTGTGCTGTGTTGCCTGAGAGAAGCTGCCATCATGTCCCATTTATAGTTTAATAATTCTAAATGTTGGTTAAAAGTCAAAACGAAAGTCCCACACATTTGTTGCTATGGTTGTTCTACACTCCTTAGTCTATTAATATAAATAATTGCCACTTGTATTTCATTATTGTTATTTTTCCTCCACGGTGAAAACCAGCTGGTGTTATATATGCTGGCAATCTGTGCTGAAATACATGCTCATATATACAGGAAAAGGGGGGGGGGGGAATCATGAGAAACCATTATTCCCAGCCTGGATTCCTTACAATGTTAATCCTGGTGGGTGTACTCAGTGCAGCTATTCTGAAGAGAACTGAGCATTCCAATTCATGCTCATTAATGTAGCTTGTTTCTTTTATTCAAGTTGCTAATATTGACCTTTATCTCTCTCATTTTTGCAGCCACCCAACATCATTTTTTGATTCACTGTCCCATACATCTGCATTCATTGGCTGCGAGGCAAAACTATCCCTGTGTTTCTGCCTGAAATGTCAAATCTGCTTCTGAAGTCTGGTCTTCCAACATACAAGAGTTGTACCCGTTTGGCGTTATGAAGGGAAGAATATGAAGCAATCTTCAAGAACACAATTATTTGGGGAAAGAGATCAAAAGTCTGATCACATATACTGAACAAAGTGGTATTCTGTGCAGCTTCCAGCTACATATATGAGTCAGGCTTCCTTTATTTTATTTTATTTTAAAGCAATAGTGGGACTTCAAAACACAAATCTTCAAAGTCTTTCACCATCACTAAAGACAGAGAAGTTTACCCAAAAGTATGAAGTTGATCACAAAATTGCACAGGCCTTAGCTGGAGCTTTGACTGTATCCTGATCAGAATCCTTTGGGTGAGTGCGAAGTGTTAAACTACATTTCATAAAATTTGATTGTGAATGAAGCATTATAATCAAAGCCCTACTCTATCACCAAGCTTGCATCTGTATCCTGAACCTGTATCTACTGTGAAGCTACTAAACCTATCTCACTGAATTCACAGAGAATTACTCACAATCAATTGCCACTTCTACCCCACTAACCAGGTCATCAACATTGGTTAGGACCAGATCTAAAATGGCTGTTCCTCTTGTTGCTTCTCCCACTTTGACCTTATGCTCTTGGCTGAGTTTGACATCCAACAAATATCCGGGTAATTGAAGTCCCCCATTACTACTATCTCCCTTCCTTTTGCATGCTTGGCCATCTGTTCCAGGAAGGCATCATCTATGTCCTCCATTTGGCTTGGGGATCTATAGTAAACTCCCACAATGAGGTCACTGTTATTCTTCCCTCCCTTAATTTTGACCCAAATGCTCTCACTTTGGCTTTGAGACTCTAAATCTTGGATCAGGTATACACATCCCTGAGATATGCCACTCCTCCTCCTTTCTTGTTTGGTCTGTTTCTCTGAAATAGATTGTATGCCTCCATTATTACATTCCAATCGTGGGACTTATCCCACCAGGTTTTAGTGATGCCTATTATGTCATATTTAGTTTGCTGTACCAAGAGCTCAAGCTCATCTTGTTTATTTCCCATGCTTTGCGCATTAGTGTACAGACATTGAAGTCCATTAATCATTCTCCCGTGTCTCTTATTTAAGGATTTTTTCCTCCCGCCACTAGGTCTGCGTGCTGTTTGCTCCATTTGGTCTATGACATTTGGATGATCATATTCATCAATTGATAGAGAAAGAGGTATCGCACAGAAAGCATTTTAAACAAATAGCTGGAAAAGAGAAGGGGCGAAAGCAGATGCCTCTGTTTCCCAGGAGTCAAGATTTTAAGAAATAAGGTTCACCATCTCTTGCAGTGGCAACTCAATGAGGCTTTTTTTGTGTTTGTAGTGGAGAGCAAAACCTTTAACCAAGCCTTTGATGAGGAAAGAACTAGCTGTCATGGGGCACAGTACTTAAAAGGTGTAAGAGCGTTTGTCACTAGTTTGCTAGTCTTGGAAAGTAGCTATAATTCTAGCTGTTGACAATGAAAGGATCAAAGGAATGAAACACCTCGGCCTTCTGCGCCCAACCCCCTGAAGTCAATGCTTCCATTAAATAAATCACAGCTCCTGCGAGACACCGAGCTTGTGAGGGGACCAGCTCTGAAACGTTCCACTCACTCTTGATTGTTTTGCTCAAAAGAGGAGTTTGCTTTTGGCTTCTCACACTGTTCCTTGGATTCCAGGCACTTTGGTGCTTTATTAATTCAGATCCCTCATTGCTGGGGAGGTGGGTGTTTAAATATAAAACACTGTTTGCATTTCACATAATACTACCATTAGTTTTGTTTGCTCCAGCAAAGCTGTAAGAAGGGGGGGATAAATCCATGGAGAAAGTACACATGCATGCAAAGTCTCGCCAAACACATTTGCCAATCAAACGGCCATGCATGACGGAGTTTGCACAAAAGGCTTTCACAAATGCATAACTCCAATTAACATAAAGTTTGCTTTTAAAAAAAGAAAAAAGGAACAGGGGTGCACGGAAACTCAGTTTTGAAGGCTAATTGGAAATAGCCTCTCTTGGCTCCTAGGGTGCGAGCAAAGATTCAACTAAATATTTTCAATGGGCTTTTCAAGCACATGGCCTCCAAGGCAGTAAGATAATATGTTTCCACTTTCAAAGGCTATAACTTTCTTTCATTTTTTTTTTAAAGAAGGGAGGTGTAGTACTGCATGACAAGGGGACCATATGCCTTATCAGTCTTCCTAAGACAGGGTTGACATCAACAGTGAAAGCAAAATTGTGCCACACACACACACACATACACACACCCCTTGAATATTCTCCTGCCCCATCATCAACTCATTTTATGGGATTGACTGGGATTTACATGAAAAGGTTGCTAATCACCTCAGGCAAACAGCATGATCAAATAGATTAAATTAAAAGCCAACCAGCCTGGACAAGAAACACAGAGAATGTGGATTCTATGAATGACATACGTACCTATTGTACTTGTCTACTGTAAATTATCAGGAAAGGGATTTCGTGTGGCGGTTGTGCTATAGCTGAATGAGTGTCATCTTGAGCTCTTTGGAAGTCAGGGTGGGACAGAAATATAATAAAGGAAATAAAAAATATATACAAACATAACACTTGATATTTCTTCACTTAGTCCCCTCCAATCTTCTTGGAAGCCAAGAGAAAGTTCTCTGGAAAAAAATCCTCCCCCTCTGTCACTGTTCTTCTCCCCCACTTTGATAGTGAAATACTTGGGGCAAGGCAATTTGACACTGGCTTCTGTAACAAACCTGGTCAGGCAGGATTTCTCACACACCCTGCACAAAAGACTAACCCTTCACAAAGTACTTATTTCAAATTTATGTCAAGGTTGAGTGCACTGCAGCCAGGGAACTGTTCTGCGAACACAATGCAAAGGGCTCATAGGCTAATCACTAAACCAGTGGGTTTGTGGCAAAGGGAAGTGGGGGGGGGGGTGGAGGGGGACTTGTCATGCCCATTCCTTAATCTAACCACACACAGTTACAGCCAGAAATATAGAATTTTAACCAAGCACAGTGAAAAGCAACAAAGCTCTTTGCTTTGACTTCTTGCTGAATAATAATAATAGAAGAAGAAGACGAAGAACAAGAACAAGAAGAAGAAGCGGTGCTGTGGCTTGCATCAAATTCCTGGGTTTACAACCCTAATCAAAGGTGATACATTAGGTGTATCTAATTAGGTGATTCTAATACAAACTTTGAGGCTGCAACATATCACTTCCTGGGGTGTGGAGCCTGAGAATTCACTTTCCGATTGTATCGTGAAGAACAGCAGTGGAATTTTGTTGAACAACCTAAGCCCTTCTTTTAAGAGGGTGAGACAAAAGCATTTGCATGTTAAGCAACAACGCAGTATTGTTTTCTATGTGCTTTGATGCTTGCTGTAGGATTAATTAGCTGTTCGTTGGAGTAGCTGCCTTCTTTCTCTGAATTCTATCGAGGTGGGCTTGTGGTGGCCATGAAGTAAACATACAATTAGCATGACAAGGAAGAAGTAAACTACAGACATACATGGGACTGTGAACAACCGGGACATCCAGTTGAATGAGGACATGAATGGAGAACCTCATCTCCTGTTGTGTAGGCCAAGCTCAGCAAGCCACCTAAGATCAAGTTCAATCTAGCTTCAGAAGTAGGAGTGAACAACACTGGCACCTGTGATTAGCAGAAAGTATAAAGTCTGTGGATTGGCTATGCCCAGTGAAGACATGAGTAGGCTGGTCAACAAAGCTGCTGGGCGGGGGGGGGGGGGGGAGGGCAGGAGACAATACAGACAGGGTAGTAATAATAATAATAATACTTCTCTAAGGAGAATGAGACAATCCTAGAGAATCTCCATTAATACTTCTGCCTTGTATGGACTGGGCCACAATCAATTCACCTTTGTCCTGCCAGTCACTGATCCACACACCTGTTTAGGATAACAACTCACCTGCTGCTGCTGCTGTTGGAAAACACTGATGGCATGTCACCTGAAAATATTCACACAGCCTAAAAGAGTGGTTTCATGTAGTGTAAAAAGCCATGAGGAACAAGGAACAAGTTGGAACTTAGCGGCAGCCCATATGATAATTTCTTCTTTGGCAAAGCAACCATTCCCTATGACCTACTTGGATGGCAGGAGTGGAGCCACTGCAACTCTCCCAACTCTGGTATACAACTCTGAATTATATTATAAAATATAGCCGAGAGTCCCAGGAGAATTAACAGGATCACATTCTTAGGATGAATCACCAGGTTCTTGCTTTGGCTTCCCACAGGCATCTGGTTGGCTATTGTGAGAATAGGATACTGGACTAGATGGGCCATTGGCCTGATCCAGTAGGCATTTCTTATCCTCCCAGGACAACTAAGGCAGCTTCAATATCAAAAGCATGCCTAAAGCCATGTACAACTTGCCTATATAAGACTACCTTTGCCACTCTTCTAAAGGTAAAGGTAAAGGTACCCCTGCCCGTACGGGCCAGTCTTGACAGACTCTAGGGTTGTGCGCCCATCTCACTCAAAGAGGCCAGGGGTCAGCGCTGTCCGGAGACACTTCCGGGTCACGTGGCCAGCGTGACAAGCTGCATCTGGCGAGCCAGAGCCGCACATGGAAACGCCGTTTACCTTCCCGCTAGTAAGCGGTCCCTATTTATCTACTTGCACCCGAGAGTGCTTTCGAACTGCTAGGTTGGCAGACACTGGGACCGAACAACGGGAGTGCACCCCGCCGCGGGGATTCGAACCGCCGACCTTTCGATCGGCAAGCCCTAGGTGCTGAGGCTTTAACCCACAGCGCCACCCGCGTCCCATTTGCCACTCTTCTAGAAAGTAGCTATTCCTAATATTTTCATTTGGTCTGCATCTTTTAAGCAAACTGATCTCATTTGCAGGATTAATGCATGAATCAGAAGGTAATTGCCCTTTGGATTTCACATTTTCTGAATTTTGCCAGACGTTCTCAGTTTTTAAAAACTGCATTTGTTCATTTTGTCTCTGTTGTTGTTGTTTCAAAGAGTGCATTTTAGGATAGGTATGTTTATAAATGCGTACGTTGAGATGAATGTGAATTTATGTGCATATTTTGTGATAAAATAACATTTAAGGATGTAGTAAAGATGTACTTAAATATGGATTTATTTTTTATATTAAAATGAATTAATTCAGAACTGAAACAAGAGTAAACTTACAAATAAATACTTGTATCAGAAATAGACTGGTCCTTCCATCCTACTTTCCAGAAGAATATTTGAATAATTTTATCACAACAGCAATCATACTCTGGATTACCCCTCCTCAGTCAGAAGCATATTTATCAAAATGATTTATCCGGAGAATTTCTGTCGTAACAAGTTCCAAAAAGCATGTATGAAGTTACAAGTAGGTCTTAACCATGGTCCTCCAAGGTGTGTTGATCTCTATGGAACAGCAAGAGTGGGAGGCTGGGAGGGGCAGGGAGAGATGTGAATAGTCTTTCCAATGTCTACTGGGTATCACAATGTGATCCAAGTTCCATTTATGGGCGTTTACACTATTTCATAGAATCAAAAGGGTTTATTTATATTAGAGGCACTCCATACATGTTTAATTGATACAGTTGCTCAAATTTCTTTATCCATCTTAATCCCATTCTCGCCCCACCCTATGGGTGCACAATAATGTCATATTTCATCCCTATGATTTCCCAATTCCTGCAGTAGTATCATCTTTACGGGAACAAAGACATGATAAATTGAAGGAAGTGGTGACAGCAATCTTATGTGTTACTGGAGCGGGGGGATAATATTGCTATCCTCTGTAACGAACACAGAGATATCAAATGACTGTTGGGCAACACATGGAACTAGCGAATTTGGATTTTTTATGGTCCCGTTGAAGTGAAAGGAACTACACTGATTTCTACTAAAGTACTCAAAGCCTTATGGGCTGGGCAGTAAGGATGATTCCAATCATACGGCTGCAAATTCAGATATTAGTGATAAACCTATGATAACAAGGTATTTCATACTGAAAGGTGAATAATCACAAAACCGAAGAAGTATAGTATCATTTCCTCTAAAGAAGCCTTTCATCATGTAGTTAAAATCCAATGGTGGAAGACCTACCTACCATTTCACAAACTATACCTGTGAATGAGGTTCATAATTTTTTTTAACTTGGTCTCCCTGCCCTCAACAGCAAGTGGGCATGCAAAATCAGTGTACAGTCATGTGTAGGTGGTTTCAGTGGCAAACTCCAAACATAGTTCAACAAGTCCCACATCCTGCTAAGCCACTCCTACTAAACTCCCATTAGCTTCACCCACTCAAACCTTGTGCTTCCTGCTCCATTCTAGCTCTGTCCAGAGAAGCTCTTTCTATCAGCTTTTACAGCTAAAACGACCTTCCATGGTTAGAAGCACTAGACCTCTGAATACCATACAGTAGTACCTTGGGTTGCAAACACTTCGGGTTACAGACTCCGCTAACCCAGAAGTAGTACCTCGGTTTAAGAACTTTACCTCAGGATAAGAACAGAAATCGCACAGCGGCAGCGGGAGGCCCCCTTAGCTAAAGAGGTGCCTCAGGTTAAGAACGGACCTCCGGAACGAATTAAGTTCGTAACCAGAGGTACCACTGTATTCTGGTTACAAACAAAAAGCAAAATACTGATGCCAACGTAGCCTGCTTATCATCATCCTTGCTGGCTGGTTGAAATGGAGATTACTGAACTAAATAAAAATAACTTACCCCAAGTCTAGACAAAAATCAGTGAAAGACTGAGGTGATATATAGCACTCATTCTCCTTCAATTAGCTTCTCCCCTAATTATTTCCCAATACCAGATCCCTTCCAGTTTTACTTCTTCCAAAAATCCACCCCATTCTCCAGATTACCTTCAGTTTTTCTACAGTTTCCTCCCATGCTACTCTTCTACCTATAAGCTTAAAGAAACAGAAGAACAAAGGTGATGTAATTTCACAAAATGGCAGCTGGCCAATTGGAGCCTAGCCACCTGCCATTACCACCAATAAGCCAGCCTCCTCCACCATCCATGCCCATAAAGCACAGGTGGCTTCACAGTGATCGAGTTTTATTTCTAGGAGCGGGTGTGCAGCAAATCTTGAGAATCCATTTCTCCACCTGTACACTGGCACCCACAGTGAAGTGAAAAAGTTATAATCTCCATCCTAAGGGCAAAAACATACTGTAAATCATGCACTTTGATTCTCTTGGGTCTCGGGTGTTTAAAGCAAAAGCAAGCTTTGTTTTAACAGTAATACTCTTAAAATATGCATTAAGTTCAGAAGCTATGTATAAAGTACATGAATCTTTTCGCCACCATTTTGAACATCAGTCTAATATTCTCAAGCTTTATTTGCCTGGTGGCATGGCTGAACGCCATCAGTTTGGAAAACACTGCTTGTTAGTTAACCACCAACGTGGAATGAGTGGACCGAAGGGGCTTGCAGCAATCGTTTTGCGAAGTCTTCAAAGAACAGTTGTCCCAACCCCCTTTTGTTGCAATTTCTCTTTGAACGACTGGTGCTCCGGGGCAGATTAGCAGATCTTTGAGTGGTAAATCCTGCATTGAGTTATTTGTAACATTTAAATTTACTTGAAGTTACCTGAAGATAAGTTAATGACAGGCAACACAGGGAAGTTTGTATTTTAACTCAAGATCTTGCACTAGACTAAGAATGAATCAAAATAGGTCCATACTATACTTGTGCAAGTATAGTATGAGTGCAAGTATAGAGCAAGTATAGAGTGCAAGTATAGAGGACGCGGGTGGCGCTAGGACCCGGGTGGCGCTGTGGGTAAAAGTCTCAGCACCTAGGGCTTGCCGATCGAAAGGTCGGTGGTTCGAATCCCCGCGGCGGGGTGCGTTCCTGTTGTTCGGTCCCAGCGCCTGCCAACCTAGCAGTTCGAAAGCACCCCCGGGTGCAAGTAGATAAATAGGGACCGCTTACTAGCGGGAAGGTAAACGGCGTTTCCCTGTGCGGCTCTGGCTCGCCAGAGCAGCGATGTCACGCTGGCCACGTGACCCGGAAGTGTCTGCGGACAGCGCTGGCCCCCGGCCTCTTGAGTGAGATGGGCGCACAACCCTAGAGTCTGTCAAGACTGGCCCGTATGGGCAGGGGTACCATACTTGTGCAACAGACTATTATTCACTTCCATTGTTTGATACAACCTCTTTACTACTCAGGTCAATCCTCTGTCCCACCTACTTAGAACAGTACTAAGCTTCCCATAATTCAATTATTCTACCAATATTATAATGCCTTTATAAAAATGTACAGTGAGAGCACACTAAAAATACTGTATACAGATTTAGTAGCCATAGAGGCAGAAAGGGGCTATCAAAATAATCATACTTTGGAGCACCTCCCTTAGGGGTGGGGAAGCTGCTTAGTTTGGCAGCAGGAAGGCAAGTCAAAGGAAGGAGGAATATAGGAAGTAGAAATAGAGACGTTTTTCTTCCTGTCTCATATCGCTAGAATCTGGAGACAGTTAACAAAGCAGAATGGTGTTAGATTCAAGATGAACAGAAGTACTTCTTGACGTAGTGAACAGTGAAGATTATAGAATAGGCTGGCACAAGCTAAGGTGATGTTCAGCAATTTACATAGCTTGGAAAAGGAGATTAGAATATTCCATTGAAGATATAGTCATCAATGGCTACATGCAAGCTATATCTGAGTACTAGCAATTGAGGAACAGCTATCCATTTGTCCTGTTTGTAGACTTCCCACAGGTATTTGGGAATTCCTTATCCCAAAGTGAAGTACATACAGTCCCAGTGAACAAAAGTATACTTTAAAGGGGGGGGAGGACTCTTAGCCTGGACTATCAACAATAGCTTGTGATGTTTTGGCAAGAGAAGTGAACAGGCTTAAAATTGTGCTGTATGTTATTGTCCACTCCTGACCTTATGTGAATTACATGTGAGAAACAAGGCACACCCTGCAGGCTGCTTATTCTCCAAATAAAACATGGACTGACTTCTGCTAATGAAATCCTGCTACCATTTGCAAAAACCCATGAGCATTCAAAGCACCTTTCTCAAAAAGACTTCAGGCCAAAACGTATTGCAAATGTCAAACTTCTAAGCTGGGTGTCAAATATAACATTTTGAAAATCTGAAATCAAATTTAGGAAGAGTGAGGCAATCACCTCAGGCCACCAGCTGCAGAAGTCACTGGCTGTTCCCCATTTACCCCCAGCCCTTCCTTCAGTTGCCCCATGGTCTCTCTACCAGGCCCAGTCTCCAAAATCTGACCTGCTGCCTCAGGTTGTTGGAAGATACTATTTTGTCATCAGTGTTGAAACAACGTTCAACTGTCAGTCCAGTTGGCTTTTGTATGTGGAATTGGGAAGAAGACTCTCTTGTACTTTACCTCAGGCAGCAAAATGGCTTGAGCCAGTCTGCCTGTAATGTAACACCACATGATGTGTTTCCTCATGTATGAGGTCAGACTATTTGTCATTGAAACCATATATTGTTGGCAACAACTCTCCATATTTTCAGGCAGATGTCTTTCTTATCAGCTGAACCTTCTGACTGGAGATGCTAGGGATCTGAACCTGGGACCTTTTGCATTTGAAGTATGTCATCTACCACTGTGGCTATGGTCACTCCCCAAACTGTAGTGACCTACACATTAAATGGATAAAGTGGAGGACACAATATATGTCGTCTGCCATAGCTCCATATATGGGGTTTTCCAAACTTCCTTCAGTTGTTAAGAGAAAGACTCTAGAAACTTGAATCTGTGGGTGGAATGCAACATCACACTAAGGTGATTGTCCTGTCAGCACAAGCATTTCTGCTTTCCAGAAAAACCAATCTCCTCATTCCTCTCCCATGTTCTGGAGGTTCTCTCAACCTTCCCAAAAAGATACGGAGAGGGTGCAAGGTGAGGGGAGAGTACCACTGTTGTTAGTAGGACTCATTGCTTTCGCTTTCACTAGCACAACTTAGTTGAATCTGTCCTGGATAATTTGTGCCAACCTAGGCAGGGAATTTATGTGCTCCCCCATCCCCGCCCCAAAACACACACTTAATATTCAGTTCTCCCATACTGAAGTGGTGGTGGGGCATTCCTTCTACATCCCAGATCAAAACGACTTAGGCTGCCGTCCTAACTGCACTTACCTGGGAACAAAGACTTGCTTCTGAGTAGCCTTGGTTAGGGTTGCGCTGTGAGTCACACCAAGACAGTCACGTAGCTGTTTGGGTCCTTCTTTTGAAGCTCTTCATACTCCTTTAACTGCTGTCCACACCCAACACTTATCCAACACCAATTAGCCTTAAGACCTCACTGATAGTTTCTGTTTCATAACTGCATGGATGCTGAGCATCCGTGAGAAATTCATCAAACATACCTCAGAGGTTCTTCGGGCAAGGCCATTCTAAATGAAATTCTCATTTTAAAAGTATAGCTGAATTCATTGCAAGTGGGGAAAAGTCTATTTCCAGTAAGTTTATTACCATGTACATCACATTAAGGGAAGCCTGGGGCAGACATAATATATCCTATATTTACGTGGTTCCAAAGGGCTTTTTGAAATATTTATATATAATGTTTTATGTTGACTCCAGATGCTCCCTTTGTTGTGTTAGATAGGAATATCTGATGTTCATTAGCAGTTACCTCAGAAAGATTCCTAGATGCGTGCAAGAGGAAAATAGTTTGACGACTTGTAACAACAGATTTCCCAAACAAAGAAAATGTGCCCTTTGATTGATTTGGGGGTGCTATTAGTTTAAACCACATCATGCATTATGTATCATTTGTGTTTGTTTGTTTTTAACAACTACAAGTTAAAAGAAGGAGGCTAACATTCGGTCTGGTGTAGTGTTGCAGGGATGGCTATCCTGTGCCCCACAACATCATCTTTCCCAACTGTCGTTCAATGTAGCTGGCGCTGATGAGAGTTGGAGTACAAAACCACCTAGAGGGCCACTGTACACTCTAGAATACTGGAGTCAAATTCTCCTTACCTTCGGGTGGTCACAGGGTCGCTTTCTTTTACTTTTTTCACATTTATCTTCCACCTATACTCCAATGAGCCTAAGGCAGTACATACAGTTCTTTCTCTAGCTTTCGTCTTCTTCACAACAACCTTGTGAGGTAGGTTAGGCTGGCAGATGGTGATTGACCCCAAGTCACAAAAGTGAGTTTTCATGGTTGAGTGGATTGGATAAAAAAAATAAGGCAATGAATACACTGAACTGTAATCTCACAATTTATGGGGATCGAATGAGGATATTGCCAGATCACAGATAATATGTCAATTATCCCTAGTCTCACTGCTAGAAACTTCACCAAAACTACAGGGAGACCAGAGCCCTGGAAGCAGAGAGCCAAACACCTGAGTCAGCATTCTATTCCAAGAGCCAAGTGAAATGTTTGGCAAAATTTACTAGAGCATCTCACAATAAAAGCTGGAAACCATGGGGGAGTAGATCAATTGAAATTAAAGGACATAACTTGGCTATGTTAATTAATTTCAATCGGTCCGCACTATGTGAAGCTTAGTTGAATGCTACCCACATCATTTTCAAAGCCTATTCAAGTCCAAACAGATCATTGCAGCTGCAGTTTTCATCCTTCTTCTTGGGATTTCTGGAGATAAGACTTGAGAGGTCTAGGTTCATGATCCTGCTCAGCCATCAGCTTTACATATACACCTCATGGGGAACGATGTGAAAAAAGATCAAAGCAGCAATCCTAAGATACAGTGTGGCTGCTTAATGCCATTGATTTCCACAGAATTCGAACCTATATAAAAACTGAACAGCATTGTGTAATTGTAATTAATAACAATCCTCAAAGGCAACAGACTCCAAACTCATTTTTGTGGGAGTTTACAAAGGCTGAATAAAATTGCCACATCCACTTGTCTTCAGTTGAGGGCATGTCAAACACATTTCAAGAAACCATCACCATCACTATTTAAAAAAAACGGGTGTTCTACACTCATTCAATGCTTCTTTTTCATCTTGTCATTGGCTGTGGAATTTGCAGTCAACTTAGTGACAGTAATCTCTCCCACCCCTTTTCTGTTATTTCTAAGAAGGCACAGAATGCATGAGCCTGAAAAATGAAATAATATTCAAGACCCTGAAGTGTTCACACATACAATCTGTTAATAAGGCCTAGTGAAAGCTGTGTATGTGTGTGGAGGGGTTGGGGGGGAGAGATATCAAGAAAAGATCATCTCTATTTTGGAAATGAATGGATGCAGGAAATTCTGCCATCCTGAGGGACAAAGAGAGTAACATGCAGTTGACAAACGTTAAAACACTGAGAAGTGACACTGTCATTTCGCTAGACCAGCATTACAAGTATGTTGTTTTTCCAGTTCCAACCTTATTTCCATAGGCTATTCACACCATCCTGACCTAACATGACTAGTTGTAAATCCATTTGTTTGTGTCAAAAGTGTCATCACAGCTCAGTAAGCCACAGATGTCTCAGTGTTAAAAGACTGGATTAAAATAAAAAATAATGAAGAAATCAGTGTTTATTGAACATTTGGTTTGAGTCATTATGAATAACATGCTTTTCAGACTACAGACGTATCCCTCTCACACTGCTCAATTCTCTTTCTCTACTTCCCACCTTTCCTTCTAATTCCTGATTAGGATTTCAGCAGTAGGAGTTTCTGGCTTCAGGCTCCTCTGTGTGCCCACAACATCCATACACTGGGAGCTGAGAGGGGGGGGGGGGTCCCACTTCCACAACTTAGTATTCTACAGTCATACATGTTGTGGTAACATCTAGGGCTTGAAGACAGACACCCTACTGCTTCTATGGTCCCTAAAACCTATATCTAGAGCTGTATTCCTCAGTCCTTTCTTCTTTCAGAAGGACTAGTTGCAGGGGCCTGATTCTTACCCTTGTGCTTCTGGGGTTGCCTCTGAGGAAGTGGGTTGGCTCGACTGGGTTTTGCTCATGAAACCTTAAACACGATATAAGAAAAGTCTTGCTGGCAGATCAGGTCATTAACCCACCAAGTCCAGCATTCTAATTCCACAGTTACCAAACAGATGCCGTTCACTGGAAGTTTTTGTGCAGAGGTTAGATGGCCATCTGTCATGCATGTTTTAGTTGAGATTCCTGCACTGCCGGGGGTGGGATTAGATGACTCTTGGGGTTCCTTCCAACTCTACAATTCCATGGTGCTATGAATATTTAGAAGTAAGATCGTATACCTATGAAGCCCACTATGTTGTCTCCTGGGGAATGTAGCCAGTTGGGTTCTTAGATGTATCATTTCTCCCAAAACTTGATGGGGATACTGTTTAGTACAGTGATGTCCAACTTGGCCCTCCAGCTGTTTTGGGACTGCAACTCCCATCATCCCTAGCTAACAGGACCAGTGGTCAAGAAGGATGGGAATTGTAGTCCCAAAACAGCTGGAGGGCCAAGTTTGGCCATCACTGGTTTAGTATATTAGTGAGGTTATTTGAAAAGGACCAGAAACGTTCAGCTCCCAGTTAACCATCTGCCCCAGGTAATCAAGGAAGCAGGCTGTTCGTACTCTATGCTCCCGTCTGCCCCACCACTTGCCTGTTCATGACCTCCATGCCGACAGAGCTGTACCAGAAGGTCCAGGAAAGCCCTTTAAAAGGCACAGCTGCCCATAAAAATGGCTGCGATTTCCAACGTACGAGCTCCTAACAGTGGGCACTGTAGCAATGCATGTCATGTTGCTATTACCGTTAGACTGATCACCAGGGATGATTACTATTATTGGTTTTATATTATTGGTGTTATAGTGTGATCTAAACATACAGACTCAGAATTAATGCACACCGAGTTCAAAGGACTTATTTGTGCTTTAATAACTGAGTTTAGAATTACACTTCATGTTTCTGATACTTCTGTAACTGTATAAAAGTTCCCAGAAGCTGTGCCAAGCTGTGCATATTTTAATACACATTAACAGAAACTCTGTGTGTGCAGCATTCACACAGATGCCCTGCCTAATCACTCAACAAACCCAAGTATGGGTATTGGGCTTTCTTGTCCCACAAATTCAAGGATGGGCCTCATACAAGAAACAAGTGACAACACGAAGGCTATTGAAACACATACACATCTCAGAAAAGGCCACTGAGTGATGTAGCAATTCTGGAGCCTACAAAACAGCCTGTTGCTTTGAAGGAGAAGAAAACCCCTGAATGGACATGATTGCCAGAACTAGTACAAATGGGACTGGGTTGTATCCTTATTTTCCCTTGCAACCTGGCCAAGAAATCTAATTTTCAGTTTGTACGCTATCAAGAATGGATAGGCAGATGGGCTCCGTTGAAACATTTCTTGCCATCTGCTGATAAACTGAAAGTGGAATGCTGTTTTTTTTTATTTAAAAAAAATGACAGAGAACACTTTTTTCAGTCTGAAATATGGTAAAATGCCTTTTGGCAGTTCGCGTTATTGATTGCATTAAAGGCTATATTGATCACACTTTGTTTTCAATCTAATAAATTATAGCCCTTCAGGTTGCAAAAATGTGCACGGCTATTCATGAACAGCTATTAGCACTCGCAGCTCTAATGCTAGCTGAAGCACATCACATTCTTCATGAAACATTTAAGTTTAGATCTCTTCGCTTGCAAAGAGCAATTGCAAGCATTCACTCTAATCTTTGCTTAACAGCGTGTCAGGGAAGAAACATTTTAAAAACCTGTCCAAACGGCAAAACAGAGCAAGGGTAACATTTATTTCATTTAGCAACAACAACAACGTTTCTGTAGATAAGGATACATTTAAAAGCACAATTGGGAACGTCTGTGCGCGCTTTAATACTTTGCAAGAGAAGAAAAAGGGCAGATTATTATACAGTGGTATTTCGGGTTAAGAACTTAATTAGTTCTGGAGGTCTGTTCTTAACCTGAAACTGTTCTTAACCTGAAGAATCACTTTAGCTAATGGGGCTTCCTGCTGCTGCTGCTGCTGCTGCGCCGCCAACTGCACGATTTCTGTTCTCATCCTGAAGCAAAGTTCTTAACCCGAGGTACTATTTATGGGTTAGCGGAGTCTGTAACCTGAAGCATCTGTAACCCGAGGTACCACTGTACTGGGCATTTAATTCAGCTTCTTGAATAGTAGAATTGTAGAGTTGGAAAGGACCCCAAGGTTCATCCAACCCTCTGCAATGCATTCTGGTTAACAGAATCCCCACTTTCATTTAAACAAACAGAAGAAAAGAAAGTCAGTTTATCCATAAACCTATGTTTTTTTACATAGGTTTATGGATAAATTGACTTTCTTTTCTTCTGTTAATGGACCATAAGGAAGGCTGATCGCCGAAGAATTGATGCTTTTGAATTATGGTGCTGGAGGAGACTCTTGAGAGTTCCATGGACTGCAAGAAGATCAAACCTATCCATTCTGAAGGAAATCAGCCCTGAGTGCTCACTGGAAGGACAGATCCTGAAGCTGAGGCTCCAGTACTTTGGCTACCTCATGAGAAGAGAAGACTCCCTGGAAAAGACCCTGACGTTGGGAAAGATGGAGGGCACAAGGAGAAGGGGACGACAGAGGACAAGATGGTTGGACAGTGTTCTCGAAGCTACCAGCATGAGTTTGAGCAAACTGCGGGTGGCAGTGGAAGACAGGAGTGCCTGGCGTGCTCTGGTCCATGGGGTCACAAGGAGTCGGACACGACTAAACAACAATGTTTTTACAATTACCACTGATGGAATGGAGTGGATGATGCGTCCTACCTGTTGGTTTCATTAGTTTCTCCTCTTTAATAAAGCTTCATTGAAAGTGTAATTTTTCAAAAAAACTATATTAGATTCCCTATTCATGAGAATCTATGCTTGGGCAATCACATATGATATCTTAGACGCCAGAGGAAAGCTGAAAAATATTTTTTGTGGTCAAGAGTCCGGATTCAATGTCTTTCTATGCTCTTTCCCATTTGTTCAAAAGTTAAGCACTTTAAAGTACAATGTATTCCAATAAAGGAGATTCTAAGTAATGCGGAGTTGCTATCTCTAGCTTATGCCTTTTATTTATATTTCATTCCATCACATGGATAGAATAGTTCATCATATACATAATGTCTACAATTATACCAGCTGCAAACTTACCTGGGCAGAAATAGCCTGGCTTTCGTTATCCTGGGCTCTGGTAACCTCCATTTACATTACTTTAATGTGCTATAAGTGTGAATGTATTTGAAGACTATTTCAAAACTGAAGTTAGTAATCTAACAGATGTATTCTGCAACACTTAGAACTGGATGCTATCTTCACATTGCACTTGTGTTATTGCCAACTGCACTGGCTCACAATCCATTTTGGGGCCCAATTAAAAGTGCTGTTTTTGACCTGGAAAGCCTTTAGGATACGGGAACTTTTAGGACCACCTGTCTCCCTATGTACCTACTTCTACATTCAGGTCTCCTGTGGAATATGTTCTGCAGGTGTCACTGCCATCTGAGGTTTGGCGGGTGGCAGTGCCTCAGTTGTGGAACATTCTCCCCAAAGAGTGAAACTATTCTTGTCCCTCTGCTTGAAGAGGAATTCAAAGTCTGAAACAGGCTTCCTCAACCATGGCCCTCCAGATGTTTTGAGACTACAGTTCCCAGCATCCCTGACCACTGGTCCTGCTAGCTAGGGATCATGGGAGTTGTGGGCCAAAAACATTTGGAGGGCTAAGGTTGAGGAAGCCTGGTCTGAAAAAAACACAGTCCATGGTAGCTCACCATGCAGGTCCCAGCCTCAGACCTCAAGCTTTGGGGTTTAAACTTCCCAGTCTAATGCACGCACACAGGTGTTTAAAGAAGCATGTTAGATGGGTGTGTTCACTCCAGGAAGCATTGACGCAACATAGATGTGCATGAAGCATACTCGGTGTGGCTCTGCCTTTGTATCCTTCCTTATCTCTGAGGCTGAAGGGAATGTCAAACAACAACCGAGCATAGCAACTGCTGTGTTTCCAAATCTACACCCATCACAAAAAAATAATAATGTATACCTGTGCATAAACACCTAACCTGAAAGTTGTCATGCTCAGCCATTTTGGGGATCCCCCTCCCCAATTCTACACCATCTGAGGCAGCTTTTGGGAGGCAAAACCAAACTGATTAAGGGGTGGTGAAGTTTTCAGTCCTTGAAGGCATCAAAGGATTTCAAAATAAGCCCAAATTTAAAACTTCTGCAAAGCCTAATATAGTTTTCCATTATGGAAAAATCAGTAGGCTCAACACATGCTCTTTTGCTTTTAAAACCATTACGATCGAGTCTATAAAACATTTGACTAATATCTCTGATCAGTGCCTGATGAAAAAAGGGGAGGAATGGAGTTTAGAATTTTAATTAAGAATACTCCCCCCTTCCTTTTCATTTTGGTTCTTTGCAGCTAATAAACAAATGTGCACACATGCACACACACCCCCCCCAAGCAAGTGCCAAGTCACTTAGAAGAATCAGAAGCCTGCAACATTTTAGCTGACATTAAGCTCCAGATGTAAAGTGTGACGTGTACAATGTTGTGTGTGTGCTTGTTAAGTAAAAACCTTTTTAATGAAGGGTTGGAGGGATCTATGCTAATTTGTATGCCAGTGGACCATGTGACATGAAAGACTTTACGGCTCAATCTACATCCCTATGAAATTGAAATTCTTAGTTTCAGACGTTTTAGTGCAATTGAATTCCAAATAGATTAAATTGGCTTAAATCTAAGTACTTGAACTGAGTACATTAGAAGCGTTGCGTCAAATAACACATTACAGCGAGATGAGTTGTCGGAAGTTCACTATGTCACCATGAGTCAGCGGTTACCAGGATATACCCAAATACTGGCATGGGGGAATTCTGAGGTAACTGTTTCCAATTTTGTCCTCACAATAACCCTGCAAGGTAGGTTAGGCTGTGAGACAATGACTGGCCCAAGGTCACTCACTGAGCTTCATGGCTGAGTAGCAATTTGAACCTGGTATGCCAATAAATAAGCTTGACACTCTAACCACTGTTCCATGCTGGCTCTCTAGACCACGAGTAGGCAAACTACAGTATTTTTCGCTCTATAAGACTCACCTTTTCCCTCCTAAAAAGTAAGGGGAAATGTATGTGCGTCTTATGGGGCGAATACAGGCTGCGCAGCTATCCCAGAAGCCAGAACAGCAAGAGGGATTGCTGCTTTCACTGCGCAGCGATCCCTCTTGCTGTTCTGGCTTCTGAGATTCAGAATATTTTTTTTCTTGTTTTCCTCCTCCCAAAACTAGGTGCGTCTTGTGGTCTGGTGTGTCTTATAGAGAGAAAAATACGGTAAGTCTTGGGGGCCAGATCTGGCCCAATCGCCTTCTAAATCCGGCCTGTGGACGGTCCAGGAATCAGTGTGTTTTTACATGAGTAGAATGTGTGCTTTTGTTAAAAATGCATCGCTGGGTTATTTGTGGGGCATAGGAATTCATTCATTTTTTCCCCCTTCAAAATATAGTCCGGCCCCCACAAGGTGAGGGACAGTGGACCGGCCCTCTGCTGACCCCTGCTCTAGTTTAAGGGTTTCCCAAACTTTGGTCTCCAGCTGTTTTTGGACTACTGTTTCCGTCATCCCTGACCACTGGTCCTGCTAGCTCAGGATTATGGGAGTTGTAGTCCCAAAACAGCTGGTGATCCAAGTTTGAGAAACCCTGCTCTAGATGGATACACCACACGGTAAACACACATAAACAGCATACAGGAAATACAACTTTCTCCTCTCCCCCCCCCCGCCCCCCAAGATGTATTTCAAGAGCCTTACACCGCAAACATGAAAGGCAGGTGGTAATGTGCATGCATCAGAAGAACCTATAAATATTTTGAGATATTCTTCAAATGTCTTATGCAGCCTATAATAGTTGCATATTAAGACTGTCTTTGATTTCATTGTTTTTCCCCTTGTACTATCTGCCTTAAAGCCTTTTAGTCATGTACAGACGGGAGAGGTGATAGCTTTGAAGTGCCCAAGCTGCAGCAAATATGCCTTTTTATTGTTGTTATTATTATGAGTAAGTCTGAAGGGGTTTCGCATGTGATTTGCTGCAACTTTAGAGCAAGCTCAAAGATTCAACGTAACTTCAAGGCTGCTTCGTAAAAAAAATGCGGAGGTCGTTCAACTGAACAAAGACTAGATTTCTGTAAAACAAACAAGTACAGTAGAACCTCAGTTTTCGAACGTAATTGTTTCCGGAAGACCGTTCGACTTCCAAAATGTTTGAAAACTGAGGATCAATGGGTGGTCGGCAAAATCCATTGAAAAAGTGGAGAAACACGTCTCGGAAGCCATTCGACTTCTGAGGCGTGTTCGAAAACGGAAGCAATTACTTCCGGGTTTTCGCTGTTCGGGTTCCAAATCGTTCAGCTTCCGAGATGCTCGATGTAATGTAAATGTCCAGTGGCACCTTAAATACTAATGTGTTTATTATGGCATAAGCTTGCATGAGCCAAAGACCAGTCAGATTTGATTTTCTTATAATAATTTATAGGACGAGAAGTTGGGGAAGCACCACATGGTCTACTTGAACCCTCACAAGTCTCTTCAACAAATGATAAACTCCACACACATGCACACACAAACACACATGCATATAAAAATGTAGTGTTATTTTTGATTTCCTTTTCTGTGTGATAGTTTCCTCACTGCCTGCAAATATAGCGCAAATGAGTCATGATAGGGTTTGTTGGGTGTTTGGATTTTTATTTTATTTTTTGCTCCAAAACAGCTGTGATCAGATGCTATTTGCAGAAACAGCAACAGCAGAGATTTGCACCCCACCTAACTAAAATTAGTTTGAAGTAACCAAACTTATCATCTGAACATATGACTGCTCCATTTTTATTTTAATAAAAATGGCATTTTCTCACACAAGAGAAATTTGTGGACTTTTGAAAACAACATATTAATCAAAATCTATTTCCAAAAAGTTTGTGTCTTCTAAACTAAAAGTTCCCTCTCACCAGAAAGCATGTTTTAAGATTTTATATGAAGAAATATCAATATAATGCAATCAAACTTGACATATTCAGGGTGGTATTTTGGCCACAGCAGAATGTGGACAAAGTGGCTGGAATGTATAGGCTAAACCACCATTCCCCAACATGGTGCCCTCCATATGTTTTGGACTAAAACTCCCATCAGTTCTAGCTAGCATGGTCAAATGTGAGGGATTGTGGGAATGTTAGTTTGAAATGTCTAGAAGGTGCCAGGTTAGGGAAGGCTAGATTAAATAAAAGTTAATGAGTTGATTGTTTCTCTTCTCCTGGCAACATGCAAGAAAAGGTGAGTGAAAGTAAGACATAACTAACACATTGCTTTTGAAGTGTAAAGTGCCTAAAGAACAGAAATGGAATACACAAGGGTAATGATTTTCTAAACCAGTATTGGTTTCCTACATTTATTTCAATAGAAGCAGGTTCAGGAAAGGTAACAAAATGTTGTGATATTGAAGCATAATGCATATGAGGCACAGTTACAAACCTGATACACTGCCCACATCAAACTGCTAGGTTGGCAGGAGCAGGGACTGAGCAATGGGAGCTCACCCCGTCATGGGGATTTGAACCGCCGACCTTATGATCGGCAAGTCCTAGGCTCTGTGGTTTAACCCACAGTGCCACCCGCATCCCTATTTCTTATCAAATAGGGCATGGGTTAAAGACTTTTCTGACTGGCTCTGCAACAACTCAATTTATCTAGCTAATTTTGAATAAGCATTCAAACTGATGTTCTCAGCAGAATCTTATTTGTTCCCAACCCCTTAGCAACTTTGGTATACAGTACCGCTCACATTCTTTGTTCTGCAAACTGATTCACTTTTTCCTGAAGGTTTTTGATGTAACATCCAGGCACTATATTATTATATCACCACACCCGAATAATGATTTTACCACCCAATACATTTCTAGGCATTTCTTCCTGAAACATACCTAGCTGTGGCTGAGTAAATATCCAGAGGGCGAAGTTACCTCCCTACCCGATAATGCATGAGCTTGATCCACACAATGCAGATACATCCACTTAAGATGGGCTGGCTTAACATTTTAAACGTTGCTTTCTGCTGAACTTTGATTACTCCGTCACAAAGAGTATCTCCACTTGCACGCAAATTCAACCCAGTAGTTCTGAAGTTCTGCCTAAACTAGTTTAAAACAGAACAGGATTTTCAAGTTTTGGCAATTCAACAGCACGGTTGCCCCCTTTTCTTTTTAAATTGGGGAGTCATCCATCTAGCATTTGACACCAAATGTTTCCAATCAGTTTCTTTAACACTTTCCTGGTTCGGCCATTATTTTAGGGTGGTTGTCCCCCGCCCCCCAGGATGCAGTTTATACTTAGAAGTTAAGTTCTCCACATCCCCAAACACTGAATTGTGGAAACAGGTGCTTCTAACAAAGCCAAAAGAGTTCGGCAGTGCTTTGACCCAACATAGCTATGTGCATTAGTAAGACACAGCACCCGCTGAGTTTCCTTCAGTTAATTAGAGAACCCGTATGGCAAGGAATAGCCTTGACTATAAATACTTCCTGAAAGATCCCTAACAGAGTCAAAGGAAATGAGGGGAAAATGAAATGCAGCTAAAGGGAAACTATTTCAGATGTTCCTCCTTTCAACAAGCTATGATTTTGAGGATACCGAGGCCTGGGTTACATTGTGCGAGATCTTTCAGAGAAACCAAAAGCTAGCGCAGAAATAATATGCACAAAATTAGGGCATTCGTTAAAATACTTCTTAATTCTATTGGTTTCCAATGGAAAGTCAGAAATAACTTTTGAAGTGTTCATTGGGAGTACTCCTAGCTAAGTCTGCATAGGATTGAAGTCTCTTTCCTACTGATTTCAAAGTGTGAACTGCTTTCTTAAAATTTCCCCATTTACAATCAATGGGACGTTAAAGAAGATGTATTTTCTGTTTGCTGTAGCCATATTCCTTTACACAAGCCAGAGGCAGGGAACCTTTTTTTAGTCTAAAGGACACATATACCCTTTCTGGGCAACAGAAAGGTATGAGGGAGGGACCCGAGTCAAAAGTGGACATAGAAATGAATATAAATTTTAACTTTGTACATTAGCCTAGTTTCTACACATATTTCTTTCTATCCTCAATCCAGGGAAGCAAGAGTTCAAGGACACATTCCATCCTGGCAAAAACATTCAGGGAGGATGTGAAGCAAGACTGGAGAAAGGAATTGGACAGGGCAAGAAGATAGCGAATGATAAATTATCCTTAAACTGCAATTTGGTCTCCCCCCCCCCCCCAAAAAAAAAAATCAGATTGAATACGGTAAGTTAGAACGCTATAGATTTCCTTTTTCTTGTGCCAGTGATTTCCTACAGGTCATTATTTCATGCAACATTAAAAAATACATCAAAATAAGTGATGTTTTTGATATGGCTGAGGACATCCTTTTCTTCAAATACTCCCCCCACCCCATGATGTATCCTGCTGAATGGTAAGGAGCCAAGTTTGCAATTCCATAGTTTCCTCCAGTACTTCTGTGTGCAGCAGAGGCATCTGAAGGTTTCGCACTGCCTGAAATGACAGCATGGGGCTTGCGTCTGCCCACTGCCTCCCCCCCAGGCAACCTACAGCTACCTATGTCACTACTGTGCAGGAAAACAGCTACCCCAGAACCCAGAGATTACCAAGGACGTGCAAGGTATGCCTTTGCATAATGTACTGGTTAAATAAAATGAGCTAAGGAGTCCCCGATACAATCATTACCTGACGCAGGCAACCATTTCTCAGCCTCAACCCTTCTTCCCACATATGCAATATGGGAATAATAAAGCCAACCTACCTTACAGCTTCTTTGTATAACCGAGATGATTTATGTGGTACACAATGTTAGCCAAACTCAGAGTAGACCCACTGATTGATTTCAACTGGTCTACTCGGAGTACAACTCAGTTGGATATGCCCCTATATGTTAAAATGCTTTGAGTACTGAGAAAAGGCATTATATAAAATACTAAATATAATTAACCAGGCAACTTGCTTTATTTGAAATCAATTTAGCATGCTTGCCCAGAAAAAAGAGTTCTCAAAGCAGTAAACAAGGTTGCTTCACTCAGTCGCTACTAAAACAGCAGCCAAAGCTTCCTCTACCACTCAAAAGAACATTTTTGCATATCAATAGACTCATCCTGTATCAACAAACCTTTAAAAGATAAATTGCAGCCAGGCTAAAGAAGAAAGGGATAGAAATATCGACATTGTAGTGCGCTGGAAGATATTTTTGTGCTTGGTTTTCTAAAATGTAAAAACGTTCTAGGGAAACAGTGGGAAAAATAGTAACTAAAATGAATTAATTCTACCCAATTTTCTATAACAACTTTCTGGTATATGTTCACAAGGACGCTTTGTACTTTTGTCCATTTACTGTATTTATTTTTCCCAATCTGAACTATAAAATGTTGATTTTCTGGGGTCAAAATGAGAGTACCCCTAAACATTTTTAAAGAAAAAAGCACTGATCATGCCTAACCATAGATTGCTCTCCTTTGGCATGGTGAGTTATTATTTTTCAATACCAGCGCCTTAGTTAAGCATTGATCACAAAGCAGGATTTGAAAGAACATATTTGCATGTTAAAGTCAATTAAGGTAACTAATGCCATCCCCACCCCCCACCAGGTGTTATGCCATACCAAAAAATTGCCTGTAATCCCCCTGCCTCATTTTCGTAGTCTAGGATATGAAGCAGAAACATGTTTCTGAACCTTATGGTTGGACACAAGTTTGTACAAACCAGCATTTAAAAAATTGGCTGTAGACGTTGATCGACACACAAAAACACACGCATGAAGAATTCATTTACCCAAAGTAATAGCAGAATTCATGTCCCTGTGTATGCTGGTGAACAGTGACATGAATAAATTGTGTATATTTATCTACCTACCTGCATCTAGCTGCGGGGTTTTCCTATGGCTGGAAAGGAAGAAGAATAAGCCTTCCTAAAGTCCCTGTCTGCTGAATTTCCTAACTAAAGATGAATGCCGTTCCAATGTGTCCATCCCTCCAAAACATTAGCCTCAGCTCTAGCAGAGAAAATGCCACAAGTCAATTGCACACTGGTGTATCTGCACACAAATGCTCACTTAAATGCTAGACGACTCCATAGCTGGGAGATGCACTACTATGCAGAGAAGGCAATAAAATAAAGGACCTGGTTCCTATTTTGACACTGATCTGCTTTTTTACTTTCTTTGGTACATTTATAGCACCTGCTGAAATGTTCATGTGTTTGCCCATCTTTAGAAATCTTTGATATCTAAAGGTAAAACAAAAAGCTATGTCTCTTATCCCCCACACCACTAATTACATGGTTACCAACTTCCTTTAGATACTTTAAACAAACAAGCAAACAAAATGCAGAAAGATACATTTGTTTATTTGAAACTCCCCAAAAGTTTGCCCACACCCCAGAATAGCAAACAGCAAGCTTTTCTGCAAGGAAAAAGTTTTGCTCCTCAACATGCAATGTTCTCGTTCCTTTCATTCGTACTTGTACTGAATTGATTTGAAATCTAATCTTGTAAAACTGAAGAGGTTTGCTAGCTGAAGATATTTTATTTAAAGACCTCCTGCTTCTTCCCAAGGCCAGCACAATACTTTTTGTAGCCTGACACAGAGCTGCCATTGGCAACCTCCTACAAGTCAAGGTATCTATGGCTGGTCAAGTTATTTTGACACCTAAGGCAAAAAAATCCCCTTTCCTCCTTGCTCACTGGCAAAATATAATATTTTCTACCACTCCAATCCATATCAAAATATGCAAGAATGCTACAACCCTCTCCACAATATTGTAATATTAGTGAGCAGCAGGGCTGTCCCAATACCTGAGGTGAACCACAAAATGGCACCCCCTCCCCTGCAGGGAAGAAGGGGTTAGTGAAGAAGACGTACATCATGAACAAGGGGAGAATACACTGGTATCTCTGCCCCTATAGATCATGCCCCCTGAGGTTGCCTCACCTTGCCTCATGAGTGGGCCGGCCCTAGTGAGTGGTAAGAATTAATAAAACATACTGCGTAATTGGCATAGCTCAGTTTATTCTGAATATTTTGATTTTAGATTGGAAGACTAGCTGCTCTAACAATAGAACTCTTATTTTTGTTTTGTTTTTCTTTTGAGAGAAAATAGGTCAGCTATTCTCAGTTAGCTTTCTCAAATGCTTCTTTTTCTCTGAACAAAGCTCTCCCTCGGTATGTTTCCCAAATAAACCAAAATGAAATATGTTGAGGTTGGACTTTGTGATGTGAGCATCCCTTACACATAGAGCAAGCCCAACAGGTAAGCAAAGATTAGACCCACTCCATACTTCATTGGAGCAAACCGAACTACCCTTTCAG
This sequence comes from Podarcis tiliguerta, assembly GCF_965153285.1. Taxonomy (NCBI): domain Eukaryota; kingdom Metazoa; phylum Chordata; class Lepidosauria; order Squamata; family Lacertidae; genus Podarcis; species Podarcis tiliguerta. The sequence continues at coordinate 17,268,811 of NC_139540.1, read as the reverse complement.
TGCCAAATCACACTGAATAATGTTTACTGGACTCATTCATTATGCAATCAGTTCTTGGTATCTCCAAGGTGGGATTGTTTTGAGCCAGATCTGTAACGCCTACTTCCTGGCAATGCTACAGCAAAAAAACGTTGATGGTGGCAATGATGGGAAGAATATCTGCATCATCTAAAGTCAACCTGTTAAAAAACTGTGGTACATGGAACTTTTTAAAAAAGGCTCAGGGCCTTTCAGCTTATGGGTCATTGCTGAACTCAATAGTGAGCATACCATGAAATACGGACTTCATTAGATCCCAAAATGGGTAATATTAAGCCTGGATATGTGACTGTTTATGAGTTCTTAGAAACATAGGAAGTTGGCTTATTCAGACTTGGGCTATTAATCTATATAGTTCAGTGTTGTCTACATCGACTGGCGATGTCTCTCCAGGGTTTCAGAAGGGGGTCTCCCCAGCTTCAAATGGAGATGGAAGGGACTGGACTGAAACCTTATGAAAGCATAAGGTTCCCTGGCACCCCAAGCCACTGCCCTTCTTCCAATATAACACTGGCAGGAAGCTAATATGTTATAAAACACATTAAATTTATAGGAGCCCACAGCTTCTGATATGTATTTTTAAGGGTAGGCCTGTAATAGGTATGGGTTTGTTTCTGAGGACTCAACAAAGATGCTTATGCAGTACAGAGTACAAAAGTTTCACCTCCTCAATTCCAACACAACCAAACAAGCGCCAAATGTTATATTTAATTACACCATGTGTTGTACTTTTAATAAAATAAAATAAAATCCCAGACCTACTTTTCATTATTATTTGATTCAGGTTTCACATTTTCAGCTATTTGATCCAGTGATGGTTTGCTTAACTGTGTACTGTCAAACCACCTTAAAATTTAGAAGGTGATTAGATGCTTTACTGCAACAGATGTGCAGCCTTCTGGGGTTCTGTGCTTTTCTTTTCCAAATGTAACATCATCTTGCAAAATCAGCAGGAATGATTATCGCAGTACAACCAAATTTAATGGCAAAGGCAAACAAAGATCACTTACTACTGCAACTAGCATGTACAGCTTTGTACAAATGCTCTTAAAACGATTCCTTTACAAGCTACTCATGTAAGTCTGAATTGCTTCAAGTGCCAACATCAGTAATGTGTGCTTGATTGCGGAGAATCAGCTCGGAATAAATGAACCATAAACATGCACAGACAAAAATAAAAATAGAATTTCCTACCCGTAGGAGGGACTGAGATTCATCCTTCGCCTTGTTATCACCAGATCCAGGATATGGCTGAGGGAGTGGTCCAGCTTTCTCTCCGCTTCCTTGGGGCACCCCTTGCAGGAACCCCTTGGTCTCGACAGGCAAGCCATAAACAGGCCGTGCAAGATGGGCAGCTTCTACGTTTGGACTATCCCTTAAGGGCTTTGGCTGCTCTTGGCCCACAGACACTGTGGTCAGAAGGCCCAAGCTTGTTTGGGTAAAGGAAGGGCTCCCCCTCAAAATGTCCACTCCTCTCCAAGGTGCACCACGGTGATCGTCACTGGACCCATCAGGCCAACATTTCTCCTTCAGTACTTCCTTCTCGTCCAGCTTTTCCCTCTTCACTATACTTTCAGAGACGGGCTCTCCCAGTTTGGGGTCTGCACTGATCAGGCTATAGACCTTTAGGTCAATTTTGGGCTCTTCCTTGAGAGCAGCAGCCACCCCATGGCTATCTTCCCCATTGGCTGTGGTGATGTCCACCTCTTGGCAGTGCACAGTGTTGAAGTGCTCCAGTAAGGTTTGAGTATCAACAGCTGTAAAGCTGCACTGACGGCATTTGTAACAGTTATGGACTCTCCTGATAAGAGAAATGAAAGCAAAATTAATGTTGCATAACCTACATCCATTTACTGGGATAGGATCCAGCAATGTGAGGGCCAAGGCTAAAGTCTTGAAAATAATACTAACAACAACAACAACAATAATAATAAAGTGTGAATTAAATTTCTATTGATAAACAGGAAAAAATACAACAGGTAATACAAGCTTTGAAAAGAAACAATCTGTATTTAGAACGTATCATGGAATAAAAAAAAAATCGACACTTAATTTAAAACTGCTGCAAATTGAGGAGAACCAAATTACAGGATAGTCTCTGCTACTCACTGTGTTAGTCTTGTGGCATCTTAAAGACTAGCCTACATTTATTTTGGAAAAAGGCTTTAACGGACTAAAGTACAAAAGTTTAGACCAGAGGTAGTCAACATCGCCCCCTCCAAATATTGCTAGTCTACAATCCCTGTCAGCCTCAATATGTATGGCCAATGGTCAGGAATCATGGGAAGTTGGGAACCAAAGAAGAAAAAGAAGAAGAAGAATAGTTTGGACTTGATATCCCGCCTTTCACTCCCTTTAAGGAGTCTCAAAGCTGCTAACATTCTCCTTTCCCTTCCTCCCCCACAACAAACACTCTGTGAGGTGAGTGGGGCTGAGAGACTTCAAGGAAGTGTGACTGGCCCAAGGTCACCCAGCAGCTGCATGTGGAGGAGCGGAGACGCGAACCCGGTTCCCCAGATTACGAGACTACCACTCTTAACTACTACACCACACTGGCTCTCTCAAAAACATATGGAGGGTACTATATAAGCTACCCTGGTTTATGACAGGGTTTTTTTAGTCTTTAAGGTGCCACAAAACTGTTGTAGCCACATGCTAGCATAGCTACCCCTCTAGAGATTCTATTATTTCAGTCCATCTCTGCCACTTCCCGAAATCTCAGTACCAAGGTTCTTTTTTTAGATGAAGAGTTAAAAATGCAGCATATGAAGAACCTAATATCACAAAATTTAGTGGTATAGATTTATAATAATTTGTGGTCAGAACATACTAATTGAGAGAGACATCAGAAGGCAATGCAGTGATAGCAGAAGCCACATCTGGCAGAAGCTTGCAGGGTCTAACTCATGAGTAGGCAAACTAAGGCCCGGGGGCCGGATCCAGCCCAGTCGCCTTCTAAATCCAGCCTGTGGACGGTTCAGGAATCAGCATGTTTTTACACAAGTAGAATGTGTGGCTTTATTTAAAATGCATCTCTGGGTTATTTGTGGGACCTGCCTGGTGCTTTTACATGAGCAGAGTGTGTGCTTTTATTTAAAATGCATCTCTGAGTTGTTTGTGGGGCATAGGAATTCATTCATTTTTTTCCCCTTCAAAATATAGTCCGGGCCCCCCACAAGGTCTGAGGGACAGTGGACCGGCCCCATGCTGAAAAAGTTTGCTGACCCCTGATTTATAAACCTAGCATTCCAATGTCCCCTGCAACTTGTTTCCCACTCACTCCCAGCCATACAGACACTCCTATCTCCATGCTCTATGTACAGTTTTAGACTGGTACTAAATTAATTGCTACGGGTGTGCTCGACCTCCACTGTCACAGAGAACATGTGCACCATATTCTACCTTCACTGTCTGAGACAGTAGGATTCTAAATACCATTTCCTGGGAATCACAAATGGTGAAAATGCTGCTGCTCTCAGGCATCTGGTTGGCCAGTGTGAGAGCAGTGTAGGACTAGATGAGTCTCTTCTTAGGTTCTTAAGTTACCTGTTCTGTACCTGTTATGGGCTTTTGTTGTTATTTGCTAGTTTAATTAAATGTGTTTGAAGTCTTATCGGAACAGCTATAAAAAAGGTGTTCACATCAGCAATGGAAATAAGTGAGCTTTGGAAACCAAAAATAGTTCTATTTTTAAACAAATGGCTGTTAGAACTCATGAGAATTGTGCAAAATTATGGAAACTCCCTCGTTTTATTACCATATGTGTGGATAGGCAAAAACTGGATGCACATCATGAAAACTGGAAACCAATGTTTATTTTTCTTGGATTTTTTCCCCACAGGAATACAGTCAAACCTCAGTTCCCGAATGCCTCCATTATCGTACCAAACGCCAAAAACCCGGACAAAAATGCTCCAGTTTTTGAACGTTTTTCGGAACCCGAACGTCCAATGCGGCTTCCACTTGAGTGCAAAAAGCCACACCTCGGTTATCAAACATTTCGGAAGTCAAAAGGTCTTCCAGAACAGATTACGTTCGGCAACCAAGGTCTGACTGTAATACTTCAAAGTAATTGTCTTTATTGTGATTCAATTTATTTTGCAACTACAGGGTTTGAATTTAATGATAAAATGGCAAACAGATTGTGAACCTGTGATATACACGTAATTTACTGCATGGAGTTTCACCTAAATTGTCCAATTGTATTTGATAACTTTGCTTCCTTCAACAATATATAGTTCATTAAAAACAAATCAGAGCACAGGGAGCTATTGGAACTAAAACTGATTAATTCAAATGCAATTGCTTTGTGCAGGAAACAAATAGTATTTTTTCTTTTATGGAAATTATCAAGGTTTTTATTTAAGAGACTTGTCTTTTTAAAAGCAAGAGACCAGATTATGTGGTAGAGTATTACACGGTGCTGTGAAATGTGGGGCAGGGGCGGGGGTTGAGAGAAACTTGGATCAATCATAAAACTTCAACTAGCAAAGCAGGGGAATTACCTAATATGCAATCTCCAGTACAGGCAATATAAGTGTCTTATATACCTTAGAATAACACACATGCCTATTTTCATTCAAGCAGACCATGCAAAGTACTGTATTACTGAACTATGTAAAACATATGTTCCCACATTGGAACAATATGTTGCCAATTTCCTGTGTATGCCATAGTAACAGAACACGTTTTATGAGCTAACATGATACTGTTTTATTAGCATTACAGTAGCACACAGACTTCCCAGTCAGGATCAGGACCCCGGAGTGAGAGGATTTGTAATAAAATGGATTTACTTTTTTTTTCTTTCCAAAAAAGGCTTTGTCCTGTACCAAAACATCCACAAGTCTGCAACCAAATCCTTATTCCAAAAATGCACATGCAGAAACACATCTTATGTACTGGAGTTCAACAATACTAAGGGATGTGTACGCCATACAACAATGTTCCTATGCAAGGATCATATCTGGATAAGGAAATATTGTTACTAAACAAGCACATGAATTCACAATGCATACAATTTTGCCACAAATACAGCGCAGTTTCAACAGCTTTCCCAAACTGCGTACTTAAAATGGCAAAATACATATGAATGTGTGTACATATGTGATTTCTCCCATACATAAATTGTTGTAGGGAAAATTGCCACATATAAAGCAAACCCGGCCAAATTAAGTGGACTGGGAGAGTAGAGTAAATGAGCCCTGGACTATGTCATACAGGACCAAACACTTGTAAGAAATGTGTTATTGCCATAGCAACACTAGTTGCTGGGAAAATGAATGGGGAAATCTAGTCCAAGCAAAGCCAGTGGCTAGGCTCCTACTGTCTTCATTAAGAACTGCATTTGGCTCACAAGCACACCCATCCTTTTAACAAGAGCCAATCCTTTTCCTCCTGTATATTATAATATACTAGGGAGTTTTTAGATAGTGCAAACTGAAAGTAGATGAGGCATGCCAAGATGCAGTTCACATCCTAGAAAGGAAGCTCAGATAGTGTCATAGTTCCTGGGTTTTAAGTGCACAGCAAAGGCAGGAAACCTACTAGAAGGCAGGTCTGGAAGTAAGGAAATAGGCAGGCAGGCAATAAGGAAGAGTCTGGAAGAAATGCGCTGAAAGCTTTCCATAGCAATAATTTGCTCAGCAACCTCTGCAACTTAGTAGCAGGCAAAGACATTGGATTGGCTCTCTGGGATCACAAGATTTCAATATTTGGAATGTTGTAATCAAGAACCAAAGTAGGTAACATACTAGAGTCTAGGTGTTTGGGACTACAACTCCCATTATCCTTAATAAATGGCTATCTGGTGCTGTAGTCCATATCTAAACTGCTACATCAAATCCATGTTTGACTACCCCATATTGGCTACCCTTGGTTTAGAAAAGCTGTATAGTGGTTTGAACTATAGGGTTTGCCTCCCACAAAAAAGCTCAATTGTCCTAAACTGCCAAACTTTGCTACTGTAAAGAGGGTCCCTAATGATACAGGAAGTAAGAAGTGGGTGCTGTGTCTGTTGAGCTCCTGGTTTGTGTCTTGCTTCATCCAACCAAAAAAGTGTGCATCAAATTACCCCTTTCTCTAGACCTGATCTTAGGGCGAAATTAGGACATTTATGAAAAAAAGGTGGATATTCATACACCAATTAGACAGGGCAAACTCTTCTGGTGTAAGGTTTTGTCTACATATTAAAGTAGTATAAATTATAATCATTCCAAACAAATGAATTGTGTGAGAGGCTAGCATTATCCATTTGCAGAGATCTACAACATTACAGTTCCTGGGACTCTGTGAAGAGTACAATTACGATTAAGCATTTTTCGAATCAGTTAAGATTTGCAACATGGATTATACCAGATTTCACAGGTATCATTTAATGTATGAAAGCCTTAGAAAAACTGGAAGGTGACCTAAATATTTTGATTTAAATCAAACATCTAAATTGAAAACACCAGAACCCGCAATAATTTGTTACAGCTAAGAGTCCATTGACATCAGTCTCTGGTTCAACATTAACACCCCAAATTTAATAGAAACTAGGGCAAAAATGCTATTCACAGAATCAGTAATACACACCAATAGGCATTTCTTTCCTGTTGAAAATAGCCATGGAACATACATCAGGACCAAAGTGGGTGTCCAAGGGCTAAAGCCCCCTAACCTCCAAATTAGGATGCCAATTCAGATCACCCCCCACAAAAACCTGGAATTTGTTTTTATAATTCATAAAATTATTAATTTAACAAATGGTGTGTCATATACCTAGGCCCTTACTGACTGAGTGGGGAGAGAGAAAAGAGATTTGGTAAAATGCAAAAGTTTGATGAATTTAATTGAAGAAATATGGAAGAAAGAAACAAAGCAGGGTGTTTTTTTACAACACACACCACTAAATTGATAAAGGCAGCAGAATATTTATGTAAATTTTACTTTCCTTTTTTAAGTTTTCTAAATATTAAAGATGAAAGCATAAATAGGATTTAAACCAGATTTTAATCAGAACCACATCTGGGATTTTTGTAAACAGTCTACATAAAGTTAAGCAATACAGGAGAACGACTTTCTCAATATGCTATTTAGTATTGATAAAATTGTGTGTGCCTTCATTGCTTTCTTTCTGTCATGACTGAACTTACTCAAAATATGACTTGCACCAAGATACATGATGGAAGTCCCAGGTTCAGTCATCAAATTCCTGATTTTCCTTGTGACGTTTAGGTGATAAGAGCATTTTGTGGACTCAGGTACTCCGTCCCCTTCCCTACCACTCTCCTGTGCAAATTCCCCCTGCCTCCATAAGCTTGCTTTAGCCACATGCAGCTTTTTATGTTTGCATTGCTGAAAACCATGGTTAACATGAATAAAACTCCCTGGTAATCAGGTTTTATAATTCCTTGTTTAAAACACTGATTCCAGGCCCGGTTACTGTTCCCATTAAACATGGTTAGAAACAATGCAGATGGAACCCACTTTTTCTTCTTCTTCCTATTATTATTATTATGAAGTGGCAAAATTAGGCAGGTTGCTTGAGAGAGAGTAGTTGGGAAGAGAAAGAAGGTTGTTGCCAAGTTGTAGTAAGAACAAGTGCTACTTCTGAATAGGTCCATAGAGAATTGCCTGCTCAGGGCAGCAATTTCATTTTCTAACTGTTCTTGCTTTGTGCTGCTAAATTTTGGCAAACTATTTTGAGTAAGGCATCAAAACTACCCAGGATTAAGCCAGAATGCTGGGTTCAGATGTAATGGCAAATGTTTATTAAAACACACCAAGACTCGTAAGCCAACAATAAACCATGGTTTGTTGTAATAAACGAAACCATGGTTGGTTGCTCAGAGTGGGCTTGGACGTTCAAGCAAGCCACAATAAGGCTAAACAATGGGTTAGCATTCCATATGAATGCAGCCTGCACCTTGATGATTTATACTAAAGGAACCATTTTCAGGAGGCTCACTTGGACAAATGCTTAACAATCCCAGATGCCCTGGGCTGTATTCAGTGCTGCAGATTGTGCTTGTTCAGTGCTCATGCAACGGATTTCTGTGTGTGCAACGAAGCTTCCCTTCCTCTCCCGTCCCTACCAACCCTCTCATAAACCCTCAAAATCAGATTGGAAGAGGGGGTGGGACTGGAGCAGATAGGAGGCGATTTAAGGAAAGTGAGGAAATAGAAATCTTGTTCCACAAGCAGGACTCTGTCCACACAGTGTTGGTATAACCTGGTGTCAAAGACATACTATTCAAATTAACGATTAAAAATGAAATAATGAACTGATTATAATATATTTAACCCAGTTTAACATTTTTAAAGCTTTATCTTAAAACCAAAGATTTAAAGCTGACAGGCTTGTATATAGAGAAATATAATATTTTGCAGAAACTTTTTTTGAAAATTAATAAAAAATATAGTAAAAAGGAATAGAAGGAACAATGAAAACTTTGATCATATATATTTTACAGAGCAACCATCTAAAAAAGGAGATCATATGGGTTTTTTTGGGTAAAGTATACGTAAATATATATACAGAATAAATGCTGGGTTGTTGTGCCAGAAGGTTTGTAGAATTCTAGCCAAGATTTTTTGAAGCTCAAGAGCCTAATTTTAGGTTCCCAAAAGCATATTTAGTCACCTAAATAAGTGGTGTGATTTTTTCCCCCAACAGTATTATGTACCATTGACGTCAACGGGAACTATATGACACTCGGTTCTTTTGAAAACTAGGCCAATAATCAAAAGGTCTAAATATAAAAATCCACTTTGGGGAATAAAAAACTATTATCTTTTCCTGGGAAGGGACATCTTAATTTAAGCAGACAAAAACATCAGCTAAGGCTTTCTCTGCAGAAGAATATTCTCAGTCACCTGAAAGATCTTAAGACTTAAGAAAGGCCGTTCAAAGTGTGGTCAAAGTGCTGTGTAGTCAAGTTTTCCAATATGGCCCAGAGCTGCACTAATAAAAATAAATTATAATACCACCTAAGACACAGAAACAACTTTTCATCTTCAAAGCTGTTTACAGTTGTTAACCAATTAATCTGAACAGCACCCCTACGGCCCACTTGCATCGAAAGGGGGAAATACATGCTGGAGCCTGTAACTTGTGTGGGCCACAGCTGTTAGTTACATATGAGCAACAGGCACTATTAATTTATGGGCTCCTCAGATCTTGTCAATAAGTTGAGCAATGCCCAGGTACTTTCCTCTTTTATCTCAACTGAATAGTTCTATTATAGTGTAGATCCCTCCTTTTTCATTTCACGAAGCCTATTCAGCGTGTTCTCAAGATGCCCAAGTTTCGTTTTCTGTAGCGCAGGGGTAGACAACGTGCCGCTCTCCAGTTGTTGCTGGAGGGCAAATCTTGTCTCTTAGGCTTACTCACAAAATGGCTTGAGCTGATGGCACTTAAGGCAAGGCCTCTGAAGCTTATCCTAAAGCCTGGCCAGATCTATCCTGGATGAAGCAGTGCTTTAGGTAATCAGGATTAGCAGATCTGGGGAATACAGGGGCTATTCCATTTCTTTCTGAAGTTTTTCTTCTTTCATGAGACTCTTACGTTTTAGGAAAACGGTTGCTTCTTTCACTTTCATAGACCTATGGGTTAACTAGAGTATTCTACAAGTTGTCCTTTTTTTGATATGAAAATTGCGCTACATCAAAGGCAGTCAATGTAGTGCTCTCTAGATCATGGTAGGCAAACTAAGGCCCGGGGGCCGGATCCAGCCCAATCGCCTTCTAAATCCAGCCTGCGGACATGTTTTTACATGAGTAGAATGTGTCCTTTTATTTAAAATGCATCTCTGGGTTATTTTTAGGGCATAGGAATTTATTCATTTTTCTTTTCAAAATATAGTCCGGCCCCCCACAAGGCCTGAGGGACAGTGAACCAGCCCCCTGCTGAAAAAAGTTTGCTGACCCCTGCTCTAGATGCTGTCGGATTACAACTCCCATCATCGCTGACCATTGGCCACAGTGGCTGAGGCTGATGGGCGCTGCAACCCAACAATCACTAGAGGGCACCACAATGGCTACCCTTGCCCTTGGCCATCATATTTGAGGGCAGTAGCTCTTGAGAACTAACCTACAGTGCAAACACTCCCAGCTTGTGGCTCCTTGGTGTCTTCTCACCCAAAAGGGAGGAGAGAGAAATTACACAAACAGGGGCCTCACATCAGTTGTTACCTTATTTCCACATGGAAGGGCATGAATGCTTGCAATTGTCTGAAGGGATCAAAAGCTGGATAAGCATCTGAATGGGTCCTATGTGTAGGCAAGCTCCCATATTTAAACCTTAAGCTCCCACATTTAAACCTTAATGCTAAATAGCACACGCAATCACTATTTTTTTTTTTACCTGTAGTGTCGAGAAATCTCCTCTTCTACCTGAGTGACAAAGTCACATTTGGTGCACGTGTGGTCTTTGCTTTCTTTGACACTCAGCAGCCCATCCAACCCTTGCGGGGCATTAGCTTCTTGCTTGACTTCAGTCGCCTGGGCTTCATGTGTGGTTTCATAGTGAAGCAGGAGAACGTCTACATCGGGGGTGGAGAAAGAGCACTGGTGACACTGGTGCTTGACTCTGGAGCCTCCTGGCATCCCAGGGGACAAGTGCAAGAGCAAGAGAGCACAGTGGGAACAATTACTTTTCCTGCAAGCAAAAGGATAAGTAATTTCTCCAAGGTGCTTTTCTGGACTACAGAGGCCTCGGGGACAAAACTGACAGTGCTTAATGGTACACTTGTGAATGTTGTGTAGCTGCTGATAATGACGAAGAAGAGGCCCCACCACTATTACATCTGGGCCATGGCTCTTAGAGTATCTAAAATCACAAAACTGACAATTGTAGCTTGTCACCATGTTGTCCTCCACTCCTGAGCTGGAAAAGTCTTTCTTTTTGGCCACGCTAGAGCCCTTCTCAGTCTTTGTTGCTAACTCTCCATCTGAATTTTTGGCTAAGTCATTATGATTAATGACCGACCCCCTTGAGAGCTTGTCATTCCGATCTGGGTGAGGGCCCCCTGCCTGGCTCCCCCCATGGTGCTTGCTGTAATGTTCTAACAGTTTCAGCGAGCTGGATGATTCACAACTAAAGCTGCAGAATTTGCACCAGTAGTAACTGGAGGCATCCGTACCGTTTTGTCTTGAGGATTCGAGAGGTTTGATGGGAACTGAGTAACCAACTGGAGTGTCATCTCCTGCTTTTATGGTGATCTTGTCCTGCCACTTCCCCAAATCTGCAGCCTCACATGATCGAACAGTAGGACTGGATTTGCTCGAGTTCCTGTCTGAGGCTTTGCTGGATTCAGAGGCAGGAACGGTGGATTTTATCTTGTTTGGGTGGGTCTGCAAGAAGTGTTGCTCCAGCTCTGTCGATGAATTGCCCATGTAGGTGAAATTGCAGAACTTGCAGCGGAAATACTTGGTGTTCCCCTGGCAATCTGGAGTTTTGCGTCCAATGCCAATAAAGGTCCCACCTAAAGTCACCTATGAAAGATGAAAAGGAGAACGTTCATTAACCATTGTGTGTTTTTTGTTTCCTAGGAAGGATACAAAAAGAGGGAAAAACCAAAATAATGGTTAAGAATATTAATCTGTGCATACTGTATTACAAATCACTGTGAAACACGCACACACAAAATTCATGTTGTTCTTTCATCCCCAAATTACAGTTACCACTTACTAGGCAAGCCTAGGCAGATGTCTCAGATAACACTTGCATGGAATAACATTTTTATTGAATAAGTTGGTGCTGCCTTAAGCGCATCTGTTCAAGCGAGGGGAAAAATAGCAGGGGGCAAAGGAAGGAATAGTTAAGAGTGATGGACTGGAACCTGGAAAACCAGGCTTCAAATACCCACTTGGCCATGAAACTCACTGGGTGGGTGTAGTCTGTCTCTGAGCCTGCAGGGTTACTAATGAGGATAAAAAGGAATGAGGGGGGAATCATATATGCAATATTAAATTACGCTAGAAGAATATAAGAAACTTAGTAGCATAATATCATAAAAGAGCCTGCTGGTTCAGTGTCCATCTGGGCCAGCGTCCTGTTCTTGCAGTAGCCAACTAAATGCCCATGGGAAGACTGAAAACAGGACCTGCAGGGCCCCTTGTGAGTCCCATCAACTGGCATTAAGGCATACTTCCTGTGACAGCAGAGGCAAAACATAGCCTTATCCCCCCATGAATTTGTCTATTACTCATTCAAAGCCAGCCAAGTTGGCGGCCATCACTGCTTCTTGCAGGGATGAATTCCAGAGCTTATCTACGCAGTGCAAGGTGACCAGGAAACAAAGCATGAGAAGTAGATGTGTGAAGAGCCATCACTCCTAGTGTCTCGTAGACTGGAATTACCAGGAAGCACCGAGAAGCAGAACATGGATGAAAGCACAGGAGATTGAAGGCAGTCAGCAAGGCGTATCGCCAAGATGGTTACATGAGGAGTAGCCAGCTGCACTAGGAGCTTTATTAACCCCCAAAGCAATGGAAATAAAATATTTCGCCAAAACACCAACCCGTTATCTCAACACTGGCCTTTAGTTTCCTTTTGTGCCTCTGCATCAAGTGCAGCCAGCATCAAACTGCACTCTTGTCAACTAGGTTCGGTCCTTTTGCTAGACTACACTGTGCTGAAGGGTAGGCCTAAAAAGGGCTGTTTTGAAGGGCATTAAAAGTACGTTTTGCTCATTGGCTGCTGAATTGACGTCTACATTTACCCTTACACATGTCACAAAGGTGAGGTGGCTCAAGTCAAATCCCTTGTAAGAGAGACTCTGGCAGAAGCTATCTCCAGCCCAATGCAAGTTAAGGGAAAGCAGCTAAAACTAATTTTAGTCTACAGAGAATGGTACACAAGGTGTGTTCAAGGACTAGGTTTTCTTAATGTAGAGTTCCCTCAAGAAAGTCACAATACAGCAAAAGCACAGAAGGAAAGGCCAAAGAACTTTCCCGATGTCCAGAAATCATGACATCTCTAAGAACGCATTGCTTCATAGTTAAGCCTCAAGTGTTCTTGGGATCTGATGATCACGTATCATAGAAGGAAAGGAGCACGGCTTCTTCAGGCTTCTGTTAATAAACTCTTACACTTCCGTACCAAATTGTCCGCCCCTTCCCATGAGTCTGCCACAGCTGCCTTGTGACACTGGAACAGCGCTTGCTGCTCCTTGACATCTAAACTGCAAACCTCCAATGTCTATTAATCAGAAAATCCTATTCTCATCAATGGGAAAATACTCACAGTAGGATTATAGCCTGTTTAGAAAGCCAAAGGGGAGGAAGAAAGTGTGAATGGAAAGTGAGAAGCAGAAGCTGGCTTCATAACTACAATGTCATCATTGCTTTACTTCTTGTGCTGAGACTGTGAAAATGTGCATGCTATCCATATTTCAGAAATTAATCCTTCAGAAACACTCTATACACACTGGAATCCACCCACCAGCCTACTCCAGTTTTCTCCTTAATAACTACACTCATAACGGGAGGCTGGGATTCAGCAATGTACCTCTTTGGATTTTGATCCCTTACCGAAAGACTATAAATTTTCAGCAAACACTCTGTAATGGAAGAACAGATTTTAATTTCCCCAACTGCAAAGTAAATTACTACTTTTCTGGGTGATTCTCTCATACTACATTAGGCAAATAAAGATATGCTCCCCCACCCCTTTGACAGCTGTGCCACAAAGGAACCACGTGATCCCTGTTCATTACAGAACTGCACCATACGGAAAGATTCAGATGCACGAAGAGCATGCAATGTAAACATTTTAAAATGCATATAATATAAACGCCTTTTAGCTATTTAGCTGGAAAAAAGACGGCACTTCTTCTCCTTATGCTGCAGAGCTAAGCAGAGCTCGTGTGGTGAGTCAATAAATTGCTAAATGGCATTGCAAAAAAATGAGTTGATTTTGGCCCTCTCTATTTAAGTAAACACGATTTCAAAAAGACTGGTTAAGACTCCTTTTTTCCATTGTGAAGTTAATAAAGGCATCCTAAATAATGGCTAGAAACAATCACTGGGAATGGAATAAACCAGGTGCCAGGGAGCCTGGACTCTTAAAAATAGGAAGCTGGCGCCAAGGGATTTAAATAATTCCGGGTGACTAAATATTTGGTGGCTGGCTCCTTGAAATTTATATTATTTACTCACCCTTTGCTACTGCTCAATCCAAAGTCAGGTGCCACTAGGAAACCTGGAAACACTAACAGGATGTGAGAGCAGTAAGTAGTTTATGCAGAGACACTCGTGCCATACCAAAATCCTTCAGGTCCTAGATAACATAGAGTCTATGCCATGTTAGTGAGCACCACAAAGTCTTCAGATCTGCATTATGCACTTAGTCTTGGCAACCAGTTACTGAGGGAGGTTGCATTAGGCTACTCCTCTTTGGTGAATGCTTTCCCACCAACCAGCCAGTCAACAGGTTTGCCTGGCTACTCCAGATATTTGGAGAAGTTAAAAGTGAGATTTTCAAAGAGCCAGCAAAAACTTTGAGCTGGCACGGATGTTAGTCCTACTGAAATTGCCTTTGACAAAATAAGATGATCTATTTTGTCCCCTATACCAAAGGATTCAGGTGAACGATAATGTAGCCACTATCTCAATGTACACTTTTCATAACCCTGTGAGATGGCCGCACCAAGAGAGGGTGACTTTCCCTTTATTATGTGCCATTTACTTATTAACATTCACAAGCCACTCTATAAACCAGACATCTCAGCTCAGGTTTCCAACCAAAATGCTCCCTTTTCGAAATTTAGAGGAAAGAGCATTTTCACTAATTTCTAAGTTAGTGCAAACATTTGTTGTGCTGCTCTCCATTTAGATAAGTGCTGCCTTTTCCTGCAAACACCACCCTGAGAAACATTTGATCTGCCTAAAGACACATTTACAACAGAAAAAGAAACAGATCAGAAATTAGCTTTGAAGGCTTCTAGAACACTGCTTTAAAATACAGTGGTACCTCGAGTTACAAACTCCTCAGGTTACAAACTCCGCTAACCTGGAAGAGTTACCTTGAGTTGAGAACTTTGCCCCAGGATGAGAATGGAAATCGTGTGCCAACGGCGCAGCAGCAGCAAGAGGCCCCATTAGCGAAAGCATGCCTCTAGTTAAGAATAGTTTCAGGTTAAGAACGGACCTCCGGAACGAATTAAGTTCATAACTAGAGGTACCACTGGAACTCTCAGGATTTTTGGAGAGGAGGGGCTGGGAACAGCAAATCCTGGTAGCTAAACTACCTTAAAACTAGCTTAAAAGTTAGTAGTGCAAATCTTCCCTAACTTACAGTAGCAGCTGCTGGCATTCTAGGCTAGTGATTGGGAAACAAAGCAAGTACAGTACTGAGTTGCCAGTCAAGCAGGTATGAATTGTCTATGAACTGCTTAAAAAGGTAAAGGGACCCCTGACCATTAGGTCCAGTCGTGGCCGACTCTGGGGTTGTGGTGCTCATGTCGCTTTATTGGCCGAGGGAGCCAGCGTACAGCTTCCAGGTCATGTGGACAGCATGACTAAGCCGCTTCTGGCGAACCAGAGCAGTGCACAGAAACGCCGTTTACCTTCCCGCCAGAGTGGTACCTATTTATCTACTTGCACTTTGACGTGCTTTCGAACTGCTAGGTTGGCAGGAGCAGGAACCGAGCAACAGGAGCTCACCCCTTCGCAGGGATTCGAACCGCCGACCTTCTGATCGGCAAGTCCCAGGCTCTGTGGTTTAACCCACAGCACCACCCGCATCCCATGAGCTGCATAGTTCTACTTCAATAACTAGTTTCTCAAAATGAAGTGCTAGGCCATAGTCTTAGGATTTATAGCCAAGTGGAATCCTTTTAGTCCCCTTGTGCCAGCAAAATTTCCAGCAGAACTGGCGGTGCCTCATTATAACAGAGATGAAGGCAGAAAAGTCCCTCTTCTTAAAAGTGGCACAGAGAGTAAGACGCTTGAGCCTGATTGCGAAAGGCTCTAGCTCAGGCATCCCCAACCTTCGGCCCTCCAGGTGTTTTCGACTACAATTCCCATCATCCCTGACCACTGGTACTGTTAGCTAGGGATCATGGGAGTTGTAGTCCCAACACAGCTGGAGATCCAAGTTTGGGAAACCCTGCTCTGGCTCAATATCACCAAGCCCTAGGAGGTGAACAACTGAATGATTATTCTCGGTAGGATTTCATTCTCTTCTTTCTTCACTTCAAATCTAGTTCGCTGTAATGATAGTTGATCAACAAGAATCACAGAGTTAGTGGGCAATTTGCAGCTGTGTCCACAAGCTGCAATTACCAACTATGGTGTGGTCAAAAGGGCAATAAAGAAAGCAAATGACAATGTAAAACTATGGAGTATTCCACAGAGCTATAGGACCCTGAAATAGTGGCCTCTCTTACACACTCTGAAGCCGCCTTCAAAACAAAGAACTTTTAGTCTTAGGGTGATGCCACACATACAAAAAAATGTCTGTATGTACCCGGATATAATTTTTGACCTTAATTTCATTGTGAATAACCCTGTAAAGAACAAAAATGAAACAATGTGTGATTTGCTTTTGGGTTTTTTTAGATTGTACCTGAGGCTGTTAATGTGTTTCAATATAAAGAGTGCGATTTTTCTGTTTGCTTTGGTTTTTTGTTTTCATTTGCCTACATTGAAATTTGCTTTGAAAGTGAATGAATGAATTTATTATTACGGTCACAGACCAGTTCCAGCCCACATACAATATCAAGGAAGTCGTAAAACACGATAGTGATACATTTGAATTTGCAATTAGGTATAACAGGGACAATACAGTGGTACCTCAGGTTAAGTACTTAATTCGTTCCGGAAGCCTGTTCTTAACCTGAAATTGTTCTTAACCTGAGCACCACTTTAGCTAATGGGGCCTCCCGCTTCCGCTGTGCCGCCGGAGCACAATTTCTGTTCTCATCCTGAAGCAAAGTTCTTAACCTGAAGCACTATTTCTGGGTTAGCGGAGTCTGTAACCTGAAGCGTATGTATCCTGAAGCATATGTAACCTGAGGTACCACTGTACAGATATAGCAACAATTAAAAAATATATAAATTAAAACATAGTCACTAAAATATAACCTAAAATTATCATTTAAGGCCTTAAGCATTATGATAGCACAGCTTCTTTTGAAAGTGTATGATCACTTATAGTCCCACAAGACATTAGTGGAAATCATGGGTAGCCTTGCAAGGGTTTGGCTCATTATGCTTCCCATCCATCTTCACTTCTGATCAGTGAGTCTTGATTGTAACTCAGAGGGCACATTCCAATCCTCAACATATAATGAGTAAATCTTCCATTGCCCCGCCCCCTTGAGGTATTGGCTAAGGTAGGAATGGGGAACCTGCGCCCATCAAGTGATGGCATGGTCAATGGTCAGGATCGATGGGAGCTGTATTCCAACAACATCTGAAGGATCTCAGGTTCCTCCTTCTTGAGCTAAAGGTAGATCCTCATCACTATTTTTGACTTTTGATTGCCAGTGTGTTCAGGCTCCACTTAGAATCAGGACTGTAGAAATAATGCAACATGCATTGTGAACAAAAGCCAATGTAAACCCAGTTATTCCTGATGAAACTTTCACTTTACTCCATTCCACTGAAAGACCGTGGCAAGAGGATAATTCCACAAAGAATAGTGAAATTGCAAGAGTCAAGACCTAACACTTCTAGAGACTTAGGACCCTGTAGTGGCTGAAAAAGCTTATTCAATGTACAGCATCATATCCAAATGGCTATGACTGCTTCCCATCACTACATCTGGGGGGGGGGCACTTGTATTGTGAAAAGCAAAGGACAAGAAACTTGGGCATCTAGTTGTGATTGACCAGACGCATTTCTATTGTCTGTCAAAGCATGCATTGTTTTTGTATTTTCATTGGAGTCTGACAAATATGTCAGCTGTCAAAAAAACCCCAAGTCATTCTCAAGTGACAATAATCACCATCTTTCCTTGAGGCAAAAGTAATGCATGTGAAAAGCCTAGCTGTTATAGGACACCTGATTTCTTTCTATCCTTATCATCTATCATTTATTTTCTCTCACAAAAAGCTGCAAATAGCACAATTTTTGGAGCTAGGCTGAAACTACCAGGGGTACCAGTAGTGCCGAACAGGACTGGAAGCAGGTTAATATTATTTGCAAAACAAATTTGCATCATACCAAAATTGCCTGTTTCAATTGCCATAAAATTGAAACTGAAGAGTATCTGATGCAACTCTTAATATTTTCATAATGTTCTCAGAGTGGCCAATTCAGATATTTCATCAGCCCACAGTAATGCCTGCCTACTAATATTCTGTCGGGATAAGCCAATCAGATGGGCGGCATATAAATAATAAAATTATTACTACTACTACTATGACGATGACAACATTATTGTCAGGATCAGAAAAACTTGTTTACAGTATGTCCTGTTCTTGACTGTTACAACAAAATTAACTGAAAACCTAGATGAATTCTGGGGTGCAATGGACTATGACCAGTTAGTATTACATTTCATTGTTTCCATTTAAAAAGAATGTACCCATTCATGGAAGGTAGTAATCGTTATGCAAAAAAGCAATTTTTCATGCAGTATGAACTATACTTAAAAAACAATCAAGTTAAAAAGAGAGAGAAAGAAACCAGCCTCAATGCAAAATGATTAGCAGAAGCACAAAAGTAGCATGAAGACCAAGATGCACTTGGGTTTATTCTGGTCAAATGCACATTTTCAACATTATCTGGATCCATATGGCACAGATCAGTAAAAGGACAGTGTTCGAGTATATAGAAAACCTAGAGAGACAGGCATATATGACTCTATAAATTACTTGACTCCCTTGCTAGTCCCAAGGACAAATCACTCACCAAATACCATCATATTCCCCAATGTACTCTCCTTACTACCCATTTACTGGCTAAATAAAAAGGTAAAGGTACCCCTGACAGTTAGGTCCAGTCGCAGACGACTCTGTGGTTGAGCACTCATCTCGCTCTATAGACTGAGGAATCCGCCATTTGTCTGCAGACAGTTTCCAGGTCATGTGGCCAGCATGACTAAGCTGCTTCTGGCGAACCAGAGCAGTGCACGGAAACACTGTTTACCTTCCCCCACTGGAGCAGTACCTATTTATCTACTTGCACTTTGACTTGCTTTTGAACTGCTAGGGGGCAGGAGCTGGGACCGAACAACGGGAGGTCACCCCGTTGCAGGGATTCGAACTGCCGACCTTCCGATTGGGAAGCCCTAGGTTCTGTGGTTTAGACCACAGCGCCAGCCCTAATTCCTGGAGATATAAAGTGACTAGCCAATTCATACCCTGCCATACATCTCTTGTATCTCCCCACACGATCTAAAAATCACTTACTCCAATTTTTAGACCACTCTTAACTACCACAGAATGTACACAGTTACTTTTTTAAAAGAAACCTACAGTATTCTTTAAGTGGCAGAAACAGGAGGAGTTTGTGGGACACTTAGAGAAGTGTAGAAGGGGAAGGCCCATGGGTCTATCTATGGCACAGAACAGATTCAAATCTTACACTTTTGCATGCTCTCTGCCTTAGAAGTCTGAAGGCTAAATTGCACCAATACCAAGTGGGAGTGTGCATATGCAATTTAATGAATAATGCATAGCCTCTCATTCTTTGAACTTGCCATGTGGCATCCTTTAAAAAAAAAAATGCATCCTTGACCTGTAGGAGATCAGCATATGAAGCAATAAACCTCACCCAAGTCTCCCTTTCACTGCCATGAAGACACAGCCAAAGGTGGAGGTAGAGTCAATTTAGGGGAAGGTTATATGCAGACATGTCTACAGAATGGGTTTGTTTTCAGCATGGCTCAAACATCTTAGGGTCCCATTCAAACTTTCTTTATAGCTTTGCAATAGGAACCACTGGAAACCCACATATTCAGGAGCTTCTAAATGCTATGGATGTACCATGCAGACACATTGCCAGCATTCTCTATGTGAAAGCTGTAACTTCTCATTCAGTCTAAATTCTAGGAGGGAACATTAGGTTGGCTACTGGATGGGCAATCTGAACATATTATGCCTGTGTTTTATTAGCTGCAATGGCTCCCAAATTTCCAGGCCCAATTTAAAGTGGTAGATTTAATCCTTAGAGCACTAAATGACACGGAAGCCAGAAGACTGTCTTCACCCTTATGTATCTATTCAAACCTTAAGATTATTTTTAGGAGGCCCTAGGTGCCTCCACCAAACAAATGAGGAAGTTATTGCCAGAAAGAGTCTTCTTTTGAGCCTACTCCTTCCATATTTAAATCTCCCCATTTATTGTGAGATGCCCAGAGAACTCTATTATGGATTAAGGGGCATAAAAATGTCGTAAAATAAATAAATAAATAAGTCCATATCAGAAGCCTGAAGGTCTCCAAGCACTGATCGTCACATTGCTAAGATCAGTTAGGCTTTTTATGGGCAACAGACTTCCTCCAGCACAGGTGGGCAGAGCTCAAGAAGTAAAAGACCTTCTTCCCTAAATGAATTTCTCTCTCTTGTAGGGAAGGTCTTTTAGAGTATAGCCCTGTAGGACATGTGAATGTCGGAAATCTTCAAGGGTGTGAAGATACTGTTTAATGCACACGCAGAGAGAATAATTGGAGTGGTTCCTAGGACTGCAATGAATGCCTGGCTTTCTGGAAGAAAACAGGTTATGAATCACTCTGGGTTGGACAAACTGATGGAGATTTCCATTTTTAAAAATTCTTTCCATCAGCTAAGAATTAATCCAACTAAATGAAGTTGCAAAATCAAATGGCAGCAAACCTTCCAATTACTTAGGTCACAATTTTCAACCTTTAATCAGGAAGTGAAAGGCTTGAGATCCTTTACCAATCCCCTGAGTCACCCAGTCTCCTGCATTCAGAATGGCATTAACTATCCCACAATTAACAAAGTTCACCATGTTATGCAGGTCAGAACAGATGCTAAGATTTATAGCAAGATCTGTAGCACCACCCTGTAGCACCGCCTTCAGCTTTGATAACAGAGAGTGCTTTTGTGTTATAGCTGTCTTCTGTGAATGGAACAGAGTTCACATACACAGCAATAGGTTCTCCCAATTTCACTTCCATCTGAAGTCTCCTGTGTCCCTCTAAATATGTTCCTGGGTCTTGGGATATGGGGCAGTGGGCTGCAGATAAAAGAGAATTGGTGACCACACTGTTCTTAGGATTTCAAGCCAAAGTCTAAATATAACATGCCAATATGACGAAGGTCTCTGAAATATTTTACTTCTTCCAGAAGATTGGGAAGACCTTCACTGTATCTTATGAGAATTATTGTGGACCCATCAGGATTTCCTAATTTGAGATGTTCCTGGGTTTGCAATTCCTGCACACTGGGAGAATCAGACCAAACTGGCCCACAGCAATCTACATGACTGATAGAGACCAGCACAGTCAACCTGTGGATGATCATTTCAAATGCCTCCAGCGATCATGGCTTCAAACTAACAGCATTGAAAGTACTGAAAAAGACTCTGAACATGTATCATAAGTAAAAACATAAATTAGGATAATAGCACAACGCTCAAGTTTACTTAACCTTGCCATGAGAACATGAAGAGTCCTGTGGGATCAGAGCAAGGGTCCATTTAGTAAAGCATCATGATGATTACAGCAGTCGAGCCAGTTGCCTCTGGAGAATGCCCAAGTAGGCAATAAAGCAATACCTGCCCCAATTTCTACTCCTTGCAACTTGTTTTCAGTTGCACATTATTGGAAGTTCCAGTTAGATGTTGTGGATAACAGCAGTTGATGGGCCTAGCCTTCATTAATTTGTCTAATCCCCATTTAATGACAGCCAAACCAGTGGCATGTTCTGGCAGTGCATGTTCCGGCAGCAAATTTCATCAATTGGAGTTGGGTATCTTGGGTCCTCCAGATGTTGTTGGACTATAGCTTCCATTATCCCTGACCACTAGTCTTGCTGGCTGGAACTGATAAAGAGTTGGGAGTCCAATAACCCCTGGAAGCCATCACATTTGGTATTCCTGCTTTAGCCTTTAAGGAAAGGCAGGTGCCTGAACTATCTGATCATTCTGGTTACTCTTTGAGGCACTTTTCCCAATTCTACTGTCTACCTTTTTAAACCAAGGTGACAGGAACTGTACAAAGGACTGTGAATGCAGCCACACCATTAACAAGTCTTCAATGACTATATGGAGATCAATTCTGTCTCTGCCTCTATCTTTTGTGCAAGTTTATTTACGAATACTTCTAGATGAGAGCGGTTCTTTGAATATGGAATCAAAATAGAATCTATATCAGATTAGCTACCCCAGAATAATGGGGTGTTGTTAATATAGATAAATCAGAGTGCGTGTACAAGTTGTTACCATCCACTGAAACATTACAGAGGAAGGGGGAACTAGTGAAACTCTTACTCTGCTCTCAGCCCCTCCAATTAGGTTCATGCATATTAAACCCTCCAATTAGGTTCATGCTTATTCCACCCTGATGTAAACATCTTTCCAGGGTTGGTCTGTTAAAACTTTCAAACAAAGACCCCAATCCTACAATTATTTCATGTGAACGAATTCCTGCACCCACGCCAAGTGCCATATACCCTGCAGGTCCACCGCTATGAAAACTCAAAGCAGGATGGTGGCCAAAAGGAATTTGTTCCATTCTAAACAATGTTAAGTATTTTTACCCAATGTTAATCTTTGAAATGAAAAGGGAGAGGAGAAGAAGGGGAGAGGGGGAGAAGGATCGATCTTGGCTGTTCCTTGGAAACTGGATCTGTATAAATCAGTACCCGGAGGCTGCCAAGCTTCTTACGACTGATGCTGCAGACCATGACAGAGAAACAAATCAAGAGGCTAATGAGTTTCAGAAATAAGTTTGCATCCAGCTTGCAAATGAGATTCATATTTCGACAAATGTATTTTAGTTCCTATGGAAGTGAGTCAAGAAAATACAGCATCCGAATGCAGATAATGGCTGGGAGGCTATATACCTGAAATCAGTATGTAAATCCTTAATTAGCTGATAAATTAATAGGCAAGTCCTAATTAACAGATCAAAACAAAAAAGAAGTCCTGGCAACACCACAAGGAAACAATTTTGCATATAGTCTCTACTTGAAGTGCATGGTCATTAAATTTGAAAATGACCATCAAATTCATAAATAGGGGCTTACAATCTAGAGTTGATGCTGACTCGGTATACTCGGTCTCCACCTCAATCATTCTGCCTGGATACTGAGGTCCAGTGCTGAGGGCCTTCTGACAGTTCCCTCGCTGCGAGAAGCCAAGTTACAGGGAACCAGGCAGAGGGCCTTCTCGGTGGTGGCACCCACCCTGTGGAACGCCCTCCCATCAGATGTCAAGGAAATAAACAACCACCTGACATTTAGAAGACATCTGAAGGCAGTCTTGTTTAGGGATGCTTTTAATGTTTAATAGATTATTGTATTTTAATAATTTGTTGGAAACTGCCCAGAGTGGCTGGGGAAACCCAGCCAGATTGGCAAGGTATAAATAATAAATTATTATTATACAGTATTATTACTTTTAGCAATCCTTTTTTTCCACCCCAAACATTGCAATGTGAAATGCAACTACATCCGAAATGCAATGTGCAATCTACTTTGAGGATTGGCTGCCATCACGCATGAAAGCCACAAGGCACACAACCTCCTTTCCCTTCCTCCCCCACAACAAGCACTCTGTGAGGTGAGTGGGGCTGAGAGCCTTCAAAGAAGTGTGACTAGCCCAAGGTCACCCAGCAGCTGCACGTGGAGGAGCGGGAAATCGAACCCAGTTCACCAGATTACGAGTCCACCGCTCTTAACCACTACACCACACTGGCTCAGCCCAGACTGCCATAACCCCAGGAGAACATATAAATCTTGATTAGCCAATTGGTTCATTATAGATCATGTAGCCCTGTGGAATTAATTTCCTCCTAAGAAGGGGATGCATCACTTCCTCTTTCAAAGTAGTGGAGACCACACCCCTCCCCGCAATGAGACATTAACTACCCAATGGACCCACTCCGCCAAATCCCTCCAGCTACCTGTAAGCAGCCATGAAGGGCAAGGGTCAAGTAGTTGGTCATACACATCCAAGCCTCTTGTCCACATCTGCAGGCTACATTAACTGAAACTGATCAATAAGGGTCAGTCAGTTCTTTGGACCTCCTCTGAAATTATAACTACTAGTGCCACCAAGGCTGAAGTGGAGGCAAGCAATTGTATCTTCATAAAGGTAAGGGACCCCTGACCATTAGGTCCAGTCGTGACCGACTCTGGGGTTGCGGCGCTCATCTCGCTTTATTGGCCAAGGGAGCCAGCGTACAGCTTCCGGGTCATGTGGCCAGCATGACTAAGCCGCTTCTGGTGAACCAGAGCAGCGCACGGAAGCGCCGTTTACCTTCCCGCCGGAGCGGTACCCATTTATCTACTTGCACTTTGACGTGCTTTCGAATTGCTAGGTTGGCAGGAGCAGGGACCAAGCAACGGGAGCTCACCCCATCGCGGGGATTTGAACCGCCGACCTTCTGATCGGCAAGTCCTAGGCTCTGTGGTTTAACCCACAGCGCCACCCGCTAAGCAAATATGTCCAAGCAGGTGACAGGTGGTTCAGATGTTACTGTCTGTGACCAGAACACACTTGTCCTTTAAGCACTCTGAAAAGCACTGATAGGTGGCTGTTTGGATATGAAATTCACTGCCATGACCACCACGTGATAAGCACATGCTATAGTGCTTATATACTGACCTCACTATCAGATTAGTGTCACTTGTATTCTAGTTTCTGTTTGCTTCCTTATCCAAATGTGCACTCTAGACCTCAACGCTGGAGAGAGCACCTTGGGGCAGCCTTGTTGATGGCATCCCCCCCCCCTTCCAAATCCCTATTCCTATTGTGTCATGCCTTTTAGACTGCAAGCCTGGGGGCCTTTTCTGGCTAAAGAGCAGGATACGAATACTTCAAATGAATAAGTATATCCATATATTACTAGACCTGCAGAAGCTTCTGTAGTGTGCTAGTTAAAGCGTGTGAGCTATGAGACAGACGTCCATCATTTAAATCTCACAACAACCAAAATTAATTAGGTACCCTTATTTAATCCCATCTCTTCGATGTCAGCCTCCATCTACAATATGGCAGTAATGATATTGGCCAGGTTCTTGGAAAAAAATATTAAGATGAAGTAAGTGACACTTGAAATGCAACGTATAAATTAGAAGCATTAAATATACTAGTAATTAAGTTCTACCATTCGTTAAGCATGCTCAAGATTGAAGCTTTAGTTATTCCTCCCCCAAGACTGGGAGTTACTGAATCGCAATCCATTTCAAATGAAACAGCATTGGGGGTTGCGGGTGGAAACAACTTCCAGAATAGGCAAGATCGCAAGACAAATGTGTGGGGCACTGGAGGGAATTCCAGCAATCCTTTTACTGCATGTTTATAAAATCTGTTCAGTATTTACTGCGAAGCATGAAAATATTAATCAGTTATTTATCTTCTTACATGTTTGGCATCAACATCTGGTGTATGCACAAGTGGTGAAGTCTAACATTTGGAATGAGTGAATATTTAATGCTCTTTTTTCCCCAAACTCACCAGGAAAAGTTAGCATGCATATACACACACACACACACACACACACACACACAAACATATATGAATGAAAGAAGATTCCAGAGCCAACTGTTTCTATCAAATAATTACTAGCTTCATATAGGAGTGTCTGGTCTATTTTAGACTATACTTCTGGTTGGAGGAAAGAACTGATCTTAACTAGATTATCTGTGTGCTGTTTCCTACCCCTTTTTTGTCTTCCTTACAGCATTTTGTTGCCAAGCCTTATTAAACGAGTACGGTCTTCATTGATCTGTTTTATTTCTAGTTCTATTTGTTCACTCTGAGATATCACGCACATCTGGTTTATTTCAGAAAATGCCGCCCAGAAAAAGCATCCAGTCCAATCTAATCAAGAACAAACTTGCCCATAAATAACAAAGAACCTAACAATATCACTGTTAGGAAGATGTAAGAGAATGCTAAAAAAAAAAAAAATCAAATTCCTGTATATTGACTATCACAATCTTTTTGAAAGCCTGAATCAGTTAGTTAAATAGTACGTTCTAAAGAAACACAAAATCAGTTTCTGGATTGCCCACATCTCCCATTTAATGTTCACACCATTATGCCTGCTCGGAGGTTAATGTTTCTGTGCCCCTTAATCATACGTTCCTACCATCCTTACTGCTGGATCCATCATTAAATATTGGCATTCCCAGGAACTATCACTGTAATTAAAAACTGCTGTGTCTTGTTTAACACATCATGCCAATATTATTTACAAGCCATAGGTTTAGCTTATTATTTGTTTTGCACGTTACTTGCAAGAGTACTAGCAGTTTTTGCAACCCAGCATATATTCCAGACAGTCATTTCATAAGAAACCTTTACAGGATAAATTCTTGTGAAAGGGTTCACAGAATCTCCCTACAGCCCTGTCATCAGGTGCTGAAATAAACCAAATGTGTGTCACACTGCAGTTTTAACAAGCTACAAACAGAGCCAGCCTTTTTCTACAGAACTGAAACTGTCAAAAGACGCAATAGATTAATTCAACAGGCTTTATAGAATTAACCTGAAGTTTCCAGCAAGCAAAAATTCAAGTTTTCTATATTACTTTGATGTTTTTAGTGAAATGTCTGTGAAATATGTGACTTTGATTATATCACTATTGGTGAGGTTTCTCTTTAACCAAATTATGCCATTCAGACAGCAAACATCGAGACCCAAAAAAGTAAAGTAAAGTAGTTAGGGGGATGTGGCATGATTGAGTCTAACTGAGAAAAAATAGCACTCATAATTTATAATAAAACTATCTCTAGATGACGTACCGCATAGAAAATCATTTAAGTTTGTCACTAATAAATTAGTAAATTTGTATTATTGTTTCCAACTGGCCTGATTGCACTTAATTGGACTGCTTCATTTGTGGTTAGCGATACATGCTCTCTTTTGTCCTGCTTACTGGAGAGGGAATGCCATTTAAACAAAAACAAACCAAACCCCTTTTTTTAAAGCATTATAGGGTACATGGTGGAAGAGCAGAAAGCCCCACACTGTACCATGATGGCAAAATAATTAGAATAATATTTATTATTAGCCTACATAACAAAGTGGTTGTGAATGATAACAGAATTCTAAGGCAAAGCCAGCACAATGAAAATTAAAAACCTCACTGTGACACGTGGAGACTCCAGCAAGGCACAGTGTTTGGAGATGAGGGGGATTCAGCTGGGAATTTAGGCAAATTAGTATAAAGTTGCAGAGTACATAACTTACAGAATTATGCACTGCCCACCTCCACCCATAACATACCCTGCAGAGTATGCAGAAGCAAAACTGAAAAGAATAGCCACACTGCCTAAGAAAAAATACAGGCCTGCTTCTCCATGCATACTACTATGATGATGAAGTGTGCTAGGATTTATTATGGAATATTACTCTCATAATGCTCAGATGGCTTTCTGTTGTCCGGAAATGTAAGCCTTATAGGCCTGGCACCAGATCAGTTACACTCCTTGTCCTCAAGACTTAATGTTCCTTGCTCCATCAAAAATCAATAAGAAAAGCCATGGCTTCCAGCAACCAGCAGAGATCAGATTGTTCATTTAAAATAATCCAGATACTAATTTTCTGCTACATTATTTCAAGAGAGTTATTTCCCATAGGACTGTATTTCCCCCCAGATATGATCTACCAAACCTGCATGTTTCCCATTTTTAGAATCACATGGCACGAAGCGAGACTTACATGCCGAAACTGCTGAAGGCACATCCCATTCCCTTGCCAATAAAGCCATGGCACATTTGGCTGTCTGCCATTTAAGCATCCCTAAGCCTCCCCATACCCATCCTACCACACATTGCCAACAGATTATTACATCTGTGCAAGGAAGACAAGAGTTGGGCCAGCAACCATTAGGGTGCCACATAAGGGTACAATCATGACCCCATCAAGTCCATACCACAAAAGGCCCATTTGTACCAGGCAAGAGGTTGACCTGACAACTGATGCTATCCCACAAATCGTCCAGGGCCTGATCATAGTGCTAGTCCAGAAACACCTGGAAAGCCACATTTTCCCCATTCCATGGTTGGAAGAAGGGCTAAGGAGCCCTTTCATACCACCCTCTTGATTCCGGACTGTATCCAATGCTAGTCCTACTCAGAATAGGCCCATTGAAGTTAATAGATATGGCTAACAAAGGTTCATTAATTTAAATAGATCTGCTCTGAGTAGAACTAGCATTGGATACAAACTTATGGCTTCTAGGCATAGGCAAACTCCGGCCCTCCAGATGTTTGGGACTGCAATTCCCATCAACCCTGACCACTGGTCCTGTTAGCTAGGGATGGTGGGAATTGTAGTCCCAAACATCTGGAGGGCCAGAGTTTGTCCATGCCTGTTCTAAATTCTCCCCCCGCTTCGTAAAAAAAATCAAAATCAACTATCAGACACAGAATGCAATGTAAGAAGCCCTGCATCATACTGCACAATAGATTGTGCATTGAGTGAGAGGCTGGACTAGATATTTTTCTATGACCCATCAAACCAAGCAGGATAGCTCAGCCAATAAGAGCATGAGACTCTTAATCTCATGGTCATGGGTTCTAGCCCTACATTGGCTAAAAAGGTTCCTGAATTGCAGGGGATTGGACTAGCTGAGCCCTTGTGATCCCTTCCAAACTCTATGATTCTCTGCACAGCATCTGTTTACATAATTTATCTTGAGGAATTTGGATACTTTCACCACCAAATAATATGAGCAGCCCTATCCTTAAGGGAAGCATGATTTGAAGATTCCTTCAGTCATTACCCATTACTACGAGCCCTGAATCCAGGAATAGTTAGTCATGACTGAGTCCCATTGAAACCAAATGAAAAGTCATCACTATCTGATCTGATTCATTTGGGATTCAGTCCTGACTAACTTAAAATGTACTATCCCCGACTCAGTTAAGCAGAGAATTAAAAATTTAATGTGCTAATGCAGCAAGCAAGTTTTTGCAAACATGTGACCTGGCTTGAACATAACATTAAACCGCAGTATACTGTTATGGGGATGAGAATGCTAAGGCCTTAGGTTCGAAAGCTTCTTCCTCTGCTCTCTTCCTCCAGCAAGCTTAAACAGCATTTTACAAATCAGATAAATAACTATTAGGAGTGCCCCAAATAAGAATTTGTATGCTGGGCCTAATAAACCCTTTTCTGTGCACCTAAAGGTCTTTTCCCTTTTAATTTCTGTTTCATCCAATAAGGACAAACTGTAGTTAATTTAGACTACAGTTTATTGAAACAAGCCCAAATCAAAATGCCTTTTTTATCATGGCTGTTTACAAACTAACCACAGTTTAGCTCATTTTGGGAGTAACAACAAACTCTACTTACTTTATATCAGGGCCTAGGTGCTTCCGATCTCCTCCTCTGGTACACACCAGAAGAGGTAAAGTAATTAGTCAAGCAACTCACTTTTGTAAAGTGAAACTGTGGCTTAGCATTATATCCAAACTTAACTATGGAGTCACTCACTGAGCAGCTTCTTGTTAGGTACACACTTAGTGCTAAACCTAAGTCTGCTTCTGAATAATGTGTGAAATGAACGATGAATTCATGCAGACCAAACTTGAAAAGCAGTAACTTAAGTGGCATTGATGTGGCTGTAGCAGCTCACATGAGATTCATTACGCAGGCTTAAAATTGTGTCCCCATGTTTTTCTTGTTAAGAAGCGCACAGGGAGGTATGGAAGTACGGGATACAAACCTGCACATCATAAGTCCCGTTTAGCAGGACAGGCCTTTGGGAATTGATATCCTGCAGGACCCCTGACAGCACAGAACAATTGACTTTCTGGAAGTCTTTGGAGTGGCTGAACTGCACCATGTTGTGGAGAGCCAAAATTTTAGTGTCAAGCTCAGCATCCTGCCTGGTGCGGTTGTGCAGCCCGAGGTGGTACTTGCGGAAGTGTTTGATGAGATCTGTGGGGTCGTTCCCATAGTAACCATAGCCACAGATGTTGCATTTGAAGTCCTGAAGCTCTGGAGACAGAGGCGCCATATCAGGGTTCTCGTTTGCCAGCAAATCTGCTTTCAATTTGCTTGGCCTTGCGTCCCCATCTGAAGGCACTTGTGGGTTTTTTGAGGCCACCGAACCCGGGCTCGAACCCCGGCCCTCGGCTTGACCACTTTGCACATGCACTGTTTCGTCCGTAGATTTTGGTGATGTGCGATGCTCATCGCTTTTCTCCGACAGATCTCCTGGCGGGGTGCAGATCACATCTTGGGTGTCATCTGCATCTGATCTGAGAGGAGACTTCAAGGACTCTGAGATTCCCCCAACAGCTGGAGATGAGAAGCCCTGCATATTTCTGTCTGTCACCTCATCATGAGGAAAGGATGGAACATTTCCTCCCTTATTGTGGCTTTCATAATTAAAGCCAGCCTTTTCGCTTGCTGCGGAGCTTTTAAAGTCCTTTTTAGTGCTGGGAGATGACTCTGGGACATGCGTGCAAAACCCCTCCTTGTCAGTTTGCTCCGCAGCCTCGCTTTGCTCAGTGTTCCCTTGCATCGGACCGGCAGAAAATTCTCGTTGCCTTTCAATAGTGTCACTTTCAGGACCCGGCGACTTGAGAGTCTCGGGTTCACCTTCACTAGCAACGTTTCTTAGAGGGGGGTTCTTTTTCCGGACCATATCTGAAAGCAGAAACAGAAAAAACAATTAGACTGCTTAAACTACGCAGTCAATTTATGCCACCCCTCACCCTTAAACATAAAGGTGCAGTTTCTGCCAGATACAAAATACCCACAAGCTTTTATAAAACACTGGATGCTATCAGTGGCACAGTTACTTGGGCACAGTTACAATGCTGGCACACTCATTTTGACTTAAATCTTACAGAAATAGCAACATTTCAAAATGTAATTTAAATTTTAAATAAATTTTAAAATATCACTGGTAATCTCCAGTTCTGTGCTTGACATCGCTGTAAAAGAATCCCAGTAATGCCATGCTAAATTCTTTTTTTAAAAAAAATCTTATTAGAATAAATAATTATTGATGTGTCATACTGAGATCAGTATTTAGCCTCACACATGCATGCACTCACACACACCAGGTTTTTTTTTGGGGGGGTGGCACTGGCTCCTCCCTTCCTACTGCTGAACCCTATGCCACTCTTTGTTTTAAGATAAGAAAACCCCTTAATTGTGAAAACAGATATAGAACTGAAAAATATATGTGCTACTATAGGCTACATGAGCTATGTTTTGAGATGAGTGTTGCTCACATAAGAGATCCAGAATTTCTTAAAACAAACAATAAACTATGCACTCTTTCATATTTTGCATGGTCTGGGTCTAATCTCATAGTTATCAAGCAAACATAATGTTCGAATGAGAATCTTATCGGTAACTTCCATGCTATAATTTTACAGTACTGTAAAATGTTATAACTTTACTGCCTAGAGCAGGGGTAGCCAGCGTAGTGCTCCCTTCCAGATGTTGCTGGACTCCAGCTCCCATCACCCTCAACCAGCATGGCCATTGGTTATGGATGATGGGAACTGTAGTCTGACAATATCTGAAAAGCACCACGTTGGCCGGCCTAGGGTCTCAAAACGGGGGAAATGAGTCAGCCCCTACAAAGAAAGAGGATTTTATGGCAAGCACAGTACCAACACGTTGTTCAGCAACTGGGTGGGCTGAATATTGCCTTGCTGAAGATACCTCCTGATCTATACTGGATTTCTGAAGCTAGCCACACCCCTTGGGTACTATCATCCCAATGTGATTTGAGAAGAAGGGAGCTTAGGAAGAGCTGAAACAGATGGTTGGGCCATGGGCTGGGTGAGGCAAAATACACAAAAGCTTTTTTGAAGTCCCCCTCCCCCCACCCTCCTGTCTAAAATCTCAAAATAATTGCCAATATTTTCGTATGAGAAGAAGAATTTGTGAAGCTAATATTAGGCGCATCACCCTTCCACCACCCCTTCCTAAAAAAATTTCCCCCTAAAAACTGCAGTTTCATTGGACTGTATCTGTGATACTCTACCCTTAAAGAAAGATATGCTTTTCCTCTGGCTTGTACACTATCAATATCATTTTTCAAGAAGACATATTATCTAAATAAAAGCCCATTTGCAGTACTTCTAAATGGAAGAAACTATCTACTGGCAAGTCATGTTAGACAGAGTGAGAATACAGAGAAAGCATATAAGCATTCTGCAATTATTATCTGTAAGACAAATAACAGATTGCACAATGCTTTATAGCGTGCCAAGAAGTTTTCCAGTTAACATTTCCACTTGGAAAAAAAAATAGATTACATACTTTTAAAATCATACCCAGCATTGACTTCATAAGGCATGTGGCTCTAGAATGCTTTTTTGTTTTTTTTTGCTTTTACAGTTATTAATTCTATTAGTCAGCTAGCAGGAGGGCTAACGCAACTGGCTTAGGAGGTACACGGAAGACACAGAAGACATTTTGAGAGCTGATCTGCACATCTGCAAAAGAAAAAAAAAAGATTTCCTTCCTAAATTATGCATTCACGATCAGTTGGGGTTTTTCCTTACTTAAAAACATGATTATGTCTGCTTTCTATGCAGCATTAGATCTACTACAGCAAATGGTGGCTGCGGCAAACAGTTCTCAGTTTAGAAAAATACACAGCATTCAGCATGCTTCGTCCTTTTCCATATGCACTCCTTCTTGAATAGACATTCTCGCAAATTCTGATCCCAATATTTTGTAGGTATCCAGCTGTATGGCAACGAATTTTGGCCCATCAAGAGGGCAGTATCAGGAAACTTTAGTGTCATAGCTTAATTCAAAATTGAAGCATCATTACTACCGTCCAATAACTACATCACAAAATCACAATCCCTCCTGTATCAGCCCCACTCACCCTGTGACATGGTAGACCCTGATGGGATCTCCCAGTGTACCACAATCAGAAAAGCTACTCTCTTCAGCTTACTTACACACACACACACACACACACACACACACCTGATGTCTAGGATAGATTTGTAGTAAGGGTAGTCCTTTCTGGAGAGTTAATAGTACTTTTTTAAACAATACAGCCAGGCATATACATATTTATTACACATATGCTTATCAAGTCAGCTACAAAACAGATAAAGACTTTTAAGCACTAAAATGAATGCATTCCACGTCTTTAACAATCCCCCACAATCCTAGAGCTCAGCTCTAAGACCGGAAGTGAGACAGCTTTGGTATTAAAGCAGTGGAACACGGAAAGGTAAGTTAGACATGGGGCTAGTTATTTTCTCATTATCTGCCCGCTCCTTTTATGCGTTAAAAATTAACCCTCCAGACCCATTTTCTATCCAAACCTGACCATGTGTGACGCTAAGATAAACCAAATGCAACTCAGGTGTCGGAATATAGTCTTGGGAGTCACTCAGACCAATGGAGAAAGGAAGGAATTGTTCCTATGGTCTGCCTAGTAGCAGAGAAGCATAGTCATGTGTAGGATGGAATGGGGAGGCTTGTAGAACCAAGTTATGTTCTGTCATCTGGTCCGGTCAAATGCTGTATAACTTCCCAAGCAACGGCCTCTAACAACGCTGATAATCTTTCACAAAGTTATGTGAAACTCATTTTTGAAAGCAAGTGGGCATGTCACGCAGTCAGACTCCCAACAGCTCTAGGAATTAGTTCTAGATTTCATGGAAGAAAATTGCTCAAAAGCAATGGCAAGTGGTTCATTACCTGAAAACTAGTTCTCATTTTCTAGTAAATAATCTGGCCATCCAGTTCTATTGTTTACATATAACAATACAGTGGTACCTCAGGTTAAGTACTTAATTCGTTCAGGAGGTCTGTTCTTAACCTGAAACTGTTCTTAACCTGAAGCACCACTTTATCTAATGGAGACTCCCGCTGCTGCCGCGCCACCGGAGCACGATTTCTGTTCTCATCCTGAAGCAAAATTCTTAACCTGAAGCACTATTTCTGGGTTAGCGGAGTCTGTAACCTGAAGCGTATGTAACCTGAAGCGTATGTAACCCCAGGTACCACTGTACTACAAACTCAGTGGAACACAGTGGAACTCCAGATCAGTAACCAGTATCGGGGGCTATGTTAATAGAAAAGAACAAAGCCTCACAAAAAATCAGTTCAGCTCTAGTGCAACCTACCAAGTGCTCCTCCAAAATTAACTAAGGTTGCACAGAAACGTAAAGGTTCAATGCCACAATACATGGAAACAAATGTGTATCTCATGTTGGAAGCGGCAAGTCACTAGCTATGCATTATGTCATCCTTCCCTTCCTCAACATACACCATGCTGTATTCCTTAGCTAGAGGCCCTTCGCACCTGGAAAGCTACATAAACGCTATGCTGCATAGAAATGGCAAGAAACCTATCTGGACTGCAAGTGCGGTTCATGATGCAAAGTAATGTCACTGCAAATTCTAAGTGGGTGGGGTCCACTATCATAAGTCCAAGACAGGGCAAATAGTTATATTAAAGTGTAGGTGCATCGACTAAAGAGGTGCAGATGTTTTCAGCTAACTGCAAGCCAAGTTCTCCTAACTTTCCTGAGAGTTTTCATAGATACGGAGCGATGCAAGTCCAAATCTCACTGGGGCAAGACAAGAACAATGCAGCCGCCGCCGACGAACTGAGTTCTCAGAGGCTCTACATTATGCATACCTATTAATACTTTCCTACCACTCTAGGGCGTAAACTTTAATTAATTAATAGACTGCAGAGAACTTTGTGATCATCTGATGAAACGGCTTTATATGGTGCAATGTTATTATAACAACTGGAACCAAAATTATTTTCAGCCTACTGAATCTGGCAGAGGTTGTAGGTGTGAGCTTCATGTTAAAACAAAGCAACCAAGGTGTAATTTCATATTATTCTCCCTCCAGAGGAGAGAAATACCTGCTAGAGGATCACAAACTTTTTTTTTTTTTTTTACATTAAGCATATGCAAGGTTAGGAAACAATTAATCACATACTTCTTTGGTGTAGCTTTGGCATAGCAAGCACTCATTTAAATAGGGCTGAGGCTGGATCCCACACTGTCACACTAAATGAGGGGAGATTTAATCAGCACTGATTGGCAGGCTGTCTCTCCACTCCATGTGTGGCAGTTTCTTATTGGATAATTAATTAGGTTCACCTAATTTACAGCAAACTTACATTTTTATTGACAAATGTTTGTATCTAAAAGCAAAAATACCGAAAAACATGTAAGAACATTTGGGGAAGTTGTATATTCGGCTTATGTTAAAAGTTTAATACTTATCAAATATAAAACAAACAAACATCTTTAGACAGGAAGTCTGCAGGCGGGGCTTATGTTGTTGTTGTTTAATCGAACAGCACCGGGCAATTTTAGAGGCAATCCTCCTCCTAATCATCACCATCTACCAAAGTCCATCAAAATCAGGGGGAGAGATGGTATCTATAGAAACAGATTTTTGCATCTTGCTGGTTCAGTTCTTCCCAACATTATAGGTGGCAAGCAAACTGAACTTCTAATAATGATGACATAATTTCCAAACTACCAGTGACTATAAATTAAGGACTGGACTTACCTATAAAGTGCAAGGGCTGCAACTTCTTCCCCCTACTCCTTACCCCACGCTTCCTGAAACATGCTCAGAGTGTGTGTATTAGGAGAACACCCAGAACAGCACAAAGGGGCAGGGGAGGGACATCATTCTGACTGGCGAGCTAAAATGCTCGCAATATTGGGACGTTGAATTCCACCCTAAGAAATCTACTTTGTTGAGAGCATCTTTTTCCACTGACGGAGGTGGGGTTTAGTATATGGTAGCTATCATGATGACTGCTCCTAAAATTATATGTCCTTCCTGCAGACTTACAATGTAGATATGTTTAATATTTTTTATAAAAAATTAAAATTACTTTTTAACTTCTCTTTCAAAACACAAAACCAAAGGGAAAAGATGAATATCTGAATATGAGATGCAACATTAACAGTTCAGTCTCTATGATTAGGGATGCTTGAAGAAAACGGTGAGTTCCTATACAAAATAGACGGATTCCCCACTTCTCAGACTAATGCACAAATCAGAATTTAATTACCCACCATATTTTTTACTGCTCAAAATCTTTCAAAAATCTTAAACTTATCAAAACATGCATTGAAATATTAGCTTGAAATAAAATACCGATTTAATTATGTGTTTTGAGTGAAAATACACATTGAAATATGTATTTCTATACTATGTAAAGGGTGGCTAAAAAAAACACACAACCCCTGGTAAATAGAGAAATGGAAAAGGATGCAATTAAAGAAATAAATAACTCATTCATCTCTACATAACTATACTGAAGGACTCTTTTAGCAGATTCTGGTATCTCTGGATACGCCTGGGAAAAGCTCCTGTCTGAAATCCTTGAGAATTCTGCCAATCATGGTAGACAATACTGAACTAGATGGACTCAGTATATTGCAGCCTCCTAGGCCGCTAAATGTTACTTTAAAAAAAAATCAAAAACCTCTCCCACCTCCAACAAAACTCAGATATCCCTATGAAACATTCGTTTTCAACCCACAGGAAAAAAGCTTGGTTCCTTCAACACTTGACTCACTGAATTTCTTAGCATAAGATGCAGTGATGGCCACTACCTCAGAAAGCTTTTTAAAAGCATTGGATGAATTTCACAGCAGAGAGATGTATCAGTTACTATTAGCAAGGATGTGAAATGTTCACAGTGGGTCCAGAGTAGGTTTTCGCTGACCCTGCTTTGGGGAGTCTGATGAAGTAATGGAGCCACAACACAAACGGTCAACTATTCAACATCATAACTGCTTTCTTTTCTTCTTCTTCTTCTTGGCGTGCTTTAGATGGTTAATTCTTCTGTAGCCACAAAACCCTTTGAGATTCACTGACTAGCCTAGGAATCCTACGCTAAAATGTAATCTGGCCACAACATGCTCCGATGTTCAACATTCTCAATGCACCTGTTTAATGGACTGAGATAATGCAAGGTGGTTTGTGGCTTTATCCGTTTTGTGGGCAGAACCATGGCTAAATATCTCCTAAGGGCTTTTTTCAGGCGGGTCTTGCACAGCATGGTTGACCACCCCATGCCACAGAGGACTGCAGAGCAATCAGGCTTGCAGCCCTGTCTGTATCCATGCTGCTTGCTCCCCGATTTAGGAGCCTAAAGTCAAATCACAAGGGAGGGGGGGAGGGCTGCATACATTTTGTTGTCCGTGCTGCTTCGCCCAAGTTGTGCTCTCTCAGCTTCCTCGGCTACCACTGTCTTAACGCTGTATGTGGTATGCAAAGGAGTTACCCAGGGTTTGCGCTAGACATAAATTTTAACTAAGAAGTGAAAATTGCTTCAAGGTGCCTTTGAGAAGACAACAGAGAAGACAAATTTCTATTCATTTCAATTGGTCTACTCCAAGTAGGACATGCTTTGGCTATAACCCAATATCCAGAAGAAGGCATGAAAGGACTAGATACGTCAGCACAGCAGAAGACAGAGGCAATGTCACCACTGTATTCTGTGCAACTTTTGCTTATGTTTTATTATACAGTGGTACCTCGGGTTAAGTATTTAATTCGTTCCAGAGGTCTGTACTTAACCTGAAACTGTTCTTAACCTGAGCACCACTATAGCTAATAGGGCCTCCTGCTGCAGCTGCGCCACCGGAGCACGATTTCTGTTCTTATCCTGAAGCAAAGTTCTTAACCTGAAGCATTATTTCTGTGTTAGCGGAGTCTGTAACCTGAAGCGTATGTAACCTGAAGCATATGTAACCCAAGGTACCACTGTAGTGGTGTAGTGGGAAGCAGTACCAGCAGCTGGCAACTTCAGAATATAGCTCCTTTTAAAATGAAGGCTTAAACACTTGGGTGAAGATGTCACTCATGAGAGCAGAAGACCAAAATCATGTCTAGCCCAGCATCCTGTTTCTCACAGTGGCTAACCAGATGCCACCAGGAAGCCCATAAGAAGGGCACTAAAGAAATAGCCCTCTCTCACTATTGTCTCCCAGGAACTGGCAGTGGAGAGACATATGAAATGCGGAAGCAGTATATAAACATCATGACTCGTAGCCACTGACAGCTTTGCATCTTCCACAAATTTGTCCAATCCCATCTTGAAGCTATCTAAGCTAATGGCTATCATCAAATCTTGTGAAACTGAACTCATTAAGATTCCCCTGCTAAACAGCTTCAGAGTTTGAGCATTCTGAGAGAGGAAGCAAAACTTTCCCCTAGTCACTTTCTTCACACCATGCATAGTTTTACATAATTTTACATATCTCATATGTCCTGCATTGCAGGAATTAGACTGGATGACCCCACGGGATTAGACTGGATGACTTCCAACTCTACAATTCTATGCTTCTATGATATTGCTGAGGGATGTGGGTGGCGCTGTGGGTTAAACCACTGAGCCTAGGACTTGCCGATCAGAAGGTCGGCAGTTCAAATCCCCGCGACGGGGTGAGCTCCCGTTGCTCGGTCCCTGCTCCTGCCAACCTAGAAGTTCGGAAGCACATCAAAGTGCAAGTAGATAAATAGGTACCCCTCCGGCGGGAAGGTAAACAGCGTTTCTGTGCGCTGCTCTGGCTCGCCAGAAGTGGCTTAGTCATGCTGGCCACATGACCCAGAAGCTGTACACCAGCTCCCTCGGCCAATAAAGTGAGATGAGCTCCGCAACCCCAGAGTCGGCCACGTCTGGACCTAATGGTCAGGGGTCCCTTTACATTTACCTATGATATTGCTAGCTGTCCTCCCTAAACTAAACAGCTTCCCATGTTACAATCTTTTCTCATAGGGGAGCTGCTCCAGCCCACTGACCGTTTTGACTGCCATTGTCAGCCATGTTTTTGAGCATAATGAACGTTGTATAATCCTTTCTGCAATGTGATTAAGAGCTCACAGTATTACAAGAGGAACCACACCACAGATTTGTACAAAAGCATTACAATACTGGTAATTAATTATTTTATCAATTTGCTGATGTCCCTTAGGAAAGTAATTACACTTTGTGCTTGAATAGGTGTGCAGAGTCCTGGAAAGCAGTGTCTGGGGAAAGTCTTAAGTTCATGTTTAGACTGGAGTAAATGCATAGTATATTTGCAGTCCTGTGGTTTCTGTTTATGCATGTAGCAGCAGAAATGGTATCAGCAGCTGATAAATGATAAC
This sequence comes from Podarcis tiliguerta, assembly GCF_965153285.1. NCBI lineage: Eukaryota > Metazoa > Chordata > Lepidosauria > Squamata > Lacertidae > Podarcis > Podarcis tiliguerta. The sequence continues at coordinate 17,229,550 of NC_139540.1, read as the reverse complement.
AGAAGAGTAAAAGTTTGTGCAACGTTATCATACATTCAAGAACTTACATACAACAGAAACCACAGCCTACCATGCATACACACCAAAGTAAACAAGCCTTAAAACACCACTCTAGACATTTTGCAGGAACTTTTTCTGAAGACTTCTTTGACCATTATAAACTAAAAAGACATGCAAATTTTTTAACCAGAGTGCTTCAACCTTTGTAGAAAAGAAAAGCACATTTTGTCGTGCCTTGTCCATTTGCGTTTAAATTAACTCCCCAAGCAGTAACTATTCCCAATCCTTTAAATAATAAGACATCTTAAATCCTTCAGAGATATAGTGTTGTCTCCTTCAAACAGATCTCATCAAATAAATCTCTTATTAATTCACATCAAATTAAGCAAGCATATGCTTGTGAGAGCTAGACAAATTAATAGATGCCTAGCTTCCTCAATAATGGCTGAATTAGGCTTTTAAGAGAGTAGGTTTCAAATACAGGTCTAAATAATTGCTTGGAGAAATATAATTCCCACTGAAAGCAAAGGGAGATATTTTAGAGGTAGAAACAGAAAAACAGAAATACTTCCAAAGAAGGATGAGAAATACTTCACAGTAACTATGTTTAATACCAAATTTATGATTTGCATAATACAGTACTCCAATTTACAATTACATTTTAAAATGAAAAGCACTGTCTTCAAGTTTTGCTACCATTGCTGGCATCCATCTGTCTTGAGAGACAATGGAGTGTGCCTCTAGGGATGAAGTCAAACCACTGGAGAATCACAGCACCTGCTGTGGCTGCAGAGTCCAGTAACTGCTGCCTCTCTGGAGTACAAGCCTGGGCAGTATGTATGGAGATCCTCAGTTGCCCAGACCACAAGACCAGACCCTCAAAGCATCCCTATTTTGCAGAGAGAAAGGCTTCGGGAGTAAACCTCAAGAAAAATTACTACCATACTGTTGCCGTAACTAGCATAAAAGCCAACCTTTGGTTGTTAGCCAACCAGCTCTATGACAACCTCTAAATAATCAGTAAGGTCCTCTCTAATTTGGAAGCAGCACTGAACGATTTAACCGAATAACTACCCTAAGAGGTGTCAGGCTGAGAGAATGTGGTGTGCTCAAGGCCGCCTAGCGTCCTTCATGGCTGCACATGGAATTTAATCTGTCCAAACCCATTACTCACATCTCTTCCACTACATGGATTCTTGATGTGTTGAGTCCAAAACCAAGAACAGCCACCTTTTCTCTATACAAAACAAAAAAATTGCTTCAGCTTTGGAGGTCTATAAATGTCTCTGAAGAAGAAGAAGAGTCTGGATTTGATATCCTGCTTTATCACTACCCGAAGGAGTCTCAAAGCGGCTAACATTCTCCTTTCCCTTCCTCCCCCACAACAAACACTCTGTGAGGTGAGTGGGGCTGAGAGACTTCAGAGAAGTGTGACTAGCCCAAGGTCACCCAGCAGCTGCATGTGGAGGAGCGGAGAAGCGAACCCATTTCACCAGATTACGAGTATACTGCTCTTAACCACTACACTACACTGGCTCTCTGAAGCTATCTGAACCATTTTAAACCACTTGAATATGAACAGCAACAGCTGTTTTGCATCTTGTCCTGGGCACTGCAGTTATAAGGATACAACAAGACGCAAGACCCGAATCATTGTCTCTTTTACTTCCGTGCTCTGTTTTCTGAGTTGTGCTTATATGCAAGGCACTTCAATACCATATTGGGCAAAAGGCCAAAAGTCTTGTACTGTATTAACACTTTAATTCTACTTGTTAACTCAAGAAAACACAGCCACAGTTTTTGGAGACTGTACCTCTGTTTGATAGTTCTGAATAGGTATAAAACCAACTTTGCATACGGAAGTCAGCTTTCTGCGAACAGTGAGTACATAGATTGAGAGCAGGAGCAGTGATCCATTCAGACAGAGCACAGTTGCCTGGTGGTATCTCATGGGATGAAACTGCCCAAATTCAGGAGCTATGTTCAGAAATTCACCCGAACATGAAATGTTTAAAACTGGGAACGGAGGCAGCTTTCAATCTATTGTTCATTTAACTTTCTGAAAGTCTTAAATTATTGTTATTAATTCTTATTGATAATTTTATTGTTTCATTTTGTTTAATAAACTGCTTTGACCTGTTGTTTTTCAATAAAGTGGTGTATAAATTTCAGGAAATAAATACAAATAATACATTTTTTAAAAAACCTAAATAAGAAGATGCATGCAGTAGCACTGGAGTTTATAAAGATTCAAAAGAGTTTAGAAAAGTAAAAATCATCCAGGGTAGCACCAGTTTCCCTGAACCTTTCAAATTCATATGAGTGTATGCTGCACTCCCTACTCCTGAATGGACAGCCCTGCACATCCCCCCATGCCATTTTTTTGGTGTGGAAAACCACGGGATATTGGACTAGTTTTTACTTGAGAAAGGAGATACAGAATTGAAAATAGATACAATGAACAGATACAGAGTGGTAGAGTCCCTCAATGAAATTGGTAGATAATTCCTTCAGGACAGACAAAAGGAAATGTTTATTCACACACTGAGTATTCTATGGCATGTACTATCGCAACAATAGCAGCAGTCAATAGTTTCAATGCCTTAAAAAAATAATTGGAAAAGATGCTAGCATTACAGGTCTGGGAATGTCTGTTGTTTTAACTCACTTGAGTTCAACGAGGTTGAAATGTTTTAAAAAATACATATTGGTAATAAACGATCACTAAACAGAAGACTGTATTGTTGCCTTTGTCCAAGAATGCACATGAAACGCCATATTTAGAACAAAACAATAGGTTGTTTCTTTTTTCATCTTTGCTTGTTTGTTCTTGCTTCAAACTTCATTAAAGCAAGGCACCGGATTGGTCTGCCCAAGAAGGGAAAATTACAGGTAAGGAATCACATTTCTAAGTTTCTCTACCTAGAAGTAAAACACTACAAAAAACCAACTACTACCACAGAGGTGGGAAGTTGGCTGGAACCTAATCTTATATAAAAGCATTTATATTTCAAGGCATATCTAAGTGATGTGCTAGAATTGTTGATTTTACTTATAGCAGATGTACCCTCTAGATGTTCTTCAACAACAATTTCTGTCATTGCTACTCAACATAGCCATATCAGAGTTGTGATCTAGACGGCACCACACTGACTACTCCAGATTTACAGAGATTCTTTTACATAGGGTATGTGTCCAAAAGCGGTATCTGTAACCCACTCTACCCCCTCAGAGTTTAATACCTAATACATTGGCCTGCCCAAGAGATGAGCAATATTTCATTTTTATCCAATTACAAAGTAATACATAATTTGTGATCTATGATGTTTCCTAAAATAATTCCAAGTTGCTAAACTATGGTCCTGTGATGAAACAATCCAGCCTTAAAAGGCATGACTACAGAATTACTAGCCAACGAAAGCTTCACTAAACTGCCTAGTTCACATATTGCGCTTTAAGAAAGAAGGACCTATCAGTTGCCAGAATTAGAAGCAACTCTGTTCCATTTTTCTGTTCCATTTATAAAAGTATTCACTAAGGATAATTCTTGATCATCCTAGATGTGCACCTTACTTTTGCCACATATTCAAGATTGCAAATCTGAAGATGAAACTGGCTAAGGATACTGGGAGTTGTAGTTCAACAACTTCAACCTGCACTCATGCAAGCCTGCGCTAAGGCATGAGCCAGAGGGTAGAGTCACACAATCATTATTCTATGTGGTTCCAGAACAGTAGCATTCATATGAAACAATATAATCTTAAAGAATCTAAAAGGCAGTGGACTCAGGTATCATTATGCCTTTTGACAAACTACAATATTGTTGATTCCTTGATCCCTAAGCAAGGACAGGGAACACAACTAGAAGATAGTGTAGTACTGGGCAAACATATACCGGGACACCGATAACTAAAAGAACTGCTTCTCCCCATATGAACTTAAACTGAATGCTTACATCACCAAGATCAGGTCTTGCACAATGTCCCATAACCATCTGAGAAGCAGCGGGATAACCTCTCTGAAGTGGCAGTTCAGCTTCCACTAAAACTAAAATGTTGTTCTTCCCAGGCTTTGCTATGGCCAAAATGAATGTAATTAATTATCTAATAAATATAATTGTGTAATCAATTGCACATTCAATTTCCATGGAACAACAAAAACAATGCAGAGAATAATGTAATTATTTACATAATGTTCACGAACTTAAAAATGATAGCAAATACCAAGCGTATTCACTTGATTGATTCCTATTCCAGACCTCTAATGAACACAAAAATTGCTGCGATTTCTGATCCAGTTTCCATTTCTGACGGAATTCTCCAGCATTCCTAAATCTACTGTATTTCTAAAGTGTTGTTACTTCCCCACACACAAATGCTGCCACTCTCTATCAGGCACAAGTGTAGGAGGACAGCAGCAACAAAAGAGTGGACTGTGTGTTTCCTACACAAGCAGCACATATATAGGAAAACTTGGACACAATTCAGAAACTGGAGTGTTCTGGCTAGAGCTGAATATGAACGCTAGCCAACACACTCATTAATTATCTAGCATTTAGAATCCACATTATCACACAAACTCACATCCCCCCTCCCCAATTTCATTATCAGGCACATCACATGGCAACCAAACTTACTAATTTCTCAAGGAAACATGTGGTTTCTAGTCTAACAGTGTTCTGTAATATTTATTGCACCCCATCCGTTCTATTAAACTTCCAAACTCATCCTATAAGGCTTTAATCTTCAAAACCAAAGCTCATTCAGAAAATTCAAAAGTATCAGACAACTAACCACACACCAAGTTGTTATGAACTTTGGTCACGGCATGTTTAAGCTTTATAGATATTTTATGTGAAATGCTACAACATTCAAGAGACGGTGGTGGCTGTTAAGTTATATAGAGTTACATAAATAATCAGTTTTGTATACTGTGTCATCGATGTGCACGGCATTTTACAAACAAGATGATGGGGGTGAGGCCAAGGGGAAACATGTGCATTTGATTTAGTCAGAGTAAGGGTGAGGTACCCGTGGCCCTCCGGATATTGCTGGACTCCAAGTCCCATCATCCCTAACCATGGCCCAAGCTGGTTAGGACTAATGTAAGTTGGAGTCCATCAGAATCTGGTGCCCCATCCTCAAGTTGGAGATATTTGGGTCTGAAACTCAGACTCAGTTAAGCCAAAGGATTCACAGAAAAGATTGGTTTGTGAAGAAAGAAGTGGATCTAAGGCTGCTAATACTGTAAGGATTAAAGTACAGTATGGATGTTTTTTAAACAATGTGTGCCTTGTTGAATCAGATTAAGCATCCATTTTGTCCATCCTCTCGTTTCCAACAGAAGCCAGCAAAGTGCCTCTGGGAAGCCAAGTAGCAGGGCATAATGACAATACACTCTCCCACATTGTTTGCACCCAGGCAGACAGATATGCTACCTCAACTGACATATGTTTGCCCCCAAACCTTGTTTTGTAGTAGTCCGCCTATGTTGGGAGACTTCTCCCAAAATCGTCAAAGCATTGTTTGTGAAATAGTTGTTTTTAGACCATTACCCATCAGTGGTAAAATATTTATAGCAGCACACAACTAAATCCTACAAAGAGTAGACCCATTAAAATTATTTTAGTAACTGATTTCAGTGAATCTACTCTGAATGTAAGTATCCTTGAATTTTAATCCAACACTACAGTTAAGGATGAATTACTTTTGTGTTCTGCTGCTGAAGAGCTCCAAGTAATTCCAAAGCCAGCTACCTCCAACACCAGCAGATAGTCAAGTAACTATCTCATCCATTTTCCATTTCTTATCCTCTGTTAACTGTGGTTCACTTTTTTAAAAAATCACTAAAAAATACAATCAAAAGATTAGCAACAACAGAAGCTAAAGCTGATCTACAGAAGAAGAAGAAGAAGAAGAAGAAGAAGAAGAAGAAGAAGAAGAAGAGGAGGAGGAGGAGGAGGAGGAGGAGGAGGAGGAGGAGGAGGAATAGTAGTTTGGATTTGATATCCCGCTTTATCACTACCCGAAGGAGTTTCAAAGCGGCTAACAATCTCCTTTCCCTTCCTTCCCCACAACAAACACTCTGTGGGGTGAGTGGGGCTGAGAGACTTCAAAGAAGTATGACTAGCCCAAGGTCACCCAGCAGCTGCATGTGGAGGAGGAAAGGAAAGACAAGCACAGAAAACTCCACCAGTTGACTCTTTCTCAAGAGAACTGCCAGAGAGGATGCTTTGTCCATCTCTTGAGACTAGAAGGGCTCGTGCAGGGGAGAAATGCTAACCGTACATTTAAATGCCCGTGCAGTGCTCCAAGGATCAGACCATTAAGCTAATGCAAGCAACATGAGGCGCAGTCCACAAAATTGTTTCCCCCCAAAGAATGCATCTACATTCTAGTGAAGCCATTGCTTATAACCGAGATGTTGAGAGGAGCAGATTACACTTTGTTTCTGCCTACCCCCTACATTGATTTCAATGTATGTTATAACTGAACTTCATAATATTTTGAAATTAGTTCTTGACAGACGTTTTCTTATGTTTTGTTGGACTTCATTGTAGAGTGTGGGGGGCTGAATGAGGGGGCAATGCCACATTCCTCCCATCAGCCTCTACCATTCATATTCATAATTTAATTTAAAGCCTGAGAATCTGCCAAGTTTAATAAAACACATAACAATGTTTCCAGACTCGGGTGTTTGTGAAACTCAAATATGTTTTCATCTAAATACTACTAAGCCACTACAAAGTACATAATCATCAAATGGAAAGTAGCAACAAATACAGAACACTCAAACAGAAATCATTAATCACTAATTAGAACACAAAAGAGGGAGAAAACACTCACATAAGAAAAACCATTTAAAAATCAATTTAATCACTTGAAGAAAGTCATTTGGATCACTGGAAGAAACCATTTGTAGCCATGGTGGATCAAGAGCTTTCATTTTCTCCATAGTCTCATTCATAATTATGTTGATTAAGAAACTTGGTCCTCTTTTTCCCACCAATGTCCCAGTCTCATTCACCAATGCCACCTTCCTTCCAATTCTTACCTACACAATGAGGTGGAGTGGATCTTTTGGACTGATAAAATCCAGAAGTTGTTTTGTTTTCTTAAACCACATCTTAGAAGCAAAGCATCAACTATACTTTCCTGGCAGAAACAAGTCTTGAAAAGGCCTTCAAGTTATGTGTTATGTGCATTGGCTAAAACATAACCTCCTTTGAAGTAATGTTGCTACCTGTGTAAAAAAATAAGCTTTGAATGTCCTGCAGATATAAAGACTCAGTTTATGGATTATTCAGCTGATTTAGTTAAGAAGATGAGAAGAACCTAGCAAAGATGAGGCAAGATAGCAACTAAATGCAGGGGCAGTCAATCACACACCTGTTGGTTGAGGTTAAATCACACCATCCTGAATGGTGATGAGCCAATCAATGTTAACTTATAGCCCCCACACTCATCTGGAGTTATGTCCCACTTTCAAATGCCACACAAAACACTGGCTACTTTTATTAAAACGATTCAAGCAATTAATTTTCTTCTTAGTGTATCATACTCAAGTAAAAAATAATAATCACATCACTCATTGGAACTCAGGGAGCAACAATTAGTTCTTTGAGGAATGTTGAGGTATGAAGTTCATGCATAAGCCTAGAAGTTGCAGCTACTCAATAGGCGAATAAAGCGACGCTGTCTTGGAGCACGCTGAGATTTCTGTAATACTGTATGTGAGATTGCTCAACATCCTCTTTCACTTGATATTCTCATTGACACCTGAACAGTGCATCCCATTGCAAGAAGATTATATCAGATAGGTAAGTTAGATAGCGATACCAAAAATGACAAACTGCAACTAAAAAGCTTGACATCTTCAGAATGATTCAGAACCCACTAAGTAGCTCCCGCCCCGAAAAATGGAGACCATTATTACAAACATACAAGCAAAAATATTCAAGTAAAGTCACCAAATATTTTTTAAAGGAATGAATTCATAAAGCATTACAAAAGGACTGGCGACAACATTTATTATTCATCTGCGGCTTTGCCTTTTATGAATAATGCAAAATAGCCTAAACACATATTGATAAAATCTTAGTGCTACAAAAATACCTTTGTGTGGATTAGTATGTATGTAGAGTAAGAGCATGCAAAAGAATGCATATTTTATGTTTAAGATTGAGAGATTAGGTATTAAAATACATGCTGTATTTCCAAGTAATTCACATATATTCATATATTCTTGAGTGTATGTTTATGTTTATGCTTGTGTATTTCCCTCGACAGCCTGTTCCGCCAAAAAAGCAGTCTTATTTTATTTTATTATTAAAATAATCTTCTTCCACAAACATTAAATTCTACAGGTTTCCTGCAGATCTGGGAAATTCTGGGCCCTTCTGGCACTAAACCTCCAACATTGTTTTGATTATCCAATGTTGATTCAACATTTGAGTTGCTACACAGAAAAAACTATGGGGTTGTATCCGATAGTTTCACAGTGGGTGGCAGCTGCCCTATAGGGTCAGTAGGTCCTCTTGAACAGTTTAGATTGTGTAGCACTGAATCACCTGAAATCAGGCTGAGGAATCTCCACAGGCGCAAGATCCCTCTGCCTAATTTTGGGCAATTCCCCTTCACATTGCAGTCCTGTGCAACAGGATAAACCCAGGGAAGAAATATTGGTTGTTCAAGCTGCTGTACAATCACTAGATACAACCCATGGTGTTTTCATCCATTAACAAAAACTGGAAATCTGAACATTTTATTTTAAACATTTTAAGGCCAATTTTCAATACAATGCCAATAAACGAGATCTCAGCAGGCCTGTGCAAGCTTATGTACAAATATGTGGCCCTGTGCTATTCTATTATACCTGAGTGCAAGGAGCCAAGCCATTTTCACACAGAATCAATCTAATATAGGTTCCAAAATTTGTGAGCTATGCAGTACATGCTGCCACACTGATGCCTGGAGTTTTACTGTACAGAGGCCTAAAAAATAAAAAACTGAAGAGGATAGTCAAGGAGAATACTGTAACTGCCCTAATAATTGCTCCAGTTGTATAGGGAGCCCAACTTCCCATTTTGTGAAATGTGGGCATCTGGGGTATTGTGTGGGATACTTCCCCAGAAGTCTACGTAAGAACAAAAAAGTAAAAAAGAAAGCACTGCACACAGAGATCTCGCACAAGCCTTTACATATGGCCCAATTCTGAGTGACGCTAATAGAATGCAGATATGCTTTTATTTTAGCCACAGTCTTGTTATGGTGAGGGTGTGCGTGAGGTCTAGAATTTGTATCTGTGTTTCAAACTAAGGATGCTTAATTGTATTTCAATGTCTACAAAGTGCTGCTAGGCCTTTACTACTAACATGTGCAATCCCGTTTTACAAGCAGCCTGCTCTTAATCAGCTTCCAAACGTCCCCACAAGTTTGCTTCCTTCACTTCCCCCATGCACGTAATCCTCCACAGCATGGGAAAGAGAACGGGCACATGACAGCTATTGCTGTGGTACAGCTCTGTTTCATAGCTGTCTTATTAATTAAAAGCAACAAAATGGCAGACATTTCGGCTAAATGCACAAAGACGGTTGCACCAAAACCCAGGCCATATGATTATGAAACGCAATGAACAAAAGGCACCAAAAAACACCAAAATGAGGGCTTCCCTTCACGTTTGACACACTCCTTTCCGTAGCATGAGTAACAAACACGCAGGGGTTAACAGAGTGAGAAAGTGGTGAAAACTTGAAAACCAGTTTTGAGAGATCAGTCAACAATCCTGTACAAAGCCTGGGTGTGTGCTCTGCTCGCATCACTGTAAACGGAGCCTTCCAGAAGTTTCGTGACAACCTTTCAATCAGTTTAGCGTTTGTGCAAGAGTTCCAGTGTGGGATGCAACATACATTTTATCTCTTGCCTAGTCTTCATCAAAACAATCTGGGTTTTAATTAAATAAATTGCACTGGTTTGGTTTGGAGAATTCTTATGTCAATGCTCATGTAAAACGTAACATGTTTTTCCCCCCCTCACAAAGCCTTTCCAAACTACAAACATATGGTGCAGGGATACGTGCAAAATTCATCCCACCATATGGTGTTTTACACTTCCACTTTATTGTTGCCAACAGATGCGATGGAAGCAAGCCTCAATTACTTGAACCTTGATTACTGCAGTCTCTCAGCTAACTAGGTTGGCTGTCCCAACATCACCCCCAAAACATACCTCAATGTTAAGGTAACCCTACAGGGGTACCTCTGGTTACAAACTTAATTCGTTCAGGAGGTCCGTTCTTAAGCAGAAACGGTTCTTATCCTGAGGCGTGCTTTCGCTAATGGATCCTCCGGTGTGCAATTTCCATTCTCATCCTGGGGCAAAGTTTGCAACCAGGAGCAGCTACTTCCGGGTTAGCAGAGCTCGTAACCTGAAGCGTACGTAACCAGAGGTACCACTGTATTGGGAGATATCTGAACAACATATTCAATCTCAGCACCTTCAGATTCAATCTCAACATCTCCAAATAGAGTTGGGAACAAGAACTGTCTGAAACCTTGGAAAGCCACTGGCAGTAGATAATGTTTGAATGAGACAGACCATTGCTCTATCTCCCCGCAACCTCTGAACTCTCTCTTGCTTTCTCTCCCTCTCTGACAGCAGCCCCATAAGAGATTTCAAAGATAGGAAGACAGTACCCTACGATTCCGAACTGATGTGCTGGGAACATTGCTTGGAGGGGAAGGGTCAAGCTAGCCAGTAGTCTGACTGGGAATGGATTGTTGGGAATAAATATTTTCCTTTGTGCAGCTGGGGGGGGGGGGAGAATAAAGCAGAATGGCTAATTAATGTGCACCACTTCTCTCCGAAGGTAAGTCCCAAAACACATACCTTATGGCTGCCAATTCTGTGCTCATTCTCGATAATCACATATTCTAATCAATAAAAATAAACAGATAAATATATCTTTTTGTCAGCCGGTATTTCAAGCCAGTACTTTAAATATGAGCTCCCGGGAAGCAGAAAGTAATATTTCTTTTTGTATTTTCTACTTTGCTGAATATGCAGATTGCACTCAATGTAATAAAAACTATAAATCTTACAAATAAATTACTTTTCTCAGCCATTTAATTTCCCATCCACCCCCAACACATCCCAATCCCAAAACATTTTACAAAGCTGTGCCTTAGAAAAGTTCCATTCCTGTACAATGCTAAGCTCAATATGTCACACATTATCTGTAACTCAAGTTCAGTGTAGCATATACATTATTGTTTCCCCTAAGTGCACAACCACCCATTCTTTACTTATATTCTGAATGGGGAAGGTTTTGAAGTCCTAGCTACCAGCCATATTTCTGAACTAGGCAAGAGATGAACAACTTGGACCAGAAAAACTGTCTTTCCCGACATGAGACGTCACAGAATCTTTTGCCCCTTCTCCTCCCCGGCCAACGCAGGCTTTAAGCAGCTCAGCTCAGCATTTAACAATTTGCCTGGTTGCCATAGGTGACAAGGAATTCCTTGCAAGCAAATGACTGGGCTGGAAGGGAAGGAGGGGCCCTATCCATTTGTCTGTCTTCAGACAGGCAAAATAAAGTAAGGAAAGCCAGCTGGATCAGCCCAGTGGCTCATCAAAATCCAGCATCCTGCTCTAACCAGACCAAGCAGGACCTGAGTGCAACAACACTATCTCCTCCTGTGGTTTCCAGTAACTGGTATTCTTAATACAGTGGTACCTCGGGTTAAGTACTTAATTCGTTCCGGAGGTCCGTACTTAACCTGAAACTGTTCTTAACCTGAAGCACCACTTTAGCTAATGGGACCTCCTGCTGCTGCCGTGCCGCCGGAGCACGATTTCTGTTCTCATCCTGAAGCAAAGTTCTTTACCTGAAGCACTATTTCTGGGTTAGCGGAGTCTGTAACCTGAAGTGTATGTAACCCGAGGTACCACTGTAGTTCTGTCCTACATGAATTTCCCCAATCCCCTTTTAATGCCACCCAATGTTGGTGGCCTTCGCTGCCTCTTGTGGGAGTGAAGTGCATAGTTTAAATATGCATTTTGTGAAGAAGTTCTTTCCCAAATCTTCCAACACTTACCTTCAGTGGATGTCCTCAAGTTCTGCTGTCATGAGAGCGAGAGAAAAACCTCTCCACTCACTTTCTCCATACTGTGCATGATTTTATACATGCCTATCGAGTTACCTCTTACTCGTCTTTTCTTTAAACCAGTGTTTCCCAAACTTGGCTCTCCAGCTGTTTTTGGACTACAACTCCCATCATCCCTAGCTAGAAATATCAATGGTCAGGGATGATGGGAATTGTAGTCTGAAAACAACTGGAAACCGAAGTTTGGGAAACACAGCTCCAAACTAAGGCAAGCCCATCCCTGAACTGCATCCTTCCTCTACCAGTCAACTTAGTAGCTGGGGACTGACTAGCCTGCTAAGATGTTAATATTCTGCATTTCATTGATGGACACGGGGTGCGGGTTCTTTTCATCTGCAGCTAGCATGAAAATGCAAGATATTAAGATTCTTATAGGCTAGTAACTTTTCTAGGTTGCCTCACTGAATCACTGCTGTTTCCTGCATGCTGGGTTGTTGACAAAGTGAGCAGCTCTGGGAGACTTTGCTATGGTTCTTCTTGCTTTCTGCATAGCAGAGGTATGGGTTTAAAAGCCCTCTGCCTGGGTCTAAAGTTGGGTGAGAGTGACTGAGGGATGTAGCAGATGGAAGATGTGGATCTCTAGGGATAAAGCACCCTATGTTGAAGATCCTACGGGAAGCACTTAGGGCCAATTTGGATTCTGAACTGCAGTTGCCTAACTTTACCTAGGCATTGCTGTTTTTATTGTTTTTTGTTATTTAGAATTCAGATTAATCGGAAGCAACAAGGTAAATATATTTTATACTTTTTAACTGTGTTTATTCACATGCAACTGACAAGACAAAGAGAACAAAAAAGTTACTTCTTTAAAAGAGTGGTGGAAAGGAACCAATCCCTGAATTACATTTTTCCCACCTCCACACATCTCTCCAGAGACTGCTGTCTTCACTGCAGTAAATACATAATCACTATTTATTTCAAAAAGTATTGGGGCGAGCTGTAACTATGTGCATTTTATAGTGCAATGTTTTTAAAAGGGGAACTTCCTACAATGATGGACAGAGCTTTACACGTGCCAATTTTTGTTGTACTGGAATTTGAAGGCATATGTTTTAGACAGACACTCACCTGTTCTTTCAAACTCTTGTTCCCTTAGAAAACAGGAAGCTTACTGCTTTTGAGGGAAACACATTTATATTAGCTACAGTAGCCACTTAATCATAGATGAGCTCTAATATATACAAGGGACGCGGGTGGCGCTGTGGGTTAAAGCCTCAGTGCCTAGGGCTTGCCGATCAAAAGGTCGGCGGTTCGAATCCCCGCAGCGGGGTGCGCTCCCGTTGTTCGGTCCCAGCGCCTGCCAACCTAGCAGTTCGAAAGCACTCTCGGGTGCAAGTAGATAAATAGGGACCACTTACTAGCGGGAAGGTAAACGGCGTTTCCGTGTGCGGCTCTGGCTCGCCAGAGCAGCGATGTCACACTGGCCACGTGACCCGGAAGTGTCTTCGGACAGCGCTGGCCCCCGGCCTCTTTGAGTGAGATGGGCGCACAACCCTAGAGTCTGTCAAGACTGGCCCGTATGGGCAGGGGTACCTTTACCTTTACCTTAATATATACATAAGCAATGCATTACTCTCCCTGCATTTCATTTCCAATACAGGGCCTAAAAACCTGAAAGGGAAGTAATCTACTAATTATTTTTTAGATGATATTATGGGGCCAATGCTAACTTTACCCATGACACAAACTAGCCACTTCCAGAACAGGAAAGTCATTACAGATGACAATCCTGTTTCTCATAGTTTACTGAACATAAAGCGTTATTCACTATTGCTCATCAGATAATAAAAGCTTGCTTTGAGACTAAAATACATAACCTGATCGACTGGAGCCATCTTTCAGTGTAAAGATCATTTAGAAAAGGCCGTAGAACCACAAAGCATGTCCATACAGGTAGCAGCTTCTCCTATCAGAACTATCCACCTGCTCAAGGTGCTCATATATGGAAGTACCATCACAGTCATTTTCCTCCAACTCTTCCTATACAATTCCACAAGTTCCACATTGCACTTATGATTTATAAAATAAGAGAAGGGAAGAATTGACAAAGCCATCTTGGTAACAGAAACAATAATCAAGAACCCAAGCTAGTTGCCATGCAATCTCTCCTGTGGTATCCCAAGGGCTCCCCAGTATATTTTAGTGCTTATTCTGCATTGCAGGGGGTTGGAATAGATGACTCTTGGGACCTTCCAACTATACAATTCTATGATCCTCACAGAGCAGTGAAATGAAGGTGGCAGAGGGGAATCAATATGGGAGTCGATCTTAAGGTAATGGATGGCAAATATCGAACCTCTTTTAACAGTGGTTAGGCGCAGTATCTCACATGGAATCCCTAACTTTCATTAGAAATAGATTGTAAGGAGCATAGAGCTATATTTATCTACATCTGCGTGACAATGTATGATCAAGTGCCAGAAGTACTGCATATATGGCTGGTTCAATATGCTTTAATAAGCAAGCAAACAAATCTCAAGTCCAAAAACTGAAGCACGTGATCTAAGTTCTCCTTGGAGGTCATGACATAGGAACTATCCTCCTTAATCCAAGGTAAGTGGTAAGAGCTCCTGCTCCTCAGTGACCAAGGGCTATTGTGCATGTTCATTGCTACCCTCTTTAGTAAATATTTCCAGGATTAAATTCTGATACAGATTCCACGGCTAAGCCCTGAGAAGACCTCATAGACAGACAGATACTGAAGCTATGCCACAGGTTGCCAATTTGGCACCTGCAGGTACACATACACCTTTAGGGGCTCCCCAAATGCCCACTGGATCACCCTGATGCGCTGTTCCCCCAGAAATTGGACTTGAATAAAATGTTTGCTTGTAGCCAGTAAAAAAAACCTTTGGTTGTAGCTGAGCGTACGCACTGCTATGACAGTTTCTCCAGTTTGCAAACATGTACATAGGCCCAATAAGATTGTGCCATGTAGTTCTAATAGATTTTATATTGGCTATTATTTTTATCTGTAAGTTGCCTTGGAAGCTGCAGGGGGAAAGGTTGGGTATAAATTATTATTATAATTTTTAATCATCATCATCTTGCCAGATCATTCCCTAGACTCTTTCGAAGCTTAGGATATCCGCAGCTTCACAAAGCCACTATCTCGGTATTCTTTAAATTAGTGCATTGCAATGTATGAATTAAAATAAGCACTTGGGGTTTCAGTCCATTCTGTTGCACTGATGTCAGTCAGCAGGATAAGAATTGAAATAAATCAGCTGAAATTGAAACAACTGGGTTACAGATACCATTGCAGGAAAGCATATATGGAATCAGTCTCGGACATTTGACAATTTGACAAAAACTGCTAACCAAACTGACTCATCCGTTTCCTATTGCAGAGGACAGGCAAACTAAACATTAATCAGAGGCCCACACCCGGTCTTAAAGCTTTCTCATTTTTAATTATTATTTTGTCTCATTTTTAATGAATCTCAGTTTATGACTGAAGCAGCTCACCTGTGACTTTTGGCAAATAATGCTTCTATTCTCTGCTACACCTGACTACTTGGAGGGCCCACAACACAATAAAGATTCTGAAGTGATTTGCACTTTTACTCTGCTGTGCTTTGCATGCTTATTTTATTTATTAAGATATTTCTACACAAACCTTCATCAATGCTTTCAGGGTGGTTTATAAATACTGGTTAAATAAGGGCAACATATAATAAATTACATGTTAATACAGTGGTACCTCAGGTTAAGTACTTAATTCGTTCCGAAGGTCCGTTCTTAACCTGAAACTGTTCTTAACCTGAAGCACCACTTTAGCTAATGGGTCCTCCTGCTGTCGCCACGCCGCCGGAGCCCGATTTCTGTTCTTATCCTGAAGCAAAGTTCTTAACCTGAAGCACTATTTCTGGGTTAGCGGAGTATGTAACCTGAAGCGTATGTAACCTGAAGCGTATGTAACCCGAGGTACCACTGTAAATATATTTAAAAGATTGGTGAACAGAAATATATTTTTATTGTCAGAAGCAAATCATCTGTGCTCAATGGGCTTTACCCCCAGGTATAATTTACAGGAGTTTGACCTCAACATACGCTATCAGTTAAACACTTGCTTCTTAAAAGCATGGGATAAAAGATTCAAATGGATCATTCCATATTATTTCAAACCCTCCCTTCACTGTGTTTTTATTTAATCTGAATTCATAAATGTGGCATAGAAAAGGTACACTGTGGTATGTTCATTTTCTCCCCTGTCTTCTAGTCATGACAGCCATGTTCTCTCTGTGTTTTCCAAACTTGGATCTCCAGCTGTTATTGGACTACAGTTTCCATGGTCTCCGAGTACTGGTCCTGCTAGCTAGGGATGATGGGAGTTGAAGTCCAAAAACAGCTGGAGACCCAAGTCTGGGAAACACTAATGCCTCCACCATCAGAGAAAGTATACCTCTGCATATCAATTGCCGGAAATAGCAAAGGGGCATAGTGCTGCTTTCAAATCTCTCAGGTCCTGTTTTCTGGCCCCACAAAGGCATCCAGTTGACCCCTGTGAGAACAGGATGCTGGGCTAAATGGGCCTTTGGTCTGATCCAACAAGGTTCTACTTCTTATGTTCTTATTGGCTAGGAGTCCTTATTGGCTAGGAGCCCACCCACATAGTCAAAGTAAAGGTAAAGAGTAAAGGGACCCCTGACCATTCGGTCCAATCGTGACCGACTCTGGGGTTGTGGCGCTCATCTCGCTTTATTGGCTGAGGGAGCATACGGGTCATGTGGCCAGCATGACTAAGCCGCTTCTGGCGAACCAGAGCAGCACACGGAAACGCTGTTTACCTTCCTGCCGGAGCAGTTCCTATTTATCTGCTTGCACTTTGACGTGCTTTCGAACTGCTAGGTTGGCAGGAGCTGGGACCAAGCAACGGAAGTTCACCCCGTTGTGGGGATTCGAACCGCCGACCTTCTGATCGGCAAGTCCTAGACTCTGTGGTTTAACCCACAGCACCACCCGCATCCCCCACATAGTCAAAACTCAACCTTAAAAGCGACTTTGTGCATCTGAAGCAATATGTAATCATCATCATCATAGTTATGTGAATGTTTCCTATCTCCAATAGATTTTGAGTTGAAGGGCCAAACGAGAGGTAAAGCCTGAGGTAACAAGGCGGCTTTTGAAGACAGGAAAAGTAGCTATTTTGTTGAGAGTTTCAATCCTTCCCTCCCTTGCTTAGTCTTTCCCCAATCTAAATCACCATCCCCAAAGTTGCAATTAGCTCTGAAAGGAGAAAAGACAGGTACAGAAACTACACATGTCATTTCCCCTTCTAATTAACATTTGTGTTGTTTTTTCCAACCATAAGAGATCCTAATTATGGACACCTAGTTTAGCCTTGAGATGTTATGATCTCGGAAGCTCCCTTCACATGTTTTGGGTGTGATGGCTTGCTCACGCAGCGATCGGGGAGAAGGGCTGTTCTGCTGATGAAGGCATTAGACACAATACTGGCCCTCACGGATGTTCACCCAATTGGGGTGGATGTCTGAAGGAAGTAAGCCTATACATGATCATGTAAAGACCTAGACACAAACAAATGTTCACTCATGGGACTGGTGGTGCATCCAACACAAGTTGTGGAGCCCCACTTCCTGGTCATTACATAAGGATTGCTTCACAAGTAAGGGGAACTTTATATCACACAGGAATTAAGCCATGTTCCTTATGGTAGCATAAGACTAGTACTTGGTGCAATTTCAGTAGGGTTTTTTTTATTTAAACAAGTATTAGAATAATGGTCAAATGCACTTCCTCCTCCCTCCCCCCCTCAAAAAAAGAGACTAAATTTGAGCTTATTTCCAACATTTGATTAGCAAAGTGCTATTTGCCATTAAGCTGCTTTTGGCATTATTTGCAATTACTGCATCACATAAATTTACGCTATCAGTCAGCTACTGTTGAATTTGAAGCAGTCATACCAATTGGAAAAAAACAACGATTTTTAGTCCTGTATATTCACTTTCATATTGCATTGTTCATCAGAGTACACTATCGACCCAGTAGTTTCTACCAAAGGAGATTTTTGCGTATTGGCAAAAAATATTCAGCAAATAACCGCTGCCAAGATCAGACCAGCCATCTTACACTGCTGTGAGGATAAAATGGGTGACGGAGAAAACTAAGTATTTTGCCTTGATCTCTTTGGTGGAAAAGTAGGATATAAATGTAGTAAATAAGGAAAAGGAAATTACTTGTGATAGGGCTGGCATTGGTGTAAAGTTGTGGTATGTAATAAGGGTATGTAATCATGAATTGTAGGAGCATAGGATCCAACGTTAAGTTTGCCTTTTCCCTGCTACCAACATACTATTCATGACTCTGCCCTATTTTGGCCATTCCAGCAACATATTGAGAAGTTCTACTGCCATTACCTGCATGCATGGTGATAGCGTTTATATTGTTCCACCACATCCTACAGCCTCTCAGCTGGTGTTACTCCAGTACTCGATGGCACCCTTAGATGCTTCTCTCTTCTAGCAAGCCTTTCCCCCAGCTGTCATGTGAATTGCTATCTCCTTGCCTCCTTTATTTTTCTATTTGTTGAAATATATCTGTTCTTGCTGTTATTGAACGCTTTAATATTTCTGTGTTGTTAGTCACCTTGGGTATCTCGGAAATGAGACAAAAGTGGACTATATATGTGCTATTTTCTTGTATTTATAGTCCCCTATCTTCTATCACGAAACCCAAGATGATACACTTGTGATTCCCAGGCAGTCCCTCACCCAGGCACTCATTATGTGTTTTCAAACCATGCTGTGGACACACATACACAAATCAATCCATCAATGAATAAGGTAGCAAAGGTGAGACAGTAAATATAAACTTGTGAGATTTTTGCTGCACTTACTTGCAAAGGCTACAGAAAGGAAATGAGAAGGTTCGGTACAGGCAGAAGAGAGTTGAACAGAATTCAGAGGGTTCCCAGTGGCCTGATTTCTTTGTACACTTACCCAAGAGTAAGACTCTTTGAACTCAGCTAGTCACGCTTCTAAAGAAACACACTTAGGATTGTGCTGCAAGGCAGGCAACTTAATTCCCAACTCAAGAAAACTAAACAACTTACACTCAGACCATAATTTCCAGCACTGCCAACCTTTTGTCTAATAGGGCAATAATTGATTCCCACATACAATTTGTAAAGATGACATCTGTGGAAATGACATATTTATTCCTTCAGCAGTCAGCTACCACCTACTGTATTAGGAATATTTATTCCTATATGCATTGATTTTTTTAAACCGCCTTTTATCCAGCATGGGTTCCTGTTTGAGGCAGTAAGATACAAGCAGAAAATCTAGCTGCAGAGCAAGTCTTAATTAACTATTCCTTTATGTTGCCTTTGAAAGATTGCAATGAAACAAAAGGTTCTGCTGGCCCCAACGCTGACAATCAGCGCACTACTTTTGGTAAAGGCATGTTTCTGATTTGGCCATCCACCTTCTTGAACAAACACTCTGTGCTTCCACTGAAAAATCCACCTTATCACTATTAAAAAACTGAGCTACAAAGATGAACTCGGTCAACCTTCTGCTTTAAAGGAGTTAATCCAAACTCTTGATCATTTCAGTCATCCTTCTAAAAATATGGGAAGCTGCCTTATAGAGAGTGAATAACACGCTTAACACGCTTAACACTGTCGACACGGATAGGCAGCAGTTCTTCAGGGTCTCAGGCAGGGAGTCTGTCTTCCTCAGCCCTTTCTGGAGGGATCAAACCTGGAACCTTCTGCATGCAAAGGAGATGTTCTCTGGACACACACTTGCACTGACATGTGTTACGTCCTGCTCAGCTGTGTAATGGTCTGGCACTGGCAACAATTTTTTAAAATCAGCAGCATCCTTTACAATAAGGGACATCTGGTAACCACAAGGGAAAGCTCAACGTGAACAACTACTTCCGTATCTTTTAAGATACATAATGAACCTGGTGCTCATACCAACATTTGCCACAGAATTAAAGAGCTATCTGGACATTCAATAGCAAACATGAATTTCGCTACATTGATTTTTTTATATATAGCTGAGTAAAGCGAAGATGACAGGGCTTTGAACATCTTAATGCTTAAGGAAATAAAATACACTTATGAGCTATTCCTGAGCACAGCAGCCACTCCTGCTACATTTTGGGAGGTCTTTATAGCACAGCCTGCACCAACCTGGCACCTTCCAGATATTTGACTACAACTCCCATCAGCCCCAAGCAGCACAGCCAAGATGGCTGGCAATGATGGGAGCTCTAGTCCAAATCAATGAAGGCTGTTATTATATCTTATAATGTAGATACCACATTTTAAAGCCCACAAATGAGTTTAAAATAAAAAAGGAGTGTTCAAAGTATACAATCACAACTTTTCCGATTCATTCCCCTCTAATATACACACAAGATAGTAACTTATTTTCACATTCCCTGTAATAATTAGGCAACCCTCCTCTCTGACCAATTTCTTTGACCACCTCGTTTTGCATCACAGGACTAGAGTCTGTCCTTTATAGAAAGATGAAAATGTTTCTTCTTCAAAAAGCTGCAGAAGCTGAATACAAACGTCAAACAATTGTTTTATATTTAAATTTTAAAAGGCTTTAAAAGTGTTGTTGCGTAACTACAACAAAGCCTACCAGAAACCACCTATCAAGTTTCTAAACCCCCCCCCCAGCATCCTCTGCTTAAGCTGTAGGCTGTCCACAGACAACTGAGAACATGGAATTTTCAGAACTGAACACAAACGCTCAGTCTGGCCTTAAACTATTCAGCAGCTGCCACCGTTAAACAATACGTTGGCAAACTGCCTGCCCTTATTGAGCATTTTCCAATTTGCAATTGCTGACTCGTTTGTAGTGACATAGTGAAGCACTGAGGATGACGTGCTCTACAGCAAAAGTCAGAGTATCAGAAAGAGATTAACTCATTTCATACAACTCTTTCCTATGCTGTAAAGCAAAAGTGTTAAAGACAGCCTTGGTGTCAGCATTAGGAAATTCTTTTCATCTGCCAGTTATTAAAGCAATGAAAGACAGTTTGCCTTGCAAGCAACGCAAATGTTACGGTGGAATGATAAGTATGTGTTTACAGAAAGGTATTCACAATCTATATATCGTGATTGAGGTCTGTCTCAATGAACTAATCAAAAGTTGTAAACCATACGATAAACCTTGGTCGCATAAGCCCATGTTCAGAGAACATGCTAAGCCAAGCCATGGCTGAATGTAGTTGCAAAATGTCCAGGGAGCAGTGAAGTAACCACAATCTCCTCCCTTGGGATCTGCAAAGCTGCACATTCATGCTAGGCCATGGGTTGACTTAGCATGATATGCAAACCAGGTCAATGTTTGCCATTGTCTTTTTGCATTACTAAAATATACTGCAGTTCCAGCAAATGTTAAGCCTTCTGTATTTCAAAAGCAAAATAATTGCATCCAGGTATAATTAAACACCGGGAAACTTATTTAAAGCTTAATAATACATTTTTAAAATATTGCTTTGAATTGTGTACTATATTATGCTACTATTTGCCAACTGGTGTTTCTCCCATTGCAAGTGAGAATAAATATTTATGCTACACAATCATCAAGAAATATATATATAAAATATAATATATATGTCTGTGTGTGTGTGTGTGTGTATATATATATATATATATATATATATATATATTAACACCTCTGAAATAATTTTCCAAGTTACAGTTTGAATCAACCAGCCATAGGTGCAGACTTCCATCTCAATCATTTGGGTCGTTATTTATGTCTTGCGTTTGATGAAGTAGAATTTACTCCACTAAAGCTTATGCCGTAATAAATTTGCTGTTCTTTAAAGTGAACAGACTCCTTGTCATTTTTTTTGCAGCAAAACAGACAACATAGTTGGCCCTCTGGAATTATTTAAGGTCTTTTGATTTTGCAGCAATTATGGCCTAATGTTTCCCTCTATTGAAAAGGCACACTGAAAACATATTACATCAGCCTAACTTTTCAAAATAATTATTTATCATGCTGGGAGTGGGGGAAGCATTACGTTAGAATCAGATTTAAGATGATAGTCTAAGATATTGGCCAATATGCAGCAAAATTTGGAGTTACGTAATTATTTGAAACAGTAATGCTTTTAAAGACCAATGCTCCAACCATAAACATATGTTATTGGAAGAAATTCTGCTGATTTTAAAATAATTAAGTTCTAAAGGCTCATTCATACTCTCTGCTCACATACCTATACACGACTGCAACCTTGGTCTGCAATCCTAACTGTGTCTACTCAGAAGTAAGTGTCATTGAATTCAGGTAAATGGGATTAGGATTGCACCCGAAATTCAAAATGATACCTCATAGGAAATTTATAAACGTAGCAAATATTTGTTCATGCATCAAGGCTGCAATCCTAAACACAGTTACTGGGAATTGAACCTAATAACAGGCAGGGCTCTATCTCTGCCCTACTTGGAGATGAGTGACTGAACCTGTATGCAAAGTTTTTCCACTGGTCTGTAGCCTTTCCCCTTTATTTCTAACTAACAAACACAACAACGGTTCTCTTTGAAAGACAAAGAAAGAAAGAAAATATTGTTATTATTAGACTTGTTAGTTGTTTCTTGCACAGAAAGGTCTCCGAGCAACTTTTTAAAAAGCAAGCAAAAATGCATCATAATATAGACCCATTCACACAAAAACAGTACATTACTACAACTGAAGGAAGAGAAACAGAGATAAAAGGCAAAGCTGTTTTCTGGAGTACTTCCTGCGATAAGACAAGTAAACTCAGCTGAAGGAACACATATTAAAGCTTCGCCAGGCTTACGGGTTTATGTGAATACCAACAGTACTCATCTGTAAGCAGATCACAAAAAGAAATCGTTTCAGCCACTGAACTAAATAGAAAAAGAATAGAAGGGAAAGACCTGCATTCCTTGAGACTTCTAGTGAAGACCGAGCTAGCTCCCACAAATTAGTTACAGGAGTAATGATTCACAGCCTAATATGCTTGAGGGAAAGGAGGACTCCAAAAATAGGAAAATCTTCCTCTCTCTCTCTCTCTATTTTTATTTTTTTGCTTGATTGCAAAGCAACCCACAAAAATCACATACAAAGTTTACGTGAATTCAGGAGATGGATTTAAAACTCAAATAATGAACAAAAGGACACCAGATGGATGTATGGCAAGTCCTTTGGTTTGTCTTAAGCCCTAACCAAGCAAAAGTTCTTTGCTAGGACTACGAAACATACATACCAACACGATGTTTCCCTTCCCTCCCAAGCCTCTGTAAAGTTTCAAAAGGCTTGCTAAGCAGTGTAAATACGATAGGAAAAGAAAGAGGCAGAGAGAGGGAGAACCACAAGGATTAACTCTAACATGTCCCTGTATCATCCTATAACTTCCCCTTCGATGTGTGTACAAAAGCGACTCGCTGATCAAACAGCTTTTTTGTACTGTACCAGAGCCAAAAGCAGTCAATTACTTACTCTCATGTAGACTTTTATAAGAGATAACAGTTATCTGCACTGAATAGGCACATGCCCTTTTTTTATTACTAAATTGGTTGGGAAAGAAAGAGATACAAAAGGGTTTCTGTGCAGCTCACAGCTTCAACCAGCCCTTACACAGACCAACAAAACAGAACCAAAAGGGGAAAAAAAGAAAAAGGCAGACAGCCTCTCTTCACACAACTGAACCGCTCTGAAGTTCAACTCTGGCCTGCGAAATACCTAGCATCTGAGAAACAACTGTTGTTGAGAAGTCAGTGCTTGAAGATGGAAAAGCTTACTTTTCTTTCTGATACCCGCATCTGACAAGTCATTTCCACTATTTGCCTTTTGGGAAGATATTAAAAGTTTGTTCATGTGAACAAACGCGCATTGGCTTTCCCCAAGACCAACGAAGACGTCTTACCCGCCTTTCAGCGTGAGGTTTCCAGGCAGGTTCCAACAATGGAAAAACACAGTATAAAACAGATTATAATCAAGAGAATAGGATGGGTTCCAATGCATAATCCGGCCAGTGCATCTTCAGCACACGACAATAAATCCTCTGAGGAGGAAATTCCACAATTTAGGGGCTTCCTCTCCTGGGCCCCACCACTCTGCATGTCTGAGATTAGTGGACGTAGACAGCAGCATCCCTCAAAGTAGCACTCGGTCGCTCCATCCGGCTGCCATTTTAACTTCCCACACAATATCTACTAGTGTTGCTCTGAAGCAACACCATCTTATTAATTGGGGGCAGAGTCATGATCCGAAACAAAACCACAAGGAGAATAGTTTACCACAAAATTTTCCGTGAGGAAACTAAAAATAACTGTTAGAGCCAAATGCCCGGCTCTGCTTGGAGTGCTGGGCCAGATTAACTCTTTGTTTTTAAGTGGGGAAGGGTGGGCAGAATTGGGCTTTGCCAGTGCAATGAGGCCTATTTGAGTGGCAGCCATATTATGCCAACAACTGGTCCATACCTTCCGATACTTTAGAGTGAACGTAAGGAATGCCGTTTCTGAATGCTTCTTCACGTTAAGAGCTCCCTTGTAATACGGAGAGGGAACGTAAAGACTTTCAGAGAGAAATAATGTAGGCAAGCCCCTCTAACCGCTACTGTAAATTTCTACTTTCATGGGGATATTTCTCTCATTTTGGATCACTGAAAAACACAACCCATTGCCTGTCGTTTGAAGGAGTTCAGCCCATTTTATCACCCCGCTCTGCTGCACATGCAGACCGTTCTACCTCAACTACGCAGGAGAGTCCCAGTTTCCATCTGTGATAAATGCTGGAGGGTAAAGGAAAGCCACCTCAATTTCTTGGCAGGAATCGCCCAGGTTTGCCAGCATAGACAGTCGGGAGCAATAAAGGCCACAGCCGTGATTTTGCATGCGCTGGCTGGTTCAGTCGGAAGGTCTGCGTATTTAAAATTCTACAATGTTTGTTTGCCCACGCATAGCCTGTGTTTGACAAAACAGTACATGTTGGAATAAAGGTGAGTGTTGCAGCCAGGTTAGAATTCCAGGCTGATTGCAAGAGAAAAGAGCCATCCTGAAAATGAAACAGAAACTGACTTTGATGGTTTTTATCACTTCAGACTGCAGGTGGGGAGGAGGTTGTTTTTAAAACCTTCTCCACATGCAGCACATCAGGTAAATATTGATAGCGTGGTTCTCTCCCTGACATGCTAATTGATTAAATGTAGTAAGTTGTGGGGGTTTTTTACGTCAAGGAATATTCAAAAATAGAAGCCTCCCCATATACACTGACAAGCTTCTGCAGCTTGAAGCAAGCGTACAGTTTAGGACGCCACAAACTCATTTTTGTAGGCTTGCTTAAAGGGACAAGGAGAAAACCGCTGGCCTGGTCTGGATGGAGACTGCAAGCAGAACCTCGATTTTTATTTTAAACAATTGTAGAACAGAGGATTGGTTTTTAAGTCTGAATTTTCCCAGAATCACTTAAATTCCCCAAAACGTCTCAGTCTCTCTACCATTTTTCTGCACAGCTCTCCACCACAGAGATAAAAACAGATCATCTCATAAAATGATATGATAAAATGCAGAGGTCTATAAGCTCTGCCCTGACCTTCTTAGAGGAATGGCAGAATGATAAATATGCAAAAGATCCACAATTAACTTATAATAATGTCCCATGGTCTTTGTCTAGAACCAATTTTTGGGCCAGCTCCTCAGGTGGGGAAGTCAGGAAGCTCCTGTTCTGGGGACAGTTTGGAGAGCCCCGATAATGGAGATTTGCAATATCAATTTCCAGCAAGACAGAGAAGCACAGAAAACAGGATATGCCTGTCAACTGCAACTCAAGGCAGGCACACATCTTTGGTACAAAAAGTACAAGGTGCTTTATAAAAGAAAATGGGGAGGAGAAAGGGACCGATCCTTGCCCTACAGGATCCTACAATCTAAACTGACATGTGTTTGTTCAGTTACTCAATCCTGTAGTGAAAAGGCCACTGAACATATTTAGCAGCCAGGAAAACTGATGTTTCATTAGTAAACACAGACCAGATGGCAACTGCCAGCCTCTTCTGCAGTGCCCACTATTTCTATCAAGTGCATTCCTTATTTAGCCTAAACATTCAATCCCTTCCTCTCTCTCTCTCTTTAAAAAAAAACAACAAAACTTTCTTTTCAGATTACAACATTAAACAATTGCTGCTCAAGGATGGTAGCTTAATGGGAGGAAAGGATATACAGCAGACCTTTTCAGAAGTAGCAGCATTACGGGAGTTTCGCTGCCATCATTTTTCTCCCCTCACGTTATTAACCAAAAGTATGCCTCCTTACATATTTGTGGGAAAGGATAGCTGTATAGACAGGCTAAATGTATTTATAAAAGAGGGGCATATTACGCGCTACACATGCTTCAGAGGATACTAAGCAGAAAAGGGCTTCTATCGTCTTACAAACATGTAGAAAGTACACATTAACCGACAGCCGCACCACAGCGAAAGAAAAACCATTAGAGAGCAGTTAAAACAAGCTGATATCCAGGAAGCCCCAACCCACAAAAACCAGTGAAGCTAAAGCAGGAATTACCAGCCTAACTCAAGAAAAGCTGTTTTGAGTTTTCCCACAAGAGTAGCTGACTAAAACCAAACATGAGCAATGGAACTAAAGTGGAGGGGCAGTTCACAACCACTTGCACCACAGTAATGGGGAGCAAGGAGGCACTGGAACTCTGGCTTGTGTGGCTTGGTAAAAGCATAGTATGCTCACAAGTCAGGGTCGCTGTTTTAGAACGAAAGATGGAAATCTAGCCTACCATTCTGTTTCCAACAGTGACTGAAGCTTTATGTCCAAAGCAAGAAGAGCCCTGTGCGCCACAAACACACACCCCAATAGCATCAGCTGGTATTCTGTGATATACACATTGGTTGAAACCAGATGGGGATCTTGTAACCCTCCAGAGGTTGAATGACTCCAGCTCCCCTCATTCCCAGTCAGCATGGCCAATGGTCATGGGTGATAGAAGATGGAGTCCAACAACATCTGGAGGGCCACAGATTAGCCAACCTTAATCTAAACCATGTTTGGAAATGAGCCAAACTCATAGAACTATGGTTTGTTAAAGTCGGTGTGGTGTAGTGGTTAGAGTGTTGGACTAGGGAGACTCAGTTCATGTCTGAGTTGGACTGAACCCTGGCCTTCCAGATTCTAACAAAAAAAACCCTCTCATAGTTGATAGATACTTCTCCTCCATGAAATTGCCTATTTCCTTTTTTTTTTAAGCTGTGTAAGATAACCGTCACCAAAACATCTTATTGCAATTAAGTGTTGTATGAAGAAATTATGTATTTTATCTGTCTTGAACCTACAGCTAATACGTTTTATTCGGCAACCAGGAATTATAATGCTATGTGAGGGGAATTGAAAGAGCATCTCTTCTCTGATACCTTTTCAAATCACTCCCTGCTCAAAAGCTTCTCATTTCAATGTGGCCAAAACCCCATTTCAGTCAGTCCACTGAAATGGGTAGCAGTTGGAACTACATTTCCCATACTTTCTAGCAGCAACAGGCTCCCTCTTGAATGCTTCCAACAATAGCATACCTTCCAACATTAATCACGTACGCAGTAATTTAGCTGTATCATCTTTACACAGCAATGTGTGAACCCCAGTCCAGACACTAACGAGGCAATAAATGGCTTTCCATGCCCAAGGTTGAGAGGCCTTGAGAATTACCAATAACTAATAAGAGATAAATTACTGCCCAGTTAAGATAAAATAAGCTTAGCTCAGTGTTTTACAAAGCTTTGAAATGTTATTAGCTGCTGCTGTGCATGCATGGTGATTAGTGGTAGGCTGCCTCCTCCTTAGATACTTCTCACATACATTAGATGGTCTAATTAAAGCAAATGCTGACTGTGTCAACACTGACACACCAGAAACTACTCTGATGTGTGTTTGTGTGTTCTCAACCCACCAAGGGTTCTACTATTGGATTGGCAGCTTCTGTTATGGGATGACATTGTTCTTGAAAGCGCCATGAGTCCGTAAGAGTTAAGGAACTTTGAGAAAGTTAGTCTTGCAATAAGAATGGCTAAAGGCCTGTATTATAGAACATGCTCCTTCCCCTTCTCCCTCTCAAAAAACCTGCTATGTATTGTTCAGGTACACAGTGGCCAGAATTACTACTCTTATACAGAAAAGAAAAAGCTGTGCTGGGAATATCTGTGTTGGAACATGCAATGTCTAGAAGATGAACTATCTTCAGTCCAATTCATATTTTACCAGGGCAGTGTAGTTTACATAGAGCCGGACTATATATACTGCTTCAGTAATAAGGGTTGGATGAATGGTATGATTTCCTTCTATGGCGGCATTATCCACACAGAGTCTACAGAACTCATGTCAGAAGGAGCCAAACCATTCACATAGTTTCTTCCTGCAGACATAACTAGAACAGCATAGGATCTAGCCACACCAGACATCACTCACCTGAATGAGTCCAGAATTCCTTTTCACTCCAACCCTAAATACAATGCAAAGAAGTATAAATTTGGGTGTCCTCAATCTGTCTAGGATTAGGACATCAGAAAACAAGTCCTACTGACAATGTGGGAGGACCACAGCTCAGTGGTAGCACATCTGTCTTGCAAGCAGAAGGTCCCAGATTCAATCCCTCGTTTCTCCAGATAGTTCTAAGGAAAGTTCTTGCCTGAAACCCTAGAGAGTCAGAGTAGAAAGTACTGAACTAGATGGACCTGATTCATTGTAAGACAGATTTAAATGTGTGCTCTTCTTTTATCAAAGGCACTGGTACAAACCTACTTCTTTTGGCCAAGAAAATCCAAATCCCCTTTAAGCATGCAGGAATTGTATTGTGTTTATGTTTGCACACCCAAACAATCTTACTAGCCAGTGCCATTAACAATTCAGGCAACTTTACTACACTTATAAAACTAAGATAATGCATTTGGGAAATTCGCACATTCATCTTTGAAAAGCAAAAGCAATTTGTGTCACCATGCATTAACATAACTTCTAAGTGTCCAATGTAAATTCAGATTTGTATGCAGAAGCCTAAGATGGAGACATGCTGCCTACATGTGCCTTGATGTGCCGCAGTGGAGGGAAGTTTATATGCATGCTTATGATGATTTACAGACACACAGCACAAGTTATAAAGGAAATACCAGCTACGTGACCTGACTATAATGATAATATCAAGCAGTTTCAATTGGATACTATGAGCCAAGTCTCTTGTATAGAGCCACTCAGTTATTGTGGCTACATCCATTTATACCCAGATTTCTCAAAATGGGTATGAAGAGCTACAAAAAGCTCCACCAAGTTGTTTTAAAAATCTCTTTCATTGATACACTTTGTCCTGTGCATAGCCAAATACATGAAAAGTACAGCCACAGAGAGAGCACATCCTTTTTCATTATGGACAAAGATAAGGCATCATAACGTCCATTTGCTATTCTACCGAGTGACCCTATAATCCTTACTTGGAAGTTAGTTCCAGTCAAACCAATACTATAGGAAGAGGTAATGTAATCCACTGACTACCCCATTGCGTGGCTCAGAAGTCTTCATTATCATATATAATACCCATCATCCTATTTAAACTATTTGTTTAAATATTTATATCCCACCTGTCAGAACAAGTGTCCCAAATATCATCACTGTTCTAAATCCTAAGTACAGTAAGTGCTAAGTGTCGCAATCTAGGTCACCCAAACTGAAAGCTAACATTTTAAAGTTAAATTTAGACCAGAGTGATTCAGCAAAACTGCTTTTATAGTAAGAGGGATCCTCCTGTCTGAAACTAACAAGCTTTCAAAATTGCACAAGTTTCTTCATTAAGCAAACAATTACATAATAACAGTTCCCTAATCTATTGATCACATCAGATACCTTTTAGTGGTCTTGTCTTCTAGTTTATGAGTCTCCCTCCCACTCATGTCTCAGAGTTAGTCTCCACAGAAGATTGGTTTGAAAGGCCTATCCTGCTTCAATATGGAGCAGGAGACGAATTGAAACATTGCATCCACATCACCAGAGGAATCTGTGTACATATGTACATATGTGTACATATGGATGCCATTCTTAGAAAGGTTTCATAAACTAAAATCTGAATGCACATAGGCTCAAACATACAACCAAAACCTAGATTTAATGTGGGATATATAGTGTGCACTTTTGGCTTGCACACATTCAATTTTTAACTTTTAGGCACTATACAGAAGTGATGCTCAGACATGTACAGGCATTCCTAGTAAACAGGCAGCCACAATCCAACTTCCCCCCACCTAGATAGTAAGCTTAACCAAACCAGCTAAATGAGTTACTAAGACATTCATCCACCACGCTGGTCTCAATTCATTTCTGTCAAGTCAGAGTTTTGTTATAGAACCCTTGATTTATGCAGTACCGTTTTCAGGGATCTGAACTTGAGCAACATCATTTCCATCAGTGTTTATCTCTTGATTCTGCAATCCATGGAAACATAGGAAGAGAAAGCTCTTCCAGATCAGACTAAAGGTCTGCCTATCTAGTCCAGCAAGCAAGGCAAGAAGGCAACAGCTCTCTCTCCAGTGTTGCTCCCTAGCAGCTGGCATTCAATGGCTCACCATCTTGCTCTTAAGCACTGGTAGATTAATGGTTAATTCTTTCTTGATCACAAAACCAGAAATCTACAGACATATTGTTCCAAAGGAATTTATAAACAGATTTGTTTTATCCCTTTTTTGGAGGGGTGGGGTACAGAGGACAGGGAACAGCTATATCCATTATGGGGACTCATGCTGAAAATATAGATAAATTCTACTTACCGGCATCTGTTCTCTGGGTTTCTTTTCTAAAGCAACTAGTTCTTATTGATCTACACACTTTTCTTATATATAATTCCATTACCACTTTGATAATAACAAGATAATTAAATACAAGACAGGGCATGCATCATACTGGGGAGTCTTTGGACTAATGAATTGTTGACCAGCACAACAGAAAGCACAATATATTCCATCACACAGGGGCACCAATATATCATTGCTTTCTTGCAGAGTCCTCAGAAAAGATAACAACATCTCCAGACACTTCTACATGCCCCCAAATGAGAAGGGCTTATAGTGCAAGGACAGAGAAGAATGAGGGAGATGGGCAAGACTGTGACTGGATGGCAGTTGGTGTTTATTGCCATCCCATCATATTTCATCAGCCCCAGGAATTGCCCAGTTCTAGACATGCAACAACAGGATAAGGTAATAAGAATCCTGAGGCGGCAGAATGAACTGCACCAGTCTAGACTATTGCTAGGGTCATCAGTTTGGAAGGGCCACCTTGTACATCACAGAACAAACTTCCTAGTCCAGCTCATTTTCAGCTGTGCTTGTTTTCTATCTGCATGGAGTTTTAAAATGTATCATTCAATAGTGTGACCACCTCCTCCCTCCCTCCAGCTTGAAGAGGTACACTCCATTCTTTCACCTGACACCTTCTCAGCCGCATATGTTGGCCATACCTCAGCCCATCCGTAAGAAACTTAGCAACATCCAAAAGCAACCACAAGGAGTGAAAAGGGCGTTTTGCCAAGGGCTAACTGACATGACCCATATTTGGACATACTAAATTTAGTCTCATTTTGTTTTGACAGCTTGGACTGAATATAAAGCAGGGTGTAGGTGCACAGTAGTGTTTTCGGATTATTACTTCACTTCCAACAAGTCACCACGATTTGACAGAATCATAAAACCTGAACCAAGGTCTACACAGACAACAGAAGTGCGAACATTGGCTCTCAACTTTTTTAATAACAGGAACACAGGAAGAGAGGTACCTGGGAGGGTCATGAAACTTTGGCTATGTCCTTCTGCTCTATCTCAGCACTTTCTTTTAGCCAATCACTCCCACTGCCGCCCCGCAAAACTGGCTTATGGGCCTTTCATTTATTACTCATTCTTCTCTCAGCATCACAGAAAGGAAGCTGATGACTGATGGATAGTACGAGCTAGAAAAATGAAATAGTGGGAAATACTGGAAGGAGTTGTGGTAAGTAATAAACCTATTCCCCAGCTGTTTGGAGGGGGTAGGGTAAGAAGTGAAAGTTGTATGAGGAAGGCCAGGTAACTATGCCTGAAAGTTGCATACCAAGATCTCTAAGCCACAAGACGTAAGACAAATCCCAGCTCAGAATTTCCTACATGGACTGGCAGCAGTCCTCCAGGGTCTCAGACAGGGGTCTGGGGATTGGGGATTGAACTTGGGATGTTCTGCATGAAAAATAGCTGCTCTACCACTAAGCTATGACCTTTCCCCTTAGTGCAGTTGCTCAGGAGGCAAGGCATCATGGATGCAATTACCTGATGCCGTGATAGCAGAAAGGCACCCTCTCTTATAGCTGTGAACATGTGACATGACTCCTTAAATCCCTACATCTACTTCCTGCCCACTTCTGGAGCCAAGCGTCTTGTCCTTACCTTCAAAACCCTTCCTTGCCCTGCTCTCCACCCTTAAAAGTCCCTTTCTATGACTTTGGTTCATTAGGTCCACCAACCTCTGCTATCCAAAGGTTAAAGCAGCCTTTGGGAAGCTACATGGGAAGCTATTGTGTACAGAGTCGGACCATGCTCCATGTAGCTCAATATGGCCTACTCTGACTGGAAGCAGCTCTCAGGGGCTTCAGACAGGGAGCATTCCCAGTCCTAGCTACAGGTGTCACTGACTGGACCCAGGACCTTCTACATTCAAGGCAGATGCTCTACCACTCCCAGTTTTCATCCTTCTCTTTAGCTTTATGTCTGAAACCAGTTGCCAAAATGCCTCTCTACAACCACCTTCCTTACTCTTTTCAAGGGCTTCCTCTAACCTCACATTTTCCAGGAAAACTTTGAATCATGCCCCGAGTCCCAATGCTGAAAGTCAGCCAAAGTAACACATGTATAATTGTATCTTCTTCTCCTGCTTACCCCTACTTCCAACACCCCCTTCTTTCGTTGCTTTCCTGTGTTTGTTTTAGAATGGAATCCTCTTGGGAGCTGTCAAATCTGTTCCTTATAAAGTGCCCGGCTTGATTATATACCTCCAAGGAAGTTTCCACTTATGCATACGATGTTCGTTGTCCTTCCCCACATCCCAGTATCTTACTGCTAAGTAGCCCATCATTTTTTGTTCATTTCTTTCAGTTTGTCCACAATCCCAAGGAAAAGGCCTACCATGGAACATGTAAACTGGGATGCTACCACCACCATCCTGCCTATTGCTGCAGGGTGAAGAGGAGAGAGGTCTGTTGCTCAAATACCATACTTTGCACCCATCCCCACAGATCAAAATTATGATGTGACATTTGCAAGGTACGTGCTGTAGATGGTCATACTCTTCAGAGATCCATCAGTGGTTTCAATAGGGGAGCCATTTTTATTAGCTGCATAGTCCCAGACCTAAAAATCACATTTCTGTTACCCGCTGCAGCCTCTGACATTTCATGCTCCTGAACAATCTGAATGTTCTAGGGTTGTAACTTTCAGATCATGCATAGCCACACACAGGCCAAAAGTTGCAACCCCAGCAACCCTCTGCGGCACTACAGAAAGAACTCCTTAGATTATACACTTATTACGTGGCATCTCTAAAAATATTGCCACCACAAGCCACTGGGAAGTTTGCTTCTGTAATCAAACCATCCCAGCTACAATATCTCACACAACGTAAGTCGCCTCCATGTGTGGCACAGAAAATTTGACCACCTTCTGTAATCTTAAAAACTGTCTCCCCTTATCTCCCTAACAGGGCCTTAAAATCACTGGCAGAGACATCACTGTCCCTCAGCTTAAAATGTTGAGGGATGCAATGCTGTCCTTGCTTAGCCAAGTCTATTTGGACTGAGGGAGGGGAAATCAGATTTAAGAGCTTTTAAGAGAGAGAGAGAGTCCATTATGACATACTGCCGAATGTTATGTCAAAGGAGCCCTGGCATTTCATTTTGCAGTATGTTATTATGGACACAAATTACCAAGAAAAGGAGTTTGCTAAGCCCAGTAAGTTATTAAAATTGGCTTTCATATGTGCTTATCTTAGAGCGGGGGGAAAGTCTGCATGTTACCATGTGCCACTGGCACTTCATCACCATAGTATTTTTAAATATTGTTTACACTGATCCCAGAAGTACACAATATACACATTTCATTATACAGTAATCACCGTTTTCATTCTGCTACCCAAAGAGGAATTATGCCTCTTGCTGTAGCTCTCCTATATATCTGCGGTCAGCCACAATTTTTTCTTCGAGTGCCACTCGGAAAATGGAATGGGGATCGGAGGTGCAAGAAGGCTCTAACTCCGACAACTCAAAAATGAGAGACTGCCGAGACCCGTTGACACCAGACACCACTCCCCTCTTTTTATTGGGGGCCAGGTGGTTTCCCTCAGGGCCTCCAGGTGCCGATCCCTAGTCTACAGAATTGTTTTGTTTTTTGGGTATACAGTATACACCATGTAACCTTACGTGGCAATTATTTATTCATTAAACTTAGATGCTTTTCTTATTGAGCAGCAAAGTTTGAACGGACCATTGTTTGAAAGACAAAGGAAACACGAGGCCCAAATCAGAGATTGCTGAAAGGCAGGGGTGGAGAAATATTCATAGAAGAACAATCCTTAACCTTCAAAACAACACCAAAGCTTTAAAACGTTTAAATAAATCTACTACACAACTGCTGTGTTTCAGTTTAACTGCCAAACTGAAGAACAGTCATGACGTTTTTTACAGCACAACCCTATACATTATCTACTTAAAAGTAAGTCCCACTGAGTTCAACTGGGGTTACTCCCAGGTAAGTGTAGACAGAATTGTCGTGTTAATACGTAAATTATATCTTAAAAGGCTCATATACTACACTTGAGCACTGTTAGTATATTAAGCTATTAGCCTTAAAAGGACTACAATGCTATGCCGTTTGTTCTACTGAAGATCTATTTTAAAATACTTGTGATTTACCAACATTAAAACTTTAGAGTCTGCTTAAAACATTTCAGTTTAAGCCTATCCAGAAATATAGTCTTAAATATGTTTTATCTCTTTTTAGCTACTGTTTATTTTAATCACCTTTTGAATGCTTTTAAATACATGTTTTAACTTTTTCATTGAAACTTTTAATGTTTTATTTTATATTTTTGTAAACTGTTAGAGGTTTGCTTGTTTTACAATTGAGAATTATATAGATTTTATTAAGTAACAATAAAATAAAAACAAGTGAATGATTTGGTAATCTACAGTAAAGCTTTGTAAACCTGTTGACAGAGAAAAGATGGAGCAGAACCGTTTGCAGCTCACATCAGATAGAACGGGCAGATAGATGCAAAAGGAGAACCCTTCCACATTATTAATCTTTGTTTTTGAAATTACTAATACTTCATATAGGAGGAGGGATTTCCATCTTAAAGGCACATGCTAAAATACGACAAGGGTGACAGGAGTACTAAAGCAAAACCCTCTAACACATAACTAATACACATTTGGACACTAATGAAAAAAAGGACAAGTTAACAAATTGTTACAATAGAGTACAGAGTTGAAAAACATCACTCTGAAGTTGTCTCTCTAAAAAAAAAAAGTACACAGCAAGAAAAAAGACAGCTGTGTAAAAATAAAATGTTCGTTATCTCAACAGTATTTAATGCAACAATTTGCAAAGCCAACAGACAGAAACTGTGGGCAATTCTGAACTCTTTACACAATGCTGAAAAGGCATTTCCCTCAGTATTCTAGTATTAAAAGATCTGAAACAATTTCCGAAGAAATAATTGTCAAGGACATTTTTACGTAACTTTTAAAACAAAATGGCCTGTCAAGATAATTCCACCCTACACCATAAAACTATCAAGAGTCTCTTTTATCAGCAAAAGAAGGGGAGACACTTCCTAACCATTGGAGGGGTGGGGGGAGAAACAAATAATAAGCAAAGAACATACACGTACCCCACTTAGAATTTCCCCTCGAAATTTCACCGTGACAGGAGGCTCTAAGCCTTTTGGAATGGCCAGCGCAGCCCTGTGTTAAATGAAGTGGGTGTGCATTTTGACAGTCTTAAATGGAGCCAGACTTTTGCCTCTTAAATAAATGCACAGTGTAATAGTAACTAGCACTACTTATGAAGTCAAAGTATTTTAGTCTCTATTCCAAACAATGTGTTTGAATGGAACTTATTTCTAACAACTGGTGATGGACTAGAGAAAAAGAGTGTGTCCTGTCTATTATCTCTTCCCTGAATGACAGTAAACTTGAGTACAGTTTTTAACAAGAAGTAGTACATAGTAGTTAAGCAATCGGCTAAACATCCCAAGATGCATCCACAGTTACAGGCATAAAGGGTTTTATTTTAAAAATAATAATTATAGGATTGGAATCAAAGTAAGTAAAGCTGAATATTTGTTTTCTTATAACTAGTATGTGCAATTTTACAGGGGCGTACACACAGTTTGGTCTACCTCAATTAATTAGGAGGCTACTCAGAGGAACAAAATCTTCCTGGCAGAAGAGATCATTACACTAATGTAAAATCATTATATGATATATATCTCAATGTTCACTACGTCAACCTCTAGACACGAAACGAAAACCAAACAAAATCTGTGAAATATTAGGGAACAAGGGACATGCATGGAAATTCTATAGCTTGCTAGGCTATCGCGTTGGAACAAGAAACTTTCTCTGGATGCAGAATGATTCGATTTTAACCAATGTAGGCACAAAAATATTACAAGAAGCTGACCGATCACAGACACCTCACATTTACCAGCAATTCAAACATTACCTGGAATTATAGCATCTAGGAGAACTCGTTCCTTTTTCTTTCGACTCTTAAACAGATCCTACCTGCTTTCAATCAAGCAAACACTATTTGGGAGGACTCTTCTCTCTCCAATAACAAACTTCAAAAGGAAGATAAATGTTCATTTTTAGATATGAAAGTCTCCCCAGTCCTAGTCCCAACTGAAAGTCCTTTTGTATCAGCCTGCGAACGGTTTCTCGGTTATACGTACAGCGTTTGAGCTACCCAGAGTGATTTGTTTTATGGCATTTCCACTGTGGTAAAGTTTGGTCTGAAATTCCTTTTCACATAAAAAAAAGGAAAGGAAAAGGGAAGTCGCAGTCTGCAACCAGGAAGGAAGGAAAATAGAGATTTCTATACAGTCAGAATTGTTCAGATTATAAAGCATTTTGTTTGGTCCCAGCTTCCTTTCTCCTCAAACGTATATCAGATTCTTTTGAGGCAAGAAATTCCGAATGCTCTATGAAGCCAGTAGCTTCTTAAACCACAATTCTCCTTTCACCCAGTAAGGCAAATTCCACAGCTGCCCCCTTCCTTACTTCTTTTTTTACTTTGGCGTTTGAAAAATTCCTCCTTCACATTGACAATGAAGGCTTCTGAAACAAAAGTTGTTGTGTGCATCTGTTTAATTGCTAGTGGTTCCAATTACAATTGTGTGCTACTCAGAAAAACATACTGCAAAATAGTTTTATTGTGCTCACAAAACAACAGGTTGTTCCGACAAATGAAAGAGGAAGTGGGAAAGGTGAGGTATGCAACATTTTTGTACTGTCTTCAGAGCTAAGAAATGTCTAGAGTAGCAAGGAATTCTGAAGAAGTTGTTCCAAGCCATCCATTCTGACAGATTCTTAGCTATAGAAGTATTTCAGTGATTCTTCTGGAAGTTTGCACAGTGGTATCATAAACTCAAAATGTATATAAAGCCATAGGATGCTCGAGACATCTACTGTACAAATCATTTGTATAGGTTTTTAAATCATCAGACTTCATATGCCAGACCTATGCCCAATGATTTGCTGCTATTTATAGTTTCCCCAGTATTTGTGAGTACCATTTTCCAAAAGCTTTCTGAAGTACCAATTTCTAAAAACTTATTTTTAAAACAAGAGAATCCAAGCATGGTAGGCATGTACCTTTCACCAGGGCTCTTTAAAAACTTGTATTTTAAAATATTCAACCGCATCCACTAGCCCATTCACAACACATCTTTCATTACTGAATTTATTTACAATCCTTCCAGATTAATTTTCAACTGATACCATTTATATCTTCATTTGCCTGGGCCATTAAGAACAATGCAACTGGAAAGAAATACAGTCAAACGTCGGTTCTTGAATGGCTCCGTTTTCAAACATTTTGGCTCCAAAAAACACCAAAAACCCGGAAGTAAATGCTCCAGTTTTCGAATGTTTTTGGGAACCCAAACGTCCGACACAGCTTCCTCTTGAGTGTAAGAAGTTCTTGCAACCAATCAGAAGCCGCACCTCAGTTGTCGAATGTTTCGGGAGTCAAGTGGACTCCCAGAACGGATTACATTCGACAACTGAGGTTTGACTGCAGCAGCACTAATACCTAGCATTTGTAACGTCCAATTTATTATGTTACAATGGATACATCCACATGCAACACTAAACCATGGTTAAACTATGGAATTATGTGAAAGGGTCTTAACGGTCTAAAGCAAAGCATCAAGCTTACGTGCATCCCACTTTTCCTATCTTGTTCCCATGAGCCCAATATATTTAGTGTTGCATTTGAATCAAGGAACTTTATTGAAACAAACTCTTGCGTCATAGGAAGCCAACTTGAAATCGTAGATTATGAAGCTAATTATGAAGTTAATCTTTATTTTAAACCAGAATCCTTGGTTCAAATGGAATAGTAAGTGGAGATTCCTTAAAGTGAAAATATACTCCAGCAATGTTCTCCTCCCATGGTTGCATGGGAGAAAAGGAAGAAAAGTTTGGAAGCCCCAGACTTTGCTCATTGGGGTTCATCCACATAGCTCTAAACTGCTGTTTAGTGTTAAGCAACGCATCTGTAAGCTCTAACACTTAGTGCGGTGCTGAAAATTTCTCCCACATTTTAGATGTGGTTTAGTCATGCTGGCCACATAACCCGAAAAAGCTGTCTGCGGACAAACACCAGGTCCCTCGGCCTGAAAGCGGAGATGAGCATCGCACCCCATAGTCAAATTCGACTGGACTTAACCATCCAGGGTTTTTTTTACCTTTACCGTTCAATTACAGAGGAAAGAAATTACACTTGAGTTTTTTCAAATGGGAGAAAATGTTTCTGTGAAATCCTTGTGGAGTGCATGGTTTTTGCCACATTTTCCTTAACTTTGGGGTGGTTGACTGGTGTTTGTAAATCACTTTTCTTTCATTCTACAAATCATCTCACCAGCACTCTCCAGCCTTCCCAAGTCCCAACACTTCAATTTAAAGTCCAGGGAGCCCAAGCTTTCCATGGGGCTTTTTTCAGATCAAGAAGGGTAGGCAGCAAGGGAGGCTGCTGAGTGCTGGAGAAATATATCCTGGAAAGAACTCTTCGGTGCACCTTGCAATGATAAGGTAAGCTCAGAACCACATGCCAGCCAAAATTCTAAAGAAATTCCAAATTAGTTTTAAAGTGCTCTGAGAATGCGGCAAGAAAATGGAAGCCTGTTTCCCACCAGGTAAAACTGGAGGACAGTTTTGGGCACTATTATTAACCCTATAAAGAAGGCTGGAGCCCAAGCTGAGATATAGTAGTTGGCCCAAGGCAACACAGCCTGTTCGCAGGCATGTTGATTCAAAAGTAAACCCTACTGATTCCAGGAAGACTTAGTCCTAAATAATTAGATGCAGGGCGGCAGCCTGAGCAAGTTAATGATTGGTGTTAAGATTTGAACTGGGTATATTCAACATTCTTAGCTTCTGAACTACACTACTGTGAACTCCCAACTCACAGAATGGCTTGAAAGAATGCTCCGTGCAACTAACTTGAGATTTAGGCACTATACTGAATAATATGAAACCCTTAATAAAGTAGAGAGAGAACAAGTCCACCAACAGCTATTAGTCAGATTACCCAAACTGAGCCACTGTGTTCATAGAGCTTGAAAGTAGATGATTCAGAAAACTCCCTGAAGCCAAGCCAGATTTAGGGCTGGGCAACACTTGGGATGAGACTGCCTAGGAACTCTCTATTGAGCTCTATTGAAGAAAGGTGGGAAATTAATCTATTTAAAGAATCGCCATTTGTAGGGAAACAAACCATGGGGGAAAGAGTGGTTGCTTTCATTTCCTACTTGTAAGCTACCCAAAAATGGTTCTGGATTACCACTTTTGGGAACTCTTGGTCTGATCCAGCAAAGCTCTTATTACAAGAAGACTGGAGTAAAAGTTGTTTTTGAAAGCCGGGTGAAGTTGCCAGGGCTTGATAAAAGTAAGTGGCAAATATCTCCCTAGATTATCGTAGCAGTCAAGTTTAGAGGACGCTTCCCCTCTGCACCTTCATAGAAAGTGGTGAAGAAGCTAAACAAGCTGTCAGTAATCCAAAGGAGTCCCTGAATCCCAACAGTAATATTGCTAGCAAGACACACTGGTGATATTTGGTGGAACTGGTGTGTCCACTCCTATCCAGGGCTCTATACTCTTCACCCCATTCTACCCAGGGATAGCACTGACCACTATTGCTCCCACTGCAGCTCACCAAACAAGACTGGACCGTGTTCCGCCTGACAGTGGTTCTCAACCTGTGGGTCCCCAGATGTTGTTGGACTACAACTCCCATCATCCCTGAGCTCTGGCCTTGCTAGCTAGGGGTGATGCGAGTTGTAGTTCAACAATATCTGGGGTTCCACAGGTTGAGAAAGGCTGCATTAGAAGATGGCTGCCCAATAATAGCCTATGAAAACTATTTTACCCAAACAACAGCCGTTTTGAAGACTCCTCCCACCCTTCAACGTACATCAGTTGTTCGGTGAAGGGTGTAGCTCAATAGGAGAGCAGTAGCTTCCAGTGTTTGAAATGCTTTGGCACATTTTGTGACAGGGAATTTCATTAGCGCGAGCAGTTTCTGAGCTCTGGGCGCAGTATTGCACCTACAATTTCAGATTAAAACTGCAGAGTGGAAGAAAAGGAGGGCCTTTTTCTGCCTCCCCACTTCCAGCTACTCTCTGAAGACTGGAGACCCTCTTAAGAATAATAGGGGTGGGTGGGGAGGGGTAGGACTAGACCATGTGAAAAATGAACAAAATATTTTAGTTGCAGTTCATTCATTTTCAGCTTTATATTCTTGTTATTAAAAAAGCATGCCTAGACATTCTGTTGTTGTGCCCGTAACCTAGGTTTAAGGTGCCATTTAGCTCCTAGCTTTCATATCTCAGTTTCTAACACTGGTAGCTTTGCTCGCAGGAGGTTCCAGGTAGGGCAGAAAATATCCTCTGTCAGAAACCCTGGAGAGCTGTTGCCAACCTGTGCAGAAATCTGACTTGCTATAAGGCAGTTTCCTATGTTCCTAAGAATCTTGGTTGGAAACCAGCTTCCTTGCCTATACCAACTTCTCCCAATCGGCACTAAAACTGTGAAGATCACATTCTATTCATTCATCACACTTTACTTCAGCTGAGCAATCACACTCATTTCCAGAAAACAAGAGCAAAGCTGCACTAGTTATTTGCTGTTAAGAAGGAAACTTGGCATTCTGTGGGTAATTCTGACATGCACTGACCTGACGCTACATCTCTTTAACAGTTTTAACGTGCCACACTCCTTATGCCACAGTCACATATACACTTACCTAAGAGCAAACCCCACTGAAAGCAGCGAGACTTACTTCTGAATACACATGTATAGTATTGCACTACTAATATCACATCCACACCCAGTCTGGCATGTTTGGAAATACGATACAGATTTACTGAAATGAATTTTATTTCACACTGAATATAGGCATGCTGAGACAGCAGTCTTGATTAAGCCAACATATATTGAAATGGAGGGTTGATGTGTTGGAAGGCCTCGAAACTCATTTCCCATGGTTTTAGCAGTGAGTGTAGTACAAGCCACCACTAGGGCTAGACAGATCATCTGAGAGTCACCTAGAAAGTACTCTGACAGGATTCCTACCAGCCGAAGGTTGGGGCAGCTGAGTACATTTGGATCTTGGAGGGCTAAGCTGGCTGAGGACCCCTCCCAGGGACGAGCTGCTTTTCTTTGAGTTCATAACTTTATTCTAACTCCCACCCCAGGGCCCAGATAAACTCTGCAGGGGCCTGCTACCAGCAATAGTGAAAATGGGAAAAGTAAAGGTAAAGAGACCCCTGACCATTAGGTCCAGTTGTGGCCGACTCTGGGGTTGCAGCGCTCATCTCGCTTTATTGGCCAAGGGAGCCAGCGTACAGCTTCCGGGTCGTGTGGCCAGCATGACTAAGCCACTTCTGGCGAACCAGAGCAGCGCACAGAAACGCCGTTTACCTTCCCGCCACAGCGGTACCTATTTATCTACTTGCACTTTGAGGTGCTTTCTAACTGCTAGGTTGGCAGGAGCAGGGACCGAACAACGGGAGCTCACCCCATCGCGGGGATTCGAACTGCCGACCTTCTGATTGGCAAGTCCTAAGCTCTGTGGTTTAACCCACAGCGCCACCCGCAACCCTAGGTGAAAATGGTAAGCAGCTAACAAAAACAGAATGGAAAACCATTAAGGGAGTTCCAGAAAACAAGTTGAGCACTTTCATCACAATTTACTGGCACAAACTAGTGAGTGAAAATAGAAAAATATCCTTTTTCCACTTTAGCTGGTGGGCCAACCCAACATTTGGGTCTTCATTTAAACGCACACTGAACAACCCATAACACTTGTAACACAGAGTCTCGTGGCACCATAAAGACCAACAAATTTATTACGGCATATGTTTTCACGGACCACAATCCACTTCGCCAGATATGTAATATATAATCCTTCACGCATCTGATGAAATGCTTTAAGGTGCCACCAGTTGCTTAAACTATAAAAGACTAATCCTAACACCTTAGATTAAGACATTAAATCGTGTGTTTTTTCTACCCTTAACCAAGCTATCTTTATCACACCCAAACATGCATAAAAGAATTCAGACAGCCAAATCAAACCCAAACACCAAATCCATTACCTTTTAACGTTTTTATCCCAATGGCATAAACAGCTCTAAAGTAAGTGAACTGAGTATCTGCTTAGATTTCTAAAGTTTTCCAGAGCTGACAAACAACCTCGTCGCAATGACCTTACAAAACTAGTCATGAGTAAAAGTGGAACTTGAGGGTGTGTCTCCCCCTCCCCAGTCCCTTCCCTGCCCACTAGTATCTGTGTCAGAATTCTCATTACATCACAATAAACACTTTGAACATATTAAAGTCTCACAAGCAGCAAAACAAACACTGGGGTTTTCTGTGTAATAAAAAAAAAAGGGTGCAACACTTATGGGAACTTAATTTGCATGTATTTTTAGAAGGGACATGCCCTGTGTTTATATATACACAGCATAAAAAGACATGAGAGAGAAGCAAGGATAAAAATGGAGGCACGGCGAGAGAGTGAACACAAAATATATAGCATGCTCTGTGGATGAGAGAGTAGTACCTATGTAAAATGAAAAATGCCACATCATTTATTCCTGGTGGAAATAAACCAAACTACTGTGTTTCACACTATTGCACCACTGCAAACAGACATCTTAAAAACAAAATAATTGAGGGGGGTGAAAGGAAAGAGAGGGATTATTGATTAACACTTCGGGAGCTGGGGGTTGAAAAGGAGTCATATGCAGCACTATTCATGCCATGTAACATTCCAACAAACAATAGATTTTTTTTAATAGTGCAATTTGACAGTTTAGTGGGGGGGGGGGATTAGGTGTGAGACTACAGATCAGATGAATGAGTTCATTCATCTCAGATTTAAATGTGGAACTTAACAGGACTGTCACCCAAACCAGCCCACACTCCAAAAAGTTTTTCGAAAATCGCTTCTTGGAACTAAACAATCCATAGCCCAATTCAAGCAAGGCACCGTAGGATGAAAACAACAGGTTATT
The DNA here is from genome assembly GCF_965153285.1 of Podarcis tiliguerta. Taxonomy (NCBI): domain Eukaryota; kingdom Metazoa; phylum Chordata; class Lepidosauria; order Squamata; family Lacertidae; genus Podarcis; species Podarcis tiliguerta. The sequence continues at coordinate 17,185,559 of NC_139540.1, read as the reverse complement.
TTTCGGTTTTACTGAAGATCCTGCTTGCAGCTAAACAACTGCTGTCAAAATTGTGCCTGCATAAAAATATTTATTAAAATGCTTTTAAAAAGAAACTAAGTAGCTCCTAGCACTTTTTTTAAAAAAGTATGTGCTTGATATAGTGTTATGTTTACAAATGTAATATAGTATCTGAACTGTTTACATACCAAGGAAAGAGGGTGTTTGGGGACATGCACAATGTGCAAACATTTCATTAAAGAGAATTTCATTTAAGTACCAGTGAAGTAATCCAAACTTGAACCACCAACTGGTCCAAACTGAGGGGTGCAATACTATGCTGTACACTGCGGTTGTTAGCACTTTTTCATTTTCATAAGCTTTACCATAGAAGTATAGAAACAATCCTACAAAATGTTCATTCAACACCCATAGAATTAAATCCTATCACATGCACAAGAAGGTACACAATACGCAAGCCCCCAAATAATACTGATGCACTCTATAGTTCAAAGACCACTGACACAGCAGGGCTAGGTCTTTTGATAAAGAGATCTTCGGCATATATGTATGTCCCCTACCATAACTAGAGATACTCTCTGAACATCTGGAGTTTGGGTGGCAGAACATGGCTAGAGACTGCTGTCCGTTCTTGTATTTACTCTTCCCATTTGTCCGGTGGAGCCAGAGCTATATGACCTTCAGGGCAAAGGGAAAAACTAATCACTTTTCACACATTTTTGCCTGTGAAGGTATCAGAAAATGTTAATTTATTTGCCTAGTGCAGGGGTCAGCAAACTTTTTCAGCATGGGGCCGGTCCACTGTCCCTCAGACCTTGTGGTGGACCGGACTATATTTATTTTTTTTGGGGGGGGGCGAATGAATGAATTCCGATGCCCCACAAATACCCCAGAGATGCATTTTAAATAAAAACACACATTCTACTCGTCTAAAAACACCAGGCAAGCCCCACAAATAACCCAGAGATGCGTCTTAAATAAAAGAACATATTCTACTCATGTAAAAACACGCTGATTCCCGGACTGTCCGCGGGCCGGATTTAGAAGGCAATTGGGTCGGATCCAGCCCCAAGGGCTTAGGTTGCCTACCCATGGCCTAGTGTAAGACGTTTTGGGTCTATTGGGGCCAAAACAACAGCCCTAGATGTTAACCAGTCTGTTTTGCACATAAGCCAAACAACTTAAACATTACTCTTTTCAAAACAGACTTGTGAGACAAACTTATACACATATATCTAGAGAATTACTAATTTGGGCCATTTTCTGTAAAACGCCCCCTTTTTACAGATAACTGCCGACAGCTCTGCCTCTTTGCTTGTGCGGCATTTCTGTGATGTGGAAAAGGATGCACTTATAACAGTAGATGAGAGAAGCACAAGTTGCCAAAAAAACCCCACCATCATATATGAACATATAAAGGCCAGAATAGTGTGCAGGTACATTGTGTACATATAAGAAAGGAACATATACACACACTTTGCGCTGTATGATGTATCATACCGGCAGTGATTTTAAAACATCTCCTGTTCTATAGGTCTCATATATTCAGATATTTACGCTCCCCGTTTTAGAGCAATGCTACTACCAACTGCCAAGCAGGGGGGGGAAGTACACAAATCAAAATATGTTACCTTTGTTCAAACAATACTGCTGTTCATTATATAATAGAAACTGTCATACCTAATCTCTCAGGAACCTAGAAATAGTAGATTGTTGGGCCAGAGGTGATTTAAAATGGTTTGAGGCAAAACTGAAACATAGTGTTTAAGTAAATCTTGCACAGGAACGTAAGCACAATTGATGAACTTTTTGTATCATCTTCCACGCATAGGGTTTTGAGCCGCACAAATGAACTATCAACACCGGGAAGACACAAGCGTTGTATATCCTATATGCCTTGAGGAAGATATGTTTTCCAATCCCTCCTGTTATCAAAGTGATGAATTTAAGTAACATTTAAAAAGAGAATTGGAGGAGAGTAGAGACACTCAGTATTCAAGCCTACTTGGAAGAACTCCCAGTTAAATTCTATTAAAATCTGTATGCAAAATGTTTCTACACTATACTATTTCAAGATTACAGCATAAATTTGTTTGATATTATCTACAATTGCGTGATAGGCACCGATTTGGGAATTGGAGTGCTTCCCAGTTTTAATTGGTAAAAAGAGATGCAAAACCAGATCATAATAAACATAACTCCTGCAGATTTGTGTGTGGAAAAAAACTGATTTAAATACAGAGAAGTATTGGATACCAAGAAAATTTATATAAAGCCTGATCTACAAATCAGTTAACATGAAATGCTAAAATTAAAGCAGTTTTGCCTCACTGCCTTCAATGAGGGTGTATCAACTTAAATCATATACTTCATTACAACTGCCGTGCCGATCCTGCTGTTATTATATATAAAATATATTAGCAAAGAGTTGAATGTCTGCACTTCCATCTCATAGGAGTGGGTGATCAAAGGTTAATAACCATCTAAATTTATTTTATAGCCTAAAAGTACAGTTGTACCAGCTTCCCCCGCCAAAAAAAAACACCCCTACATGCCAATCCTAAAATCAATATGAAGCCCTACTCACATCAAAATGAGTTTTCCCCCAAATGAGAATTAACATAAGCCGCCCAACAAAAGCCTTCTACAAATGAGAATATTCCCGAATAGAAAGACGCAGAAATGAAAGTTTAAGAGCAAAACTAGGGTTTGAACTCCAGGGAGAGCTGGAGCTGACATTTTAAAAAGCAGTGCCACTGAATTATAGCTCTCTGCTTCTGGGTGGGGTACCCATCAAATGGGTGGAGTGCCTCCCCTAAAGGAAGGAAAAACTGGCACATGCTAACTTGGCCTTTTGAAAGATTTTCTAATTTGCCAACAAATGAAGTCTCGCACCAACTTCACCCATGAAGTTGCCTAATCCAGTTGCAGACAAGATAGCTCGGGCTGGTGTGAAAAGCCCAAATTGGAGAATGGAAAGAGGAAACGTGATTGTGGAAGATGATAAAGCAAATAAGTTTTTAAAACCCCAACTCTTTTTTTTTAAAAAAAAAAGTTAAATTACTGTCTTATGCAGCATATGTTAATGGTCGACTGTTTCCTGTCTCAGTAGTTGTTCGACTTTCAAAAGAAGTATAAAATAAGTAGCAACCGGGGGCGGGGGGAATTAATCAATTTATTTTAAATTGTGTTTGGTTGTTTTGGAACAGGCTGATCACCCCTTTTGCCCATGCAGTTTTTTTTCCATTGTCCTCCTCACATGTTTCTTGCTGTAGAATAACAGGTGTAAATTATTCCTTGACGTTGCTTAAAAGAAGAAGAAGTACTAACCGGCCTGAGAGTAGCGATTATTAATTGAAATTAATACAGATTGATTAAAGAGGAGGGACGAAAAGAGCCGTAACATTTTAAAAAAACTTTGTGGGGACACTTTCCTTTTCCTCAGCCAGTCTGAAGTTAGCATAACCTAAACTGCAACATCATTCACAAAATGCATTCGGAAAAACGCAGCAAAGCTCAGCAGGAATGATTTTTTTATTAAGAAAGAAAAAAAACAGGAATAAAAATAACTGCATCAACAAGGTCTTTCTTCTTCAGGCTTCAAGCCCGGTTTTACTTGAGTTCTTTTTTAAAAATGGCAGTTAGGCCACTAAAACCAATCCAGAACATTATTAAAAGTTAAAAGCTACCAATTACTTCTGTCTGTTCTTTTAAAGCAAAGTTTGGCATTACGTCAGTCGGTTTAAAGAAAACAAGAAAAAGAGGGAGAGAGCGCGTGCAAGAAAAGAGGGAGAGAAAGTTTCCTTCTTGAATAAATAAAACCACCAGGGGAAGGTGTCTAGCCACTTGTAAAGGGTTTATAGCACTTTTTAAAAGAGCTAGGTACATTTTGAAAAATTAAAATATTTTTATCAACTATATTTTGGGAGGGAATGTAAATTTTAACCTGGGTTTGGGAGGGGGCAAAAAGTAATGGGAGAGGAAATCTTATTGATTTGCCTACAGTTTTGGAACTGGAGTATGTCTGTGAAAACACACAAAAAACGCTGATTGAATAGAACACGCAAGGAAAACTTTAGCACAGTTCATTTCCCTCCAATGGAAAGCGGTTGTTAGAATTTTACTTAAAACCTATCTCAACCGCTTAATATTTCAAAATCCCTAAGTGGTATGCAAAAACATCTAACACAGAACAGTACAACAGTATCATAAACACAGAGGTATAAACATAAAACATAAACATAAACATAAAAACAGTCAAACAGTATTGTGAAGTAGTTTTTAAAAATAATAATAATAACCCAACAGAAATCCAGTAATAAAAAGGTCCAATCTTACGGGAAGCCTGGGCAAAAAGATATGCCTTCACAAGAAGTCTGAAGGAACTGGTGGATGACGCTTCACATACGGCAGAGGGAAGGGGCAAGGGCAGAAATCACCCTTTTTGGGGTTACCGTCCTGTGATATTATGTCGGCTGCAGTGCCACAACAGACTTTCCCCAGATGATCTTAAATGATCAGTTTAGCAAGGAACACGCAGCCCTCCCACGTTCCACATGCGTGCCTTGGAGTTTGTGGATGCATGTGTCTCCTTTCGGTTATCAATATTCTTCAGGCAGGCTATTTTATGGGATGATTCACATCCTAGAACATGCCCAACTCCGATGGGGAAATTATGCGACACTACAAAGCGGGCTACTAAAGGCAGCAAAACGTTTCCACGCGCATTTTTGTTGAGCCATACGGAAAACCATGCTGAATTTGAGACACGTGGTGAGGAAAGTCTCTTTAACATGTTATTCTCCCTCACACACACAACACTGCCCCCATGTAACTTAATAAGCTAGCCACCATTTTTATGGACATCTCAGAGATTCATTCACACAGAGAGACTACGGAAGAAGCTGCAAACCAGGCAACTGAACTCGTGGGAATGCGCAAGTTATGTTCAGGTGAGTGAGGCTTTCCAAATGATTCCAGGAACAATTGCTAATGATTACAGGGTTCCCCCCTCTCTCTCACACACACACACACCCCATCAAAGAAATTTATATTCAATATCCCCGCGGAATACTGCCCAGTCGCACACTTCCCTCTAATTTTTCCGGCTGAAAAGTGGGGCATCAGGCCACACAGTTCAAGCCGTACACTATCATTTTAAATAATATTTGGGAAAAACTTTTAGGACAACCATTGCTGCAGGCCGCTAACACCAACTTCCACAAACCCTTCTAAATAGACAGCTCCAAAGACACTTATATAAAGTAATGTGAATGTAAATCTAAAATTAAAACCCAGTTACACCTTTAGTAAATATTTAGAATACAGTGATTTAACTGTTTTAATAAACTGTAATGTGCCCACTATAAACTGGATCCCTGACTCAGACTTATTTGAACTAATAGAGTCCCATGCGCACTAATATACTCTACTATCATAAAGAAGGGTATAAGATTATTCAGGTTTTTCAACAGAATTGGGATTAAACTGGTTTAAATTCAGCCATTTCAAATCTAGGTGAATTGTGCAGATAAGGAATCACTGCACTAGGATTTCTGGCACAATAAACCTAGCATAGGTTTACTCTAAAGGAAGCTCCACTGCATTCAGTGGGGGATACTGCTAGGTAAATGCGCACAGACTATAGCCTTAAACCAATTCCCCCTAAAATGCAATGCACATTTATCTGGGAGTAATTCCCATTGAACTTTATAGGACTTACTTCTGAGGAGACATGCCTAGGTCTATGCTGTCAGGCTGAAATCTTATGCAGTTACCAGGAAAACTTCCATTAAACTAAACCTTGTATCTGAGTAAACATGCATAGCATTGTGCTCTTAATCCTATTGAAGTTAATGGGACAGCTTTACTTGCTTGTACGCACTTTTTTCAAAAGTTGTCAAAAGTCAATAAAACTAAACAACAATTGGGTTTCCTTCTCATCTTCCATTAAATTGAAAGTAATCACAGAACTATCAAAATTTGGGTGGAGGTTTTAAACTGTCACAGCTAAATCATAACTCTGTTGCAACAATATATAAGGAGGAAGTTCAGAAAGCATAATACAGATTTTAAAAATATCCCCCTTTTAAAAGTGTGTGTGCACGTACACTCACAGCTTAGAATAAAACCTATATTTAGGAACAGACAAATATAAATACCTTATTCAGTGGTATTGATAAGAAAAACCATAATTATTAGCTTTTAAGAGAGTCGAATCAGTGGATCAATCAACTGAAGGTTAAGTTGATTAACTGATATCGTGATGTATTAAATCTGTGGGGCTGAAAATTGATTTTGTTTGTTTTAATCCTACTGTCACTGTGCTACTGAAATAAGAAATAAAAAGGAAAATATTAAAGATGATATTTCTTTCGAACAAGTGGAAGCTGTCTTCCAACATATCAGAAAATTGCAAATATGCAGGTGGCTTGGAAATACACAACTGTTAACCAAAGAGTTAACTAATCAGTTAAAAGGTAGATAATTAATTGCATGAAATTATTTAACTGACTGACAGCAATACTAATAGTTGATAATAGCTACCAACACCTGAAAAAGTCAATCCCTAGACTTCTTTTTAACCTGAGAACCTCAAAAGGTTGAAGCTCACCAACAAAGACTTTCTTGTGTTTTTAGGGGGGAGGGGGCGGGAAATACAGTTGTATATTTGAATTACTCACGTTGTGAATTGCGAGGTGTAATACTTGGGACAGAAAACTCTACATTTATGGTTACCCAATATTGCCAAAAATACAAATCTAAACTACCTTACTAGTTGTCTTGAGGAAACTAAATTAAGCAAAGGCAAACAAGCAAATGGAAAGTTGTCAGTCTGCTGGAATGAATAGCTTCATTTTACACACAAACCAAAAATCTGAATATCAGAATATATTGCTGTCCGGAGCCAATGCTTTAACCAACAGCCTGATCCCAAAAACATTACGGCAAAAGTTAAGTTTCACTGAATTCGGTGTGGAACTTAAATCCACCCATGACTATGGCCCACAAGTTTCTTACAAGAGAAAGCACATTAAAAACGTCACCAATTCCCACTTGGTTTATCTGTAAACAGAGAATTACTTTTTTCAGACTCCCAACCTGACATGTTAGAATACGTTTAACTATGAACTTCCATGAATATTTTGCCATAAACTTTTAAACGACGTTTAGTTTGGTGCATTCAGAAACGACAATCGAGACTGTCAACTGTAGCTACAGGTAAGATCTGATAAGGTTCCAATTAACGTTATTACTTAAGAATTGTCAAATATCGATAGGTAAACAGTATATATCCAAACACATGCAAAACAAACTTTGAAGCTTTCACTGATTACTTCGTGCAAAAGTAATGGTGATACCCATGCTTTTCACTTTCATCAATATTTTTAAAGAAACTTTTGAAATTATTAACTTGTGCACATTTGAAGGTCACTTTCAAGTGGCCACACAAAGCATAGAATCATAGATAGCAAACTATCTTCGAACCACAAGAGCAAGAAGAAAGTAGTCATTGAGACCTAAAGGACTGAAAAACGTAAGACAGTCCTTAATGGTTTCAATCAACAAAATATTGTCTGAATGCTGAAATCTAATGAGCAGCCACTGTCAGAAGCTCTTCAACAATTTTGCTTTTACTGTCTTTAATGAGCAGAGCTGCAGCACACAAGCGGTCTATATGTATACAGGCACATTCTTCAAGCACAGCAGATATGGTACATTCATTAAGGCTGAAACACTGTGCACATTTACTTTGAAGTAAATCAGTAAACTCAGTGGAACTTACTTAGACTCTTAGAACTTCATAGGAATAAACAAAATAATTAAGTACCTCGTGCTGATACACACACACACACACGTTAAAATAACAGTGTTATTTACAGTTAGAAACTATACACAGTGCTATTCCACAAATACTTGGAAAAGCTATTGTTTCCTTTATGAGATAAAGGCATTTTTAAAAGGCATTCTAAGGAAAGTATTGGCTAAGCTGGCTCGCTGAAGCCTTAGATCAGAGTTCTGCAAGTGCTTACTTTGAGCAAGGAATTTGAATGCCATCAAACTACTCTAGAGCAAATCCTTGCCATAACAGCTTATACATCACAAATGAAAACATATATGTTGAGGCTCAAACACCTCAAAACTATACCTGCAAGGTTTTTAGCAGCAGCAATTACGATACGATATCTTTATAATAAGATCTACCATTTGATTATTGATTTAAATCTCCAAAATGTATTTTGTGTAGTGAAGTTTTTAGCTCTATCTTCAGTACATTTTATTGCTATCTGATCTACCTGAGATTACCTCCTAATCCAAGAAATGTAGTCTGAAAACTACGAGAAAACTATCACAAACTGGTTTTAAGATATTTCTTTTAAAAAACCAGTCTCCCTAAAAGGTGATGTTATATTCTTATTACTAATGTCCATAACACCCAGAAGTAGCATAGTAAGCTGAGGACTACATTTCTTCCTCTTGGAGACAGCTCTAAACTTAATCATCTCCCTTTTGATTACGAATATGGCACTGAAGGTTTTGAGGATTTCTATGAAGCTAATGGTTGGTGATGTGTCCTCTAGTTTATAGTACACAGCTTAACCAACTTTTACATCTTTTTAAAAAGAAGGAAACAGAAAGGCCTTTATGTCTTCTTTTAAAGCGGGGGAAGTGAAGTGCTCCATTTGTTTGGATTAGCTATATTTGTAACAAACTTTCACTACAGTTGTAAAAAAAAAAACCAAGAAAAAAAAAACCCTTGCAAAATGTTGATATCATTTCCAGACGGCTTTGTCAGCTTCACGATTTACAGGAAATAGTTGGTGTTCTCACGAAAGCCCTGCATTTACATCCATGAGCAATGGGACTTGTAAAAAGGAAAAAAGTTTTGTTTTGTTTTTAAATTAAAAAACAAATCTTCCTTTAGAGTTTGCTTTTCCTAAGATTCTAATTTGTCACTCTGGCGAAAATGCTTGAAAAGGCTTTCTCACCTAATGGACTATTGTGAAGATGAGGACAAGCTGTGCCTTCTCTTCAGAAAGGACAACTGTAAACTTAATTCCTTGTTTGTCCCATTCAGGAACTAACTTTTACCAATGAATTGCACTTTGCCATTTGTAACACTTGCCTTTTGTGTTTTGTGTGTGTGTGTAATATTTAAAACCACGAATGCCAAGGGAAGAGCAAATGAACTCTTCCAACAGCAACATTGTGGAAGAGTCTGTTAAATATGTTTAAATAAAAAGGAAGAAGAAAACGCAAATCCCACCCAAAATTCTGGATTCCCATCCTATCCTTATTATTTACTATGATCCTTAGCAAGCAGGAGCATTCACAAGAAGCTCACGTATTCACACACAAAATAGCTGTCCACTAGAATGCTGATTCCCAATTCCCACTTGCACTTTTTCCTCAACTGTATTTTTTCCAACTTTGTTACAGTACTTCCTGCTCATTGGCAAAAGGATGAATGGAAAGAAGGTTCCTTATGAGTCCTCGTGTTTACTCCATCACTTGGCCTCTGACTTTTTTTTCCTTTTTCTTTCCTTCCTTCTCTTTCAGTCAATGAAATTTAGAAGGTTGACATTTGCAGATTGGGGGAAAAACATAGCAATTTACATTGATATGTACGTACTTTGGTTCTCTCAATCTTTTTTTTTTTTAAGTTGCTAAAGGCACTGAAGCCTTAAATAACACATTGTTTACCGGAAAGTGGTTTAAAATAAAAATAAAAGGAATGCACTAACTCAAACCTACCGAAACATCAGAGGAAAATTCTCCTGAACAACAGAGCACAAGTCGACCCTGAGAAGTGCTAGTGAAATCTAGCAAGCGTCCCTTTATGATCAAAGGCAGAGATTAGAGAAAGGGAGGGGGAAAGACCTATGGGGTAGAAAGTGTCAAGTTTGCACAGTACCCCTTCCCCCCCCAAAAAAAGGGGGGGCGAGAGCTTCTTCCTGGAGCTTTTAATAACAAACCATCCCACTTGCCTCCCCTCGGTATGTTTATCCCAAGTTACTATCAGCACAACTGCAATCTTTCCTTCTTAAAGTATTAGGAAGTTTCCACCTCTCCATTCATTCAGTCCTTTGGGGGGGGGGGGGGATCTGCCACATGGATCTCAAGTGTAAGCAAATTATTGCTGGGGGGAGGGTCTGAAAATTTAACGAAGTAACTTGTAGGAACTCATCGAGAGGTGAACAGGGGTCCTGGCCTTTCAAGGGAGAAAGTTTTTAACTCATTTAAAAGATGCCGTCCCTACCATCACAACATCACCTTTTCTTTTGCTGGGGGGTGTCGGTGGTGAGAGACCAGGAGAGAGTGCTCCCTTTCCCCATCTCCTAAACGCATATATTACACAACGCAACACCCATCACACTTCTCTCCCCATCCACAAGTTACACACACAAAACGCAAAATAATAATAATAATAAAGTTTCCTCCCTCCCCCCACCCCGAACTTACTACTTTTCATGATGGTCTCCCTCTTGAGCCTGGATTTTTGTCACAGTCCCCATTCTTCCCTTTTCTTCTATCCTTCTAAAAGAAAGCAATTTCCTCTGGGAACAAATCACAAAGGTGCCAAAACTCTGGAGGGTCTCTGCACTCTCTCTGGGTGCAAGATTGGCAAAACTTTTCTTTTTAAGAATATCTCTGGGCTTTTCTTCCCCTCCACCCCTCCTTTCCTTTCCTACATTTGGGGGGGGGGGGTTTGGAGGAATTAAATCAAAGCTGTGCACGTAGGAAGGGAGGGGAGTCAGGAAAGACACCGGCAGCTTTAGAAGTTGCTTTTCGGGTGGGGGGCGGGAGAGAGGGAGCGCAAAGGGGGAAGGGCTTCCCTTTTTTTCCCTTCTCTCCTCGGCTGCTGAACTTGACCCCCGCTGACTCCACCACCAACAGGGCTACTGCAAGTTTTCAAGTCGCCCATTTCCCAAGCATCAACACATGGTTTTGACCCACAAAAGCCAGGCCAAGCAGAGAGGGAGGGAGGTTTTATTTTTTAAAAAAAAATATTGCAAAAAATATTTTTATAAAAATTAAAAAAAAACCTCCATGCACTTTCACTTCTTCTTTTGCACTATTTTACAACAACCCCTTCTTTACAACACCACCAAACTCGCCCCCTCTTTCCAACGCACCCTGGTTTCGGAGCTCTGATTTCTCATTGCGCACGCAGACATAACGCACACGCGATATACCATTTGGAGTAGATCCTTTTTTTATAAATAAATAAATTAAAAAAACCAGAGTCACATACGCAGTGATCGCCAGAAGCAGGAAAGGATTTGCGCGCAACCGGCCCCCCACTCCCCTCCCCTCTTCTTCCTCCTCCCCCCCCCCCACCTCCGATCTCCACCTCTCCTGCCCTCCCCAACAACCACACACACACAAAACACAGCCCCTGATGTTGTTCTTTTTCAAACCAGCCCCCCCACCTCCCCACAGGCCCGGTTCTTTAAACATCTCCCACCGCCGCCGCCGCCACTTACCTGTTGATTAATCAGCAGTAATAATAATAATAATAACCGGAGCAGCTTGAAAGATGGTGGAACTGTCGCTTGAGCCATGAACCGTCTTTCTGTTGTTTGCAACAGAGTTGATCTTGGATTATTTTGGAAGAGGTGGAAAGCGGGGGGGGGGGGTGGTAAGAGAGAGAGAGAAAGAGAGAGAGAGAAGGAAGGAAGGAGGAGGGGGAGAGAGAAAGGAGGAGGAAGACAGAGAGAGAGAGGGAGAAGCGGGGGTTAAAAGCAGGAAGAAAAAGAAGGGGAGGGAGAAAGAGAGAGGGGAAAATAAAGATTTGCTTTTACAACCCCCCCCCCCTTCTCGCCCCCTCTGCTGATGGGGAGAGAGAGAGAGAAAGGGGGAAGCGCAAAGGAGGACCTGGGTCTGCCTGGTTATGTTTATGAAAAAGGAAAGAGAGAGGGAGAGAGAGAGAGCCTGGCTTCTAGTGGCACAAACAAGCCCCAAAAAAGGAGGAGGAGGAGGAGAGGCGAGGAGGCTTTTGGAGATTGCAAGGAGATCAGCTCTTTATCAGAAATGTTATCGCTTGTCAGGACCTCAGTCTCCGAGCATTACGTCAGTTTCAAGACACCAACACTATTAATATCAAAGGGAGCCTTAGCGAGAGAAAAGCGCCACCCCAGACGGAGAGCCCTTAAAGAGACAGTGCAGGCGTCCCCTCTCGCCGCTGCCGGCCTTAGCCCGGCCTCCTCCTCCTCCGGCGGCTCCTCCTCCTCCGTCTCCTCTCGCTCGCGCAATTCGCAGCAGCGGCAGCCCCACGAGGCGAAGGCGGCCGGGGAAGAATCACATCATTCACACGTCTTTGCCCCTGACGGTCGGGGCGGGGAGAGGAGAGGGGAGAGCACCAGCAAGCGGGGGGGGGGTTCACTTTTGCAAAAGGAGGGAGACTTTCTCCTCCCCCCCTCCCCCAAAAAAGCATTTTTTTAAAGAAAAAGAAATGCCCCGCACAGGAAGTTTTCAGAGAAGCTTTTGCACCCAGTCAGCCCACTGGCTGCCTCAGTGCTGGCAGAGGCTCTGCGGTTGTTTAAAATGGGGGGGGGGGTTGTGGTGGGGGTTCCCTACCTGGAGATGCCAGGGATTGAAGTTCTGCATGCAGTGCGAAAGAGCTGCCCCTGGTTTTGCATGGGGGGGGGGGCTTGTCTAGGGCCGGTGCAAGTTTGGGAGCTCACCTTTCCACAGGAGGGATCGGAAGAGATCCTCAGCTTGCCTGACTTGAGAAAGATGGATTTGGAAAAGTCACAGCATGACAAAGAGCCTGCATGCAGTTTATGGTTGGAAGTCCCTTGCTCTGTGGGGGGAAAGAGAGAGAGAGACTTAGAAAAACATCTAACAGCCCAAATCGAGAGTTGGTTAGTAGTGCAAGTAACTTTCGTTTGCTTGTTTTTCATATTAGGTCATTCCTTTTTAATGCAACCCTAAGCAAGACACCGCATGAACAGCAGTGCCGACTCCCTGAAGGGTTTTATCATATAGGTGGTGTACAGTTATATACAGTATGCTCTCTTATGGAAACTTCTAATTAACAAAAGGCAAATTCCCTATACTGTAAATTACCAACTGTCTATGACATTAAAAAAAAAAATCCTCTAAGGAAAAATTTTCTGTGAAACAATTTTCAGTGTGAAACGAGGTGGTGCTAAAAAGAAGGCAAACATTTGTGGGACACTTGTAGAACGCTCCCCCCCCCCATAGATTACTTGCTGTGGTGTGCTTCCCCTTTGCAATACATTTTAAATTGGCTTCAGACTTCAAGCAGTCGTAATCTAGTTTATTCTCGCTCCTAGTAAGAGATTATCCAGCCAGGAAGCATGAAAAAGCTAATTATTAGCTAGACATAAAGTTATTTCGCACAAAATACGTTTCACTTCATATACAATGTTTCCCTGAAAAGTGTCCTTTTGGTGGTGGGGAGGGGCGCACAATGCAACTAAAAATATTTCAATTTAGCAAACAAAGCAAAAATTAATTTGAAATAAACCAAGGCCTGTTTTGCTAGATTAATCGTTTGCTTATCTTTTGTATAATATACTGGAAGATGTGTAAACTAACTCATTAATTCATATTCCTCCACCACCCACCCCACAAGCTTACTTATGTTCTTTTGTAGGTTTTGTCTGATAAGCACTTCATGAATACGAATGCAATAATTCACAGGCAAGAGGTGAACTTGTGAGGTAAGTAAAATGTAGTTGCTTTATCTGACATATAGCATGTTACTTTAAAGAGGGAGAGGAGAATCATTACATGATGTAGAGGACTGATTATATACTCCATCACCAGAAATTCAGTTGGGAAAGCTAAGAAAGGTAATACTCATATCTGTGGTGGAATTTAGAGTCTGTTACTAAGGACTATTTGCATTTTTAATGGTGGAATAATTTACTGTAGTACATTGCTAATATCTACTATAAGCACTCTTTGGGGAAGCAAGATCTGCACGTTTTATTTTATTAAGCTCTAAATCCGATTGCTGAAGAAATTTTAGACAGAGACAATGTCTGGAATAATTTACGCAAACAAGGACTGGCGTTCATTTTTCCATCAATAAGGTTTTAGAAGACTCTAGAATACTTAGTTTAAACTAAACAAAGTCTTGTCTCTAGGTGACTTGCGACCCAACATGCAAGTAAGTTAATCTGGTAGCATCATGTTAGGTTCAGGAATATGAATCAGGTGAAACAGTAGGTCCCTTGGGTTAACTGGGTCATGGGTTCGACTGCGAGGGAGCAAACTGAATATGCCTGAACAAGCTTGTCAGCTGGCACTGTGAATGGAAAGTATAAAACAAAAAATAAAGGTGGTTGCTTCTTACATGCCCCTGGCACTGATAGAATCAGGCTTTACCAAAATGAATTCTGTTCCCTTTCGTATGGACTTCAGTATCATCACAAGGGGATTTTGAAAAAGAAATTCTAACAAAGGTTCAAACAGCTCAGTCTGTAACTTTGTCCCCAATTTCCCCAGATGTGAATTCACATCTGTAAAATTACTGATAACTAACACATCTTACCATGAGCACAAACTTTTTGAAATGATGCACGTATCCTTTCCAACATATCACTCGGACAATAACTCCTAAGGATTTACATGGCCAGGTTAAAAAACGAAATGCTATAATGATTCCCCACCCAACACACACATCTCTACTTCATAAATAGTAAGGCCGAGCTGCATTATTTTCCAGCGGGAAAATCCTGGAAAAACTGTATTAGCAAAGCACCTCTAAAATAGTCTGTCTGACATCTGCAGCATTTTCCCTTAAAATAAACCAAATATCAAAAACAGGCTAATTAATAAGCAGCTAAAGTTAACTGGGAAAAGAGCCACAAAGAACTTGATAAAAGCAAAAACAAAACAAAGATGCAGCAAAGTGTTTTGGGTTATCTTTTTCCACAAGCAAAGCTATTTATTTATGAAAAAATTTACGGAAAAAAATTCTAACTCATGCTCAAGGCTTTAGCACATGCTTCTGATTGGCACAATATGTGGATACACAAAGGGCCTCATGAGGTCCATTTAGTTAGCCTAAAATAAATATTTCCAACTCATTCTTGAGCTCAAATAATAATTGCTTGATTGTAACTTATAATATGCATGGGTCAGTTATTCTGTTGTTTCTTTCAAGTACTTGCCCATCTGTTTTTGAGACCCTAAACATCTAAATTATATAAATTACATAACGCGAGATACTGAAGGGTCTTTTTTATTCTGCTGTCCAGTAGTGTCAAGCACATCTATTTTGTTTGTTTGCTTTAATTAACAGACTATTTGTTTTCTTTGAAACCAGGTTACCCACAAAGTGAGACACTTTTTGCAGCAGGAATTCCAAAAGGTGTGGGTGACTTATAATGAATATAAACATTGATCAGTTCATCCAGCCACATTTATAAAGTTTTTTCCCCCCTTCCACGGGAGGGGGGGGGAGCCACAAAAAGATTTAAACTGAGGTGCAGCCCAGCCAAATTTAAGCATTTCCCCAGTTCCACTGCTTTCAATGAGAGTTAAGCATCAGTTTAATTTTAGCCACATTGAAATCAACGAAACTAGTTTCTTAACTCGTATTCCGCACTGAGACAAAATAGAAAGACCAGTGACGGTTACATCTTGAAAGAAAACAGCATAGCTGCCTTTGTTTATCAAGATGAAACAGCGTGCCATCTATGCCTTTATTGTTTAATGCTGAGGAGGAGGGGTGGTTTTTCCTCTCTCTCATCTTCTTGTAGTTTATTCAACATAGATACAGGGAAGGATTAGCAGTTAAGCACAAGCAAACGTGTTTTACAATTTCAACCTTTTAGTGCATAACTTCCTTACTTAAACTACTAGAGCCTATAATCACAACGATTTTACCTGATGGAACACGTTTTTCAGAAATATAATCCAACTGTTTATCCTAACATGTCATAAATTGCAATTCTCCCCAAAAGCCTGTAAGACTGACATCCATCGCTCTTAAAACGCCTATTGCCTTTGCAGACACATCATCAACAAAGGATTTCTCCATTATTATTCCCCAACTTAGTTAAATACGAGTTCTGAGGTTGCCTTTGCTCAACACACGATTGTCCCGAAGGCCATTTTGAGGTCATCCTTGTTCACATCAGGCACATGACAACCACACAGCGAGTTGACTGTTGGGTGGCAGATGGGGGGGGGGGGTGAAAAACCCTGGAACCTGTCCAGGCCCAATTTTATGTGTGAAAGTTCTGTAAAATTTTGCTTTATTGTCTTCCTTAATTAGGATTTATGAGCAGCATTTCCTTAAGTGTCACAGTGTTGTGTTGCAACGTTCTTGGGAATTTAAACACCATCACTGGCAAAGTGGCAGGCAGTTGGGCCACTTGATTGCAGTGTGCATCCAGGGTGACGTGAATCTCTCAACAGCATTTTGGTACAGAGCTTGAGAGTTGCTCCTGTTCAACAGGCAGGGCCCCTGAATTCGATGCTGAGGATCCCCTTGAAGAGACTGATACCTGACAAAGAGCCCAGGC
Source organism: Podarcis tiliguerta (assembly GCF_965153285.1). Lineage (NCBI taxonomy): Eukaryota > Metazoa > Chordata > Lepidosauria > Squamata > Lacertidae > Podarcis > Podarcis tiliguerta. The sequence goes on along the minus strand of NC_139540.1, from coordinate 17,169,048 downwards.
TTTCCATGATGCTGGAAAAAATCACAAAAAAACCCAAAACCCTCCCTTCTGTCAGTCCTGAATCTTGCAACATTCAGAGTTTCTGATGACTCTAGTTTCTAGTATTACAACCAAGGTAGAAAAAGTTCCCTATCTACTTTGTTGTTCTTGTGAGCTCGCCAGAGGCATCTGACTCTCTATTAGAAGTGGGTTGCAGGGCAAGATAAATCTTTGGTCGGATCTGTTCTTCCATTCTGATAAGATGATGGCAACAACACAGAGGGATGCATTTCATATGTGAATTAGCCAACAGGCAGAACTTTCTGATCTGCCAGGCATCAAGTGCTTAGTAATCAAATAATAAACAAAGGTATGGGGACATATATATTTTTAGTCAGGCCAAAGGAAAATTGCATTAAATATTAGGATGAACTGTTCTGATAATGTAAGCGGCAGCAGAAACGGCTGACTAACTATGGAATAAATTTGTCAGTTTAAATTCTAAGCCAGAACACTTTTGGTAGAGAATATTTTTATTACGACTAGTACAACTGTTATTATTTGGACATTAATTTAGTAGCTGAGGATATTGTGCAGTTGTTTGAGCAGTTATTAAACAAAGTGACATATAGGATTAATACTGTGAATAGAACTGTCCTTCAACCTAGTGAGATCTGGGTTCAACTCTGGACTGGGCCATGAAACTTACTGGATGACCTTGTGCCAGTCACTGTCTCTCAGCCTAACCAACCTCCTGAAGGCAAAATTAGTTCACTCTTTGCAGATATGCCCCCTTTGACTCTTTTGCAGCTATGTAATAAATGCATATGCAGTGCAATCTTGTTCATGTCTATTCAGAACAAATCCTCCCTAAACTCCATGTGGATTTCTCCCAGATGCCTGTGTGTAGAAAAGCAATCTTAATTAATTAAAGGAATAAATTGCACATTTCTTTCCTCCGGAACCATCAGTAGACTTTTGGCTTCTGTTCTGCACATTAGGTGGCAAGCCTCTCTCAATTATTGATTCATTTATATGGATCTATAGCACACAGACCATGCAATTCCAGGTCAGGTTATATGCAGTTTAATATAGCAAGTATTGTTTGCCTAATGCAAACAAACCAGGACTTGACAACATCTGGTTTTCAACTACAACTCCTGTTCACCCTAACCAGTGTAGTCGATGGTCAGGGATGATGGGAGCGATATCTTCTCAGCTTGGAGAAGATTGCACTAAAACACGAAACAAAACGCGTAAAACAGTAAAACCAAGCCAGCAATGATACTGCAGCATTAGTGCTGGTGGATAATTCTGATCTTATCCTAACTCCCTAAAAGAAGGCCTGGGCAAAAAAAGGATTGTCTTGGATCACCACCAATACATGCACAATTATGGGGCCAGGCACACCTTGAAGGGGAGGGCTTTCTACTGCAAAGGAGGTCCTCTCATGAACCACCACCCCATGAACTTCACAGCATGGCCGATCTAACAGCAGTGCCTCTCCTGCAGGCAAGTCTATATGGGAAAGTCAGTTGCTGTATTGTACTATTCACTGAGAGCCAGTATAAAGGCAAAATGCACTGATAAATAACTAGTTTTATTGAAGGATCACTTTGTGAGGGGGGTCAAGAACTTTTTCCCATCTGAGAGCCACATTGCCTCCTGGGCAACCTTCAGAGGGCCACATGTCAGTGGTAGGTGTGGCTAGAGGCAAAAACAAGCTGAGCATTGAATGTGAATGTTAGCTTTGTACAGTAGCCTATTTCTACACACACACACCCCTCTGCATCCTCCACACAGACAAGCAAGAAGCATTGTTAGAGTTCAAGGACAAATTCCAGCCAGACAAAGAAGATTGTGAGTTGGCGAGGGTGTGTGGCTTAGATATATCCACTACACCAAGCCTGAGGTTCCCACTCTTGGGATAGGAGGTAACACACTAGAGTCATCACATTATTACTGTTTCCGTTCTATTGTGTTGGCAGGAGGCAGCCAGCTGGCACTCAGTTTGCCTTGGAGTGTTCCACTGCTGATCCCTATTCCAAAATATTATTTGACCAAAATGTTTCTATAACTATGAAACCAGAAGATGCAAGGCTCTGATAAGAATACACTTTGAGACACAAGAGGTTTAGGAAATGGTGCTATTCCAGTTTCAACATATATATTGTAGTACATCCAACAGGAAATAGTCTCCCCCGACCCCCAGTCCCAGACCACATTCGTATTTTTATTTTATTTTATTTTTATACCACACTTTCCCCCATGGGAGCCTATGTGCTGAGCTGCATAAAAAGCTGATCTATGCAATAAAAACTTACTTAAAATAATACCAGCAACTGAGATTGTGATAGACCAGGATTCCCCAGCCCGTTCTATGGATGTTTGCTGCTGCAAAACTCCCACCAGATCCAGCCAGACCCAACCCAACAACTTCCCGGTGCTTTGGTTTACAGCTTCCATCAGCCTCAGTCATTGCAGCTGAACCCTAGGTTGGCAAATGCTGCAGTACAGAAGAGATAGAAATTTGGGTAAACAAAATATGACCTCCATCTGGCTGAGCACCAACAATACATGAGACGGACACACTATCCTGGGGCGGGAGTTCCACAAATGGGGAGTTGCCATGGAGAAGACCATGACTTGAATCAACCACCCAAAATGCCACCCTCATCCGTGGCCCCACCACAACTACTGAGCAACTCACAAAGTATTTGAAATTTATAACATAGGTTAGATAGTTTGCCCAATGCCACCATTTTCTTGTAGGTATTTCCAATGCATAGTAAAGGATTAAAACACCAAAGACTCTTCCCAGGTTATGATCATGTCTTTGAATAAACAGAGGTCCTTCAGAGCTGATCCTGCTAACTGGTAACTTTTTTCCACAAGTGAAAACCCTACTCCAAAATTACAAGGAATGTCAATTCAATGCTGTACAATTTTTCCTTAGGGCTCACTTATTTAAAACATTTTTATCTCCCACAAGGCAAATAAAGGGTCCCAGAGTGACTTGCAAATGCCAGTGATAAGAGACTCAATTCCCAGAGGCTTCCAGTCTAAACAACATGACAGAAAGGATACGGGACTGGAGGGGACGGGACCAGAGAACAATTTCTTAGTTACAGAGTTCTCATAATGACCTTCTGGCATAGAAATAATTTAAGGAGAGTAGGAGCCAAAAGTTCCTGGTCTTTCAGCAGAGCTAACCTGAAATCCCATCTCTCTCCCTCTCCTTTAGCCTAAAGAAATGGCTACTGATGATAGCTGGGGGAGGAACCTGAGAGACAGGTTCAACAATGCATCCGGTCTACTTTTTGCTCAGTGAGGGTCATGTCCTTGTAAAGATGCACAGGGTAGGATCTCTGGCAATTATGTCATGCAGGCCATCATTGGACAACACGGGGAATGTCTCTTCTTGGAGATTAGGCAGGCACTAAGTGTTTGGTGCTTCCAGTGTGCTGTAAAAACTTACCTATTTGGCTCAGGCATTTCCAGACTGCACTGCCAGTTTTCAGCACCCTGACTGCTGTAATTGATACTATTTTACTTCTATGTTTTTTTACAGATAGGTTTAAGATTTGTTGTTATATTACAGTGGTACCTCGGGTTACAGACGCTTCAGGTTACAGACTCTGCTATCCCAGAAATAGTACCTCGGGTTAAGAACTTTGCTTCAGGATGAGAAAAGAAATCGTGCAGCGGGAGGCCCCATTAGCTAAAGTGGTACCTCAGGTTAAGAACAGTTTCAGGTTAAGAACAGAACCTGTTTTTTGGGGGGGTTTTCTTGTAAACCACTTTGGTACTCTCTAGAGTGAAAGATGGTATAGAAATAGTAAATACAGTAAAAAATGTTATTCTGGCAATATCTATCTGCTATCATAAGCAAATTTTCAAAGTCCATATAAACCTTAAAAAAAAATGTTTACTATTAAAATGCACAATTTTTTCCAGATCATATTTTTAAAATGGTTTTGTATATGGATTTTTAAAATGTTTGCATCGTTTTTAGAAATGAAGATGATTTCATGGTTTTTACACTTTTTTATTTATGGCTTTCACTGTTTATAATTGTATATTTTTACGTTTTATAAACAAACTTCATTAAATCTCATATATACACAGTCAATAATTACAAAAGATAAACTACATATAATAAATACATTATAAATGTTTTAGTTAATGTTGTATCACATAGAAAAAACTGCCGTTCACATTTATGTTATATTTATTTTTCATAAATTCAATAAGAAGGTTCCATTTATCGCTCAGATTTTCTCTTTCTTGTCTGCTTTCTTTTACTCTAATCAATTTCATAAGCTCAAACATTGTTACCCCTACAAATTTTTGGTCAACCACTCTTTCACTGTTGGTGGTGACCTATTTTTCCTTTTTTGTGTGCAGCTAGCATGCAAGGAAGTACTATTAAATTCCATATTAAATCCTTATGGTTTATTTGTGTCTCTAAATGCCTTAATAAAATTATCAGGGGTCCAATGGTAAAATGTAAGATGTTATTAATGATATTATCTTTACTACCTCTCCCCAAATGATTTAAATTATTGCACAGGTCCACCAAATATGTCCCATATCCTTTTTTAAATATCCACATTGCCAATCCTTTCCATCACACATCTTAATGCTTATATTGTTTTTATACATGGAACTGTTTTTAATTGTTTTTACGCCATTGTTTTATGGTTGTAAACGTTTCATAAATGTATATTTTATTGTAACCCATACTGGGACCTTATGGTAAAGGGTGGAGAAGAGATGTTAAATGTTTTTAATTATTTGAAATTTGAAATTATTTAACATAATTTTATTCTTTTTCTTGGCAAGGCTCCCATGTCTTTAACAGCAACTTGACAGGGAGACAAGAGAAACGTTTCCTGGAGTGATGGACAAAAGCAGAAACAGTAAAATAAAAAATAATAATATTAACAACCCTAGGCATGTCCATACATACACATACGCACCTAGGAAGCTGCCTTAAATTGAGTTGGACCCAGTGCTTTTTTCTGGGGGGTGGAACGCAGGGGGACACATACCCCTTAACATGTTGTGATCTAATGCGAGAAGAAACTAAAATTCTTTTTAAAAATTCGTTTCTTCTCTAGCATGGTGAATCGTCAGTTCCGTTGAAGAGCACGGTGTATTGTGAGTTCTGTTGCTACCTCCGATGGCAGCCTCATTTCCTATCACGGTGTTTCCTGAGTCTCAGACGGAATGAGAGTACGCCTAAACATTTTTATTTTTTTTAGAAAAAAAAAAGAACTGGTTGGGTCAATAGTCAATCTAGCTCAGTATTGTCTACAATGACTCAGCAAGCAGCTCAGGGCTTCAGGCAATGAATGTGTGGCATTAGTGGACAGTGGGGTGGGACAGTGATGACTTCCAGTGGCCGGCCTTGTCCACCCCCCAACCATCCCAGTGAGTAGGAGCATCATGATCAACCACAGAACACAGCACTGCTCACTACAGTCTCCTTGCCTTGCCAAGAGATGCTGTGGATTGAACCTAGGACCTTCTGCAAATGCTCTACTACAGTGGTAACTCAGGTTACAGACGCTTCAGGTTACAGACTCCGCTAACCCAGAAATAGTACCTCGGGTTAAGAATTTGCTTCAGGATGAGAACAGAAATCACGCGGCAGCGGGAAGCCCCATTAGCTAAAGTGGTGCTTCAGGTTAAGAACAGTTTCAGGTAAAGAACGGACCTCCAGGTACAACTGTACTGAGCTATGGCCCTTCACAAAATGCTTGCTTCCACACACACAGTGATACACAGAATACAGCACTCTCTTTCTCTTCCTTTATAAGGAATAATAAATGCCAACTCCTGGCTCTCTACTTCTAGTCACTACTGCAAATTAATATCTCTGCCTCTGTTATAAACCAACATGAAAATATATTTCCTTTATACCTGAAAGAACACTCTCTGCTACTTCTTTTACTAGAGCTGTTTTTGAATAAGTGGTTTCGACACTGTGGTCTTTCAGTGATATCCACAAAACCATTAAGGCTAATTTGTAGCATTCAGGCTTAAGCTAGCTGTGACCCCACTGGTTTAATTACAAGTACACCCACTAAATAGGTTGTGAGTCACAGGCTGAAATGTAAGAGTTCAGAGGTATGCATCTGTTTAAGAAAGAAAGGGGGGAAAAACCATCCTTGTTTGCCAGCCAAGACGGAGGCTGATCTATGAAGTCAGCCATTCAAATGTGCTAACTAGCCTTTCCAACATGGCAATGATAGTAACCCCAATATTCTTGAAGGCATCAAAATAGATAACTGCTGCACAGGTAATATAGCAAAAATCATCGTGCATCTTAAGTACACAACATAGATTATATCTCAGGGATTTTTGTGACATCCCTGGAAGGTAGGACATTGTTATTATTATTATTATTAAGCATTACTGCTACTTCTGAGGGGGAGTGTAGTTTTAATAAACTTTTATGAAACCTTTTAGAAACTGTTGTCTACCTGATGTGGTATATAGCTTTACATTGCACTTTACCTTTTGGTATTATTTGCCACCTAGGAACTTTTGGAGTTGAAAGTGTGGGATATAAATTTAGCACATAAATAATACATTGGCCTCAGACCATACTCTGAGGTGTGCTGGGCTCACCCCAGTTCACCCTCAACCACCATGACCCTATATTGGCTTCCCCAAGTCCCGCAGGATGCTCATGATGCCCAGGCTGGATTCCCCAGGCCATATTTGGAATCCTGGGTGATTTCTTTCTGTCTTTCATAATCTGTAAAGGTAAAGGGACCCCTGACCATTAGGTCCAGTCATGACCGACTCTGGGGTTGTGGCGCTCATCTCGCTTTATTGGCCAAGGGAGCCAGCGTACAGCTTCCGGGTCATGTGGCCAGCATGACTAAGCCGCTTCTGGCGAACCGGAGTAGCGCACAGAAACACCATTTACCTTCCTGCCAGAGCGGTACCTATCTATCTACTTGCACTTTGACGTGCTTTCAAACTGCTAGGTTGGCAGGAGCAGGGACCGAGCAACGGGCACTCACCCTGTCGCGGGGATTCGAACCGCCGACCTTCTGATCAGCAAGTCCTAGGCTCTGTGGTTTAACCCACAGCGCCACCCGCATCCCCTTTCATAATCTACCCTTCATCAAAAGAGCTCAGGGCAGTGTACATTAGGGTACATTACTCTTCCCACCACCATCATTTTATCCTCAGAACAACCCTGTAAAGTAGGTTAGGTTGAGACGTGATGACAGGCCCAAGGTTGCTGGATGACTGGGCATTTGAAACTGGATCTCCTCTGTTCCTAGTCCAATGCTCTAGCCCAGGGGTGGAGAACATAGTGATCTCCAGATGTTGTTAGACTCCAACTCATCCCTGATTAGCTGGGCTGGCTGGGGCTGATGGGAGCTGGGATGAAGCAACACCTGGAGGATCACAGATGCCCCACCCCACCTCTAACCACTACCCAAGAATGCCTTTGTTGTTGTTTAGTCGTTTAGTCGTGTCCAACTCTTCGTGACCCCATGGACCAGAGCACGCCAGGCATTCCTGTCTTCCACTGCCTCCCGCAGTTTGGTCAAACTCATGCTGGTAGCTTTGAGAACACTGTCCAGCCATATCGTCCTTGGTCGTCCCCTCCATCTTTCCCAACATCAGGGCCTTTTCCAGGGAGTCTTCTCTTCTCATGAGGTGGCCAAAGTATTGGAACCTCAGCTTCAGGATCTGTCCTTCCAGTGAGCACTCAGGGCTGATTTCCTTAAGAATGGAGAGGTTTGATCTTCTTGCAGTCCATGGGACTCTCAAGAGTCTCCTCCAGCACCTTTAACCCCTTCTCAGCCAGCAGGGATGGACAAATAAATGCAGGAGGTCTCCCACTCCGAGGCAACCATCTAACAGTATTGGGATCGCACCGTAGCAGTGCTGTTTGCAAAGAGTCCAGCTATCCAAATACCACACAGCCATCAATGGGGTGAGGAGTATTTGCACCAGACTGTCACTTAATTCCATTTCTTGCAAATACATTTTTTGGTGAAAGGCCGCTTGCCGTGCTGAGCTCTTTTCCTGCACTCTGCAAGTGCAACGAAGCAAAGTGGCAGCCTCCAAGCTGTCTGCTTTCACTGTAGCCAAGATTTATTTACATAGCTTGTGGTGTGAGGTCTGAGTTTAAGTTCAGGGGAAAAAGGAAACATCTTTCAAATACATGTGTTTCACCTTGCTTTAAAAATGCACCCTCCATTGTAACAATAATGTCTTCTGTCAACATGCATTATCTGACATACAATACACAGTCACTACCGTTAAAAGCTGGATGTGTACGCCATGCCTTACTTAAATTCACCGCGATCGTTCCACTCTTGCCAATTTGGAGAACAAGGAATAATGAAAGTAGAAACATCACAAAGCAAACACATCTGCAATAAAGGCCCATTCAAAAAGAAAATGTCAACAGTAAGTGCAGCCCCTAGAGGTTTTCTTTTCATATACGATCCCTACGCTATGCAAGTGTTTTAAACCACTGCAGCAGGTAGAACATACAAATGCATTTCCCTAAAAGTAGGCTTAGGACTAGCACTTGTCAAATTACAGCTGGGTTTCAAGCCCCTACGGTAACATAGGCAAGGGAGTTTGAACCACTCCCAGGACGTGTGGTGGTTGGGACACAAATTATAGGTGCTACACGATCATCACCATGAGATGAAGCTCCTGTGAGGCAGTGCTGATTCACATTGTGAGTCATCACAGTTAATATAAAGCTTTGTACAGCTCAGGGCCCTGATATCTATCAGAGATCCTCTCTTGATGTAGGCCTATCTGAACCCTTTGGTCTTCCACTGAGGACTTCTTCTGGGTGCCCCCTCTGAGGGTCGTCAAGGGTGACCAGGGAGAGAGCCTTTTCTGTGGTAGCTTCCTACTTGTGGAAGGCTTTCCCTACTGAGGTCCACCTGGGAGCATCATTAGCATCCTGTCAGCAGCATGTAGAAATGTAACGCTTCTCCCAGGCATTTGACAGATAAGGAATTTGCTATGTTTTTTGCCACTAAAGTTTTTGCTGATTGGGTCTGTTTTATATCTCATGTGGCTACCAAACAGTGCATCAGCCAATGACATACATCTCCCCTGGATCTGCAGGATGAGCAAACGTAGCACAGATTTACATGGTCTGTTCATCCGCACAACCCATGCTGTTTTACTTTCAACCAAGTCGAGGAATGTTCAGCCTAGAGTGGCCTATCATATACCAAAACACTGGAGTGTTAAATGGTTTACTTCACAAAGACGCGAGATGATCCTAGCACCCTGGGAGAAGAATTGGATTATTCTGACCATCTGCCTCCCACATTATCAGACGGAGACTTTAAACAGACAATGCTTGAAGAAGAAAAGTTGCTTAGCTAACACCAATTTTATTTGTCACTGCTGTCAACACTGAATTGAGTATCTTAAGCTAGTTTGAATTAAAAGATATTGTAGGCACTAAAATTAAAGTGCTAGACCTTACACAATAGGCCCACGTGGGACTTAAAATATCATATTAACAATGCTATGAGATTGCATATTGAGAGTAAGCTCTCACTGCTTACCCACCTGGACAATACATTTACAATTACTATTTCTTTGCAGCATTTACATATCACCCTCCATAAATATTTGTCCCAGGAGTATGTTACAATGCTGATTAGAAACATTCAAATGCCTGTGAATGTCATAACCTCACACCAAACATGTATTCAGGTACATACCATAAGAACATAAGATTCTGCTGCTTCAAGCCACAGGCCCATCTCCTGTTCTCACAGTGGCCAACTCTATGGCGCAACCCCATTTAGAATACTGCATACAGTTCTTGTTGCTTCACCTCATAAAGGCTATTGTACAGCTGGAAAAGGTTCAGAAAAGAGCAATCAAAATGATCAAAGGGATGGAGCAACTCCCCTGTGAGGAAATGTTGCAGCATTTGGAGCTTTTCAGTTTAGTGAAAAGGCAAGTAAGAGAAGACATGATAGAAGATGATAAAACTATATGTGGTGTGGGGAAAGCAGCTAAGAGAATCTTTTCGCCGTCTCTCATAACACTAGAACTTGTAAGCATCCAATGAAACTACTGTATTTTTCGCTCCATAAGACACACTTTTTTCCTCTTAAAAACTAAGGGGAAATGTCTGTGCGTCTTATGCAGTGAATGTGTGGTCCCTGGAGCTAAATTGTGATCCTGCTTGCTGTCCTGGCTTCTGGGATTCAGAATATTTTTTTTTCTTGTTTTCCTCTTCCAACAACTAGGTGCGTCTTATGGTCTGGTGCGTCTTATAGAGCGAAAAATACGGTATATGTTGAAGGAATCAGGACATACAAAAGGTGGCATTTTTTCACGCAGTGCACAGTTAAACTATGAAACTTGGATAGCTTTAAAAGAGGATTGGGCAACTTCATGGATGATACGGCTATTGATGGCTACTAGCCATCCATGATTGGAGGCAGTACACTTCTGAATTACCAGCTGCTGCAAATTGCAAGGGGGCAAGTGCACTCGTTCTTGGGTACCGCTTGTGGGCTCCCCATAGACATCTGGCTGGCCACTGTGAGAACTGAATGCTGGACTAGTTGGGCTACTAGCATGGCTCTTCTTATGCAAACAGTGTATATTTCTCAAAGCAGGTGAAATATATTCCTAGTGAGCCATTCCCCTTAAAGTTCTGGTTGCACGGTGTTAAACCTCGGTGGAAGCAACCCAGTACTGTTCCCTGTGCTAAGAGGGCTCAACAAATTATTTGGTTGTTGTATTTTGGACTAATCCTAGCTTCTGAACCACCTTTGAGGTTCAGAGCATACTACAGTAGTCAGACACACAACACATTTACCCCTCGTCCCTGTAACACGTAGATACTAAACAAAAAACAACACCATATCAAAAGAAGGCAGCATAATATCCTACACAACCATAGGCCAATTCTTCATGTTGCAGAGGCAGATGATAAAGGGCCCCTAGCATAAGAATAGCATGGTTGAATTAGGCATAAAAATGAGAGTGTGAAAAGTGAGATGGGTGCTGGTAACAGGCTTGGGCAGAATGAAATGAGTGTTAAGGGAAAGTAGGGAAAGTCCTCAACATCAATGAGGGAGGGAGGTACATTGATTTTACAGAAACCTACAAGCCCCACACCTTAACCCCAAATTTATGTTATGAAATCTCAAGTATAAGGTGGTATACGAATTAAATAATAAAATTTAGGCAAATCATGCCCTTCCAAAAGTTTTTTTTTTAAAGAACAGTAGCTAAGTATCAGTCACAAAAAGTTAGGAGGGCCTGCCTCTTTTAGTCCCCACCCCAATCATAATTTATGCACTGGCAGAGAAGTATAAAACAGTAAAGGAAAGGAAAAGAAGGAAGGGGTGTGGCTAGGGAGGGTGTGTGGCCTTAAGGGCCAGATGGAGAGGCCTGAAGGGCCATATTTGCCCCTCATCCAGCCTGATGTTCCCCATCCCTGCTCAAGGGAGCCACAGTCCATTGCCTTCATGAGTTGGTCACAATAAGCAATAAAATCAGGCTCAACTAGCTATAAGAACGTCTATGTTTACAGAGTAAACATGCTAGGATAATACATACAAACTCACAAGGAAATGTCATTTTAAAGAATGTAATACAACTTTTTAAAACAATGTCACTTCATGGGAAACCACCTTTTAATCAACACTTGACTAATTTGAAATCTCTATCAGATCTCTCTCAGGCCAGATCCAATCTCCAGACTTGAACCTGGTCACCCTTGCCTTGAAGTAAAGGGAACATCCAAGGATGAGAAAGCCAAGCAACAAAGGCACCCTTAAGAGTCGGAAGAGTTACTTTCCTTTCCTTATATGCAGTGTGTCTAATTTATTTGTCCTCTGTTAGTCTTGGCTGCTTGCCATGCTTCCTGCGTGAATTGCCAGCACTAGCATTGCCTTTGCCTAACAGAAGATTGCATGCCCTGTGATATAAGAGTTTAAGACAAGAGAACCTAAAGAGATCCACCTGGCACACCCATCAGCTCCTGTCCACCTACGTAGTGCATGCTGTCAAAGCCACATGATACAGATGTGCATGGAAGTTCACCCACGACTATTAAAGAAAACACACAGGAAGACTACCGGCCTCTCCAGTTTCTGCTACAGCAGCAAACCTCAGTTGACTCCTAGGCCTAATATTGAGGCCACTTTCGCCACACTGTACTTCTATGCTTTGTGCATAACTGTTAATACAGGAGCCTCTGAGTGTCTGGTTCACATACATCACCAGCTTGTAGGTTTTCATAGGTTTATGTTTGCTCAACATGTGTAGAATCTTGGGTGGGACCAGGGACTATGTGCATTGTGAGTAGACTCCTTGTCATGAATAAAGGCAGATAGACTGTGAGGGAGGGGAAGGACTAGCTCAGTGGTAGAGTATCTGACTTTCATGCAGAAGGTCCCTGGTTCAGTTCCTGGTATCTTCAGTTAGGGATGGGAAAAAACTGCCTGAAACCCTGAAAAGCCACTTCAGGTCAGGGTAGACATCACTGAACTAGATGGACCAATAGTCTGACATGGTGTTTCTAAGTTCTATCTATATGTGTACACAGAAGAAGCAGAAGGTCGTTTGCAAGCCGAGGACCCAGGTCACTCTAAAAGTTCTACTGTTACTGGGAGCCAATTTTGATACTGGCTTCTCCTGAATCCTATCTGAAATATACTCATTTCATGCTCTTTATTCAGCTCATAGTAGTGAGGAATGAAAGTTCTCTCAAAATATCTGCTTTATATACATTATTTACACAATGGGCCGCACATGATTGGCTAATTCTGGGATTCTCCTGTAGGCCAATCAGGTTGCGAATTCACTTCCACCTGGAGCTGGATTGGGTGGCTCCTGCGGACCAATCATACTGCTGCATTGTTCTAGGACCAATCAGACTGCTGCATTCTGGACCCTATTGTTCTAGGACCAATCAGACTGCTGCCTTTTGGATCCTATTCGACTCAGTACATAACATCATCACTAACAGAAAAGCCACCACATGTACAGAGTTTCCCAGGCTCTTAATGTTTGAAAAAAAGGGCCTTCCAATATGGTCAAAATCCTGCAGCATGTTTCATTTCTGTTTATTGTAATTGTAACAGAAAACATGGGCAGACAGCACTCGACAGGAAGCTAGGAAGCTGCCTTACACCGAGTAAGAACACTGGTCCCTTTAGATCAGTATTATTACCTATTCTGACCGGCAGCATCTCTCAAAGGCTTCAGACAGCAGATGTCCTCTTATCTGGAGATGAAAAGGACTGCACGCAAGGTACATGCAAGGCCACTGAGCTGTGGACTTTCCTTCAGTAGGTTTACACTAGATGGTACAAATCTGAAATGAATCCTCCATGGGGATTATTCAGGGCAAGTCAGAAATTACATTCTTAATGGGAGAATTCATGGGAAATTTTGATGATGACGATGAAGAAGACAGCTCTTGCTTCCATAAGCAGGCAGATTGCAGTAATGACTAGTGACTGCCAGCAACCAAGTGTTTCTATATTCCTCATTTAGAGGGTAACATGTGAACAGGCGCTGGAATTTCCTGAGCTTCTGATACATGTACCGATTTCTGTCACAAATGAGGTTTGATGAGGACTTATCATAAGAACATAAGGCAAATCCTACTGGATCAAACCAAAGGCTCCAGGGTTCTCTGCCCACAGTAGCCTCTTCCCAGATGTTCCTGGGAAGTCCACAAGAAGGAAAGGAACACACTAGCACTCTCTGGCTTGTGTTCAACACCAGTAACAGTAAGAGGCATACTGCAAGTAAATGCCATAGTATGGCAAAATGCCCATAATAACCAGTGAACTGTGTGTGGAAGACGAGGTTGCTTACTGCAAGAGCATCTGAAGAAGTGCAGTAGATCTCCCTGCAAAGTATTCAGAGGCACCCCTCTGCAAGATCTCTGTCAGCAAGGGCCAAACCACCCAGAGGCAGGAATAAAAGGCAGGTTTTGACCACATTGCTACACTGTTCTCATGTGCAGCCCACATGGCAAGCTGGTGGTGGTTATTCTAGAACCGGAGAATAAAAGTATCGCCCTATTTGCATAGCTCCACCCACCCCCTCATCTGCATAGTTTCTCCTGTATTCTGATTACGCAGTATGTTGGGACGTTCACATAAAATATATTGCTCATCTAATCAGTGTGTCCAAAGCTAGTATTGCGTATGGATTTGAACCCATAGTTGCCAAGCCTAATATCCTTTTCCACAAATCATGTTCAACCTCATGAGTTATGTGGGCAGCTTTTCCTACCCCTTTTCCTTAAAGTAGGTAAATGTGTAAATCAGCAGCACAGGAAAGACTCATTCAGAAATCAATGTATACATCACAGCACATTCATTTCCTTGCTTCTCTGTCATTTTGTTTTAATTAAACCAGTTTGTGAATGACATACTCCATTGTTGTAATGCAACAATGGTCTCGTACAAACAGCTCACGTCCCTTCTTAACCAACTCCTACCCATTAAGAAAGGCAAAGGGCATATTTGGTTTCACAACCTACTAAAATATATTTCAGAAGAAAGAAAAGCCATGATTGCAACTCCTTGCAAACAATGCAAGCAATAAATGCAGTAAATTACTGTTGTGTGTAAGACAATATACTAATGTTAACTGAAGCAATAGAATTAGAATACACACTCCCTCTGGGAACATTTCTCTCACACTCCCCCCCCCCCCTTTTAAGAAGGAAGTTGAGCACAGTCATAAATAAATCAGTGTGTTTGCTCTTGCTAGACTGGAATGACAGGTCCTCTAGGTACTGCTGCTTGCTTCGCTTTGACAATTGCTCACCGCATAGCAACACTCACTCTGAACCAAGAGGAGCTGTCAATATGAAATACAATGGTTCATCAGGACTCCCCTAAATCAATATGGGACATCACGTAGTTGAGCAAATGGAACTTTCATGTTCAGAGCCAATACGCCAATGAACACCATATGTTGAATGGTCATTACTTGCATGGTGGAACTCCAGAGGTTGGCCTCTGTTGGAAAGACAATGCTGAACTAGGCAATATCCAATAAGGCAATGGATAAAACGTTCTTTTCAGCTCAATTCTTGGAGCTGTTGCCACTACTAGGCAATGGCTAGCAGTTTCTGGTGTGTAAACTAGATCTCAAGAGAGCCAGTGTGGTGTAGTGGTTAGTGTCGTCGGACTAGGACATGCAGACCAGGGTTTGAACCCACTCAGCCATGAAGACTACCAGGTGACCTCGGACCAGCCATTGATTCTCAGCCTAAGCTACCCCACAAGGTTGTTCTGAGAAAATAATGGGGAGGAGAACTATGAAAGCCATATTGGGTGTGTTGGGGGGGAGGGGGATATAAATCAAACAAACAAACAAACAAACGACTCCTGCCTGCCCAATAACTAGCACTTTGTGGCACCAACATTTCTTCTGTGTGTAGGGCACCCATGCCAAACAGGAACTTTTTGAGTATTGGGCAGGGAGGGGAATTGGTGAAAGTTCGGGAGAAGCTAACAACAGCTTTGGGAGAAGCTAAGAGCTGCTGTTACCTAGTGTCATAGTCCTGTGCTGCCAGCCATGGCAGAACCCAGTGGAGGGAGAAGCCAGCCCACCAGCCAAGTCTTGGGGGTACTTGCCTGGATGCAGAGTCCATACACAAGGTTCAGTCTAGTCGTAAGTTCAGGAGTATCTCCGTTCACATAGACGATCCTGGGGTCAAGAAAGCCAAGGGTCCAAGGTCACAAGAAGCAGCAAGGTCTGGCCAGGAACAACAAATGTTGTTTCCAGCAACTGACTGAGGCTGGAAACCCTGCTTAAGAAAGCCAGAGCCAGCTGGTTCTCATCAGGAGCAAGAAGGCTGGTCAACAGCAGGTAGAGCCACTTTGCCTTCTGCTCCTTCAGGCTGCTTTTCAGCAGGTGAAGCTGATTCCTGGCCCATGACAACTAGTACTGAAGAGCTTTAGAAGAGCTGGATGCCTATTTCTCAACAGGCCTCACTTAACATATGGATTTAGCTTCTGTGTTGCAAATTCACCTTTCTATAATGTATTACTTTTTTAAGCAGAATTGTCATTGGTGTTACAATCCTCAAACATCACAGACAGATGTCTATATTGTTTTGGATTTGGGGACGTGAATCCTGACACTGATGGGTTAACCTGCTGTGATAATTTGGCTGCTCAGAAAACAAAGGAGTTTGCAGTCCAGCTTCACCTGTCCTGTCCCTGCTCTCAAGCTCAGAGTTGGAGGATGATGAGATAACTGGGACTGGGGCGTTTATATTACTTACTGAAGAACTGGACCAGGTTCCTTTTATGTTGGTCAGGAGCCCAAACCAGAATTCTTGTGGATGCCTTTCTTTGAGGCCAGTTCACCTGAGGATCCAGGTACCCCTACCTGTACCCTGCTTGCCCAAAAACACGGGGAACATGCCAAGAAGAACACAAAGTGAAGTTCTTGTCATCAGGGGCTGGATCTTAAGGGTGGAATGGAGGGACTTATAAGGTCTTAGGTCAGAAATAGGGAACCTGTGGCCCTCTGGGTCCTGCTGCACGACAACGCCAATTATCCTTGACTGTTGGCCATGCTGGCTGGAGCTTATGGGTGTTAAGAGTTCAGAAACATTCCTGGAGGGCCACAGGTGCCCATTCCTGCCTTAGTTGGAGCAAGTTGTTCAGATGGAGCTTTCCATGGTGCTGCAACCACCTTGCTTCATGGGCATCTACCTGCTAAGGATGGTGAAAGAACATCAGTGAAAGAAGGATAAAATTGTCAGTTTGGTTATGATTAAAATGTCACACGGAGTAGACTGAGAACTGAGGAAGGGGTCCCAGATATAGAGAAGTTAAGGGCAAGGATCCTAGACACAAAGAAGCTGGTGGGAAAATAGGTGGAGAAAGCAATGGATTGAGGAAATGGAACCTTTTTCGTTTGGAATCATTGGAACCATCTGATTCTAATGGGGAATTCCAAGTGAGGGAAGAAAAAAGGCAAAGGAGACCATGAATATAGAACTGGTTACAGAGGGCTTGGGAGAAACGTCAGGATATTTAAGGATAGGAGGCTATATGTTGTGGAGAAGCAAAATAAATGCCAGAAAGGTTAGCCGTAAGAAGAGATGTCTGAAGAAGGTGGGACAAAGAAGGGGGTGGCTTGTAAAGCATGGATCCATTCTAAGGAAACAAGTGTTGGAGTCATGGAGCTGAAAAAACGAAGAACCAAGGAAAACGTCAGCTTGCGAGGGAACTTTGCATAGGTCCCAGAGACAGAAGGGACAATTCACTATTGTCAAGAAAGAAATGGGTAAGCAAGGGAAGCTTGGTGGGCTGGGGATTGAGGGTCAGAGTTGGCAATGACCAGGAGATGCCAGTGGATGGGGACATCTGCTCAGTCCTGTCCCCTTCCAGCAGCACAATTCAGATGTTCGGATTGCAGCCTCCTCCTGTTTTGCTAACAAGAAAGAAGAAGCAGTCCTATGTGCTTTGTGGCCCAATTGTTCTTCTCAGACTGCAGTGTGGTAATCTCTGCTGCATACAAACACAAAGAAGCTGCAGGAGCTACTATAATAGATTGCCAGTTTTCAAAAGGCAGTAGTATTACACTACTGTGATGGCATTGAGGTCCTGTTTCCAAGACAGAAGACTAAAAACAAATGAACCTTAGCTTCCTTAAATAGCTACATATTCTGGTAATGGATTCAATGTTCATAAAGAAACTTACTAAGAATAACCCTTAAAATTTGTTGTTTTGCTGTGAATAATGACTGTGGTTTACAATGACAACAGAAATGTCATTTACAAGAAAAGTTGTGAAATCCCTTGGGGTAGTAGAGGATTTTCATTTTAAATAAAACTGTATTTCAGTACTAATTATTACCACAGTATTAGCATAAATTCAAATCTCCATGGAAGGAAATTGTAATATCTCTCTCATATTCCTAATACCACAGATAATATGTGGTTTTTCTGCTTCTGGTTGAGGTTGCATACAAGTGTCCCAAACTAGAAGAGGGTTGAGAGCATCAGACTTGCAAAAAAATAAGACAGGCAAATTGATTAAGCTAAATGTAATAATATGCCTGTGGTAAACAGAAATTATTCAGATCCGTTTTGCAAACTCCTGAATCACTTTTGCAGATAAGTATTACAAACGTGAAATGATAACTGTGTGGCTAAGTAGAAATATCTGCAAAAATAAAGGATCAGGTTTTGCACAAAACAAGTCCACAGGGATTGCCTGTCCCTAATCAGAGAAACCTAGTAAAAGAAGGGATTTGGGATTGAAAATAATGAATGTGTTCTCAGAACTATCTCACTAAGCATTACAAATTCTTCTCTCAAAATGCCAGGTCTAAGCTGATTGCAGTTTCCCATGTGTTTTATCTAGACTCTCCTTTCAGGGCCAAACTACAAGTGATGTTAACCATATACGTAGTTCTGTCCTTTAAGTGCAGATGTGTGGTTGTTGTTGGGGTTTTTAAAAAACAGATTATTGAACTGGATCGGAACGTTAGCATATCAGGGATGAGGCTTGAACCCTTTGCCCCTGCAGTGGGACTGATCTAAATAAGCGTGCCAGCCCTGAAATTCACACTGCCCAAATGCCATTTGTTTGAACAGAAAGCAAAAGCTTTAGCAAACAAGACTGGAAGTTGCATCAGAAAGTGCTCTGTCTACATGATTCCACAATGAACAACTGTCGCAAGATATGCACAGCAGCAGCAAACCTCTGGGAATTGCAAAGACATCCCTAGCATCTAACCCAATCAGGTTTTCCAAAGCATATCCTGATTTGGCTTGCTTAGAGTCCTGATGGAGAAAGCTCCATTCATGAGGCACTGCCTCTACTGGGCTCCTTCAAGAGGAAAGATGGGATACAGGTTCAATAAATACATAAAATATTATTATCTGAGAGCTGGGGTATCTGATCCTCAATAATTTATAAGGAACCTCTGAAGCAATTCCTGCTGTTTAATGTGAAGGATTTTCTCTTGATTCACCACTACTTCTGAAGAACAGCTTCTCTTCACTTCTTCTCCTTTGGAATATTTAATATCTGTACTGTACTTCGTGCTTTCTCCCCTCTTTGTAGGTACTCATGCTGGATTGAAGCAATCTGTATCTTTTTGCAAGCTTCCCTTGATAGTTATGTGTGGAACTAAAGAGCGCTCTCTGTTTTTATTATGTATTCTGTGTTCCAATTTTGTGTTTTTATGTTGAGAACCACCCTGTGATCTTCAGGTGAAGGGTACTATACAAATTTAATAAATGATAATATTATTAATAATATATGGCAGCTATCACCCATTCTTCCCCGTTTTTGGCATGAAGTTTCTCTCATCTCTGCTTCCCTTCTGATTTAACCAGAGCTGTGCCACTTTGTTTTGTGCTATGTCAATGTTCTACTTAGGTTGTTGTTGTTTAGTCGTTCAGTCGTGTCCGACTCTTCGTGACCCCATGGACCAGAGCACGCCAGGCACTCCTGTCTTCCACTGCCACCCGCAGTTTGGTCAGATTCATGTTTGTAGCTTCGAGAACACTGTCTAACCATCTCGTCCTCTGTCGTCCCCTTCTCCTTGTGCCCTCCATCTTTCCCAACATCAGGGTCTTTTCCAGGGAGTCTTCTCTTCTCATGAGGTGGCCAAAGTATTGGAGCCTCAGCTTCACGACCTGTCCTTCCAGTGAGCACTCAGGGCTGATTTCCTTAAGAATGGATGCATTTGATCTTCTTGCAGTCCATGGGACTCTCAAGAGTTTCCTCCAGCACCATAATTCAAAAGCGTCAATTCTTCGGCGATCAGCCTTCTTTATGGTCCAGCTCTCACTTCCATACATCACTACTGGGAATACCATAGCTTTTACTATACGGACCTTTGTTGGCAAGGTGATGTCTCTACTTTTAAAAATGCTGTCTAGGTTTCTACTTAGGTAACCACTGCATTATTCCTTTGTATCCTTTTTGACTCTAAGCTCCACAGTCATTTGCCCCATGCTGCACCGTGACTCTCAGCTCAGGACCCAGACATGTGTTCCTCCTGAAATCCACAACGTGGGTAAATAAGGGCATGTGGTGACAATAACAGACCACCCCAAGTGAAGGGCTCTTCCAAGTCAGGGGTGGCCAACTTCAGACCTGGGGGCCCATGGGTCTCTTCCCAAACCATATCCCTCCCCAACCGTGCTCCATACATCCCTCAACTGTTTTGTCTTGCTAGAATGTGTTCTTGGGTTGTTATAAAACCTCTTGCTGGATTGAGATGTAACTCTGACTTTTGCATGGCTGGAGTAAAAAGGCAAAGGTAAAGGACCCCTGGATGGTTACGTCCAGTCAAAGGCAACTAATGGGGTTGTGGTGCTCATCTTGCTTTCAGGCCGAGGCAGCCGGCGTTTGTGCACAGACAGCTTTCCAGGTCATGTGGCCAGCATGACTAAACCGCTTCTGGCACAACGGAACACCGTGATGGAAACCAAAGTGCACGGAAACGGCGTTTACCTTCCTGCTGCAGTGGTACCTATTTATCTGTTTGCACTGGCGTGCTTTCAAACTGCTAAGTTGGCAGGAGCTGGGACAGAGCAACGGGAGGAGCTCACCCCATCACAGGGATTCAAACTGCCAACCTTCTGATCGGCAAGCCCAAGAGGCTCAGTGGTTTAGACCACAATGCCATCCACGTCCCTACTGGAGTGTAGCCCCGTCACTGTTGCCTCTGTCCCCTGTCACTTTTCCTTCTGGCCCTACTCAGCACTGGCATGCAGGACCGAGAAGACTCCCTGTGAGGAAATACAGTCCTTAGGCTGAAAGAACGTTTTCAACCCACATTGCTAGTGAAAGAGCTCTGATTTCCCATATATCCTTTGAGCGTGAGTGAAGAGATGGAGAAGTATCTGATTTAAAGATATAAAGTACCTTCTCTCCTCCCTTTCTCTCTTTCTCTCTTTCCTCTTCCCTCCCGAAGCAGCGCAAATGCTTTGAAAGATTCTATTCTCGGAAAGGAACTGAAATAATTTTAAACGGACCAATTTACATATTTCTGAAATAACATGCTTCCCTTCATAACAGATCCTTAGCTGTCAGGGTTGTTTCAAATTGAGGCAAAAATTATACTGTAGATTAAATTCTCACAGCTGATACATTTGTAACAATAATACTTAACCGTCTTTAACTCTCAAATAAAAAAATGCAGCAGATTGAGGCAAGGCAGAAAGAATGCATAATACTGGGATCACATTAACAACACCTTCCGAAGGAAACATTAGAACTAGCACAGACAAAACACTAATTAGTATGAAACGGTGCAAAGGTAGAAAGAGACAGCGTTGAGCATTAGAAGGTCTTTTCTCTTCCTAACCTTGCTTCATTGTTAACTCTTTGATCCTACACTCCTAATCTGTGTTACTAATTAATCTGAATAGGTAGCCAAGTAAGTATGTGGGTACTTTTGAGCAATATTGATAAATACAGACGGAACATCTTTCTAACTGTAATGACTTGTTTGCCACATCTTCCAGAAGTAATAATATACCTTCCCTCTAAATCTGTTTCACCTGGCATCAGCAGAACATAAAAACATAATAATAATAATAATAATAATAATAATAATAATAATAATAATAATATATTTGTACCCCACCCATCTGGCTGGGTTTCCCCAGCCACTCTGGGCGGCTTCCACAGAGACCAAAAATACACTAAAATGTCACACATTAAAAACTTCCCTGAACAGGGCTGCCTTAAGATATCTTCTGAATGTCAGGTAGTTGTTTATCGCTTTGACATCTGATGGGAGGGCGTTCCACAGGGCGGGCGCCACTACCGAGAAGGCCCTCTGCCTGGTTCCCTGTAGCTTTGCTTCTCATAATGAGGGAACCACCAGAAGGCCCTCGGTGCTGGACCTCAGCATCCGGGCAGAATGATGGGGGTGGAGACGCTCCTTCAGGTATACTGGACCGAGGCCATTTAGGGCTTTAAAGGTCAGCACCAACACTTTGAATTGTGCTCGGAAACGTACTGGGAGCCAATGCAGGTCTTTCAGGACCGGTGTTATGTGGTCTCGGCGGCCGCCCCCAGTCACCAGTCTAGCTGCCGCATTCTGGATTAGTTGTAGTTTCCGGGTCACCTTCAAAGGTAGCCCCACGTAGAGCGCATTGCAGTAGTCCAAGCGGGAGATAACTAGAGCATGCACCACTCTGACGAGACAGTAAGAGGAGCTTGCTGGATCTGGCCAATGGCCCATGTAGTCCAGCGTCCTGTTCACACGGTGGTCAACTAGATGCCCATGGCGAACCCTTAAGCAAGATCTGAGCACAAGATCCTGGTATTCAAAAGCACTGATACCTCTGATTATGGGAGCAGAACACAGCCAGCCTTATTGTCTATAAATTTGTTCAGTCCTCTTTTAAAGCTGTCCAAGTTGGTGGCCATCGCTGACTCCTGCAGGAGCAGTTTCCATAGTTTAGCTATGCACTGTTTGAAGAAGGAATTTATTTTATCTGTCCTGAATCTTCCAACATTCAGATTCATTGGATGTCCATGAGTTCTAGTGTTGTGAGAGAGGGAGGAAACCTTTTCTCTATACACTTTATCCATGCCGTGCATAATTTTATAAACTTCTTCATGTCACCTGTAGCTTGCCGTTTTTCTGAAGTGAAAAAAAAGTCCCAAATGCTGCATTTTTTTCCTCACAGGGAACGGCTCCACCACCTTGATTTTTCCAGTTGCCCTTTCCATTGGCCTTTCTGAAGTGAGGCAACCAGAATATTCCAAATGCAGTTGTACCATACAACTGTATAATGGCATTATGATATCGGCAATTTTATTTTCAGTTCCTTTCCTTTATATATATTTTTGTAGCTGCTATATGAAGAGTGCTCATCCAGACTTCCTTTTGTGCCACGTTCTAGGCACAGGTCTGCGCTTTAAAGCTCTGTGTCCCAAGTGGTTTTTCCTCCCCTTTTCTTTTTGCCCCAGTGCTTTCCCTGCAAAACCCACTCTTTACTGCTGAAAACAATTTTGTGGAAAACCCAACTGCCATTTGTTCCGATTCAGCATTAAAGAGTGGTTTTGCCTGGAGATAGCAGTGGGGCAAAAAAAGTGTTGATGAGCCCTGAGTTGAGAGAGGGAGAGTTTAGACAGCAAACATCCCTCTATCAGCTCAAATAGAAGCAACTGCCAACTAATGCCTTCTTTCCTGGAATTGTCTCCTAGAATGACCATTCCAGCTGTGTGCAGCAAAACAACAACAACAACAACAACAACATTTTATTTATATCCTGCCCTCCCCAGCCAAAGCAGGCTCAAAGTGGCTAACAACAGTAAAATGATAAAACATTCTAAAATCATTTCATTATAAAATTAATTCAAATCAGAAGATTAATGGCAACCATTGGGCTAGAGTTCTGTGAGGATTGCCAAAGGAGGGAGTCAGGCCGTGCCCTGGCCAAAGGCCTGGTGGAACAGCTCTGTCTTGCAGGCTCTGCGGAAAGATGTTAAGTCCCGCAGGGCCCTAGTCTCTTGTGACAGAGCGTTCCACCAGATCAGAGCCACTGCCACAAAAGCCCAGGCTCTGGTTGAGGCCAGCCTAACCTCTCTGTGGCCTGGGACCTCCAAGATGTTTTTGTTTGAAGACCGTAAGTTCCTCTGTGGGACATACCAGGAGAGGCGGTCCCGTAGGTACGAGGGTCCTACGGTATGATAACAAACCCTCCTTTATTGGTTTAAAATTTTAAAGATTGGAAGACTCAATATTTTAAGTTATAAGCATTGAACAAGCTAAATTAAGATATTTAAATTAAGAAAAGAGTTTAAATATGACAGAGGGAAGGGATCTGTTGTTTAATTGTATGATTTGGAATACAGGGAAGGGAGATTTGGGGAAGTCAGAGAAATAAGTTAATGCAAGACTATTATGAAGATAAGATTGTTTCTATTTCTGTTGTTTTTGGTATTTTATGTTTGTGTAATTGTGTATGTTTCTTGTGTATTGTTTGTTGTTTTTGTTTCTCCTTTTTGTTTTTTATGTAAAATCGAATAAAATATTTATATATATATAAAAAATAACAAACCCTCCTTCAGCTGTAACCAGCCGTCATTTGTATCTTCGGCTTCCAATACTGTCTCCAACAGCAACCATTCCACCTGGGTGTAGCAGAGGAAGAGTTGAGAGAACAAGCCCTCCTCCATCAGTTCAGCTGGGAATCATGTCCTTCACTGAATATGCTTCTTTTCCTCTCAGCCCCCTGTTCCTATTCCTTTCCAGTATAAGTTTCAATCCAAAACATCTGGAGGGCACCAGGTTGGTGAACACTGTTGCAATTCTTACTATTTAATTATTATTAAATATATAAATAAGGGGAAGAAATGGAGGCAGTGAGAGATTTTACTTTCTTGGGCTCCATGATCACTGCAGATGGTGACAGCAGTCATGAAATTAAAAGACGCCTGCTTCTTGGGAGAAAGGTGATGGCAAACCTAGACAGCATATTAAAAAGTAGAGACATCACCTTGCCAACAAAGGTCCGTATAGTTAAAGCTATGGTTTTACCAGTGCTGATGTATGGAAGTGAGAGCTGGACCATAAAGAAGGCTGATCGCCGAAGAATTGATGCTTTTGAATTATGGTGCTGGAGGAGACTCTTGAGAGTCCCATGGACTGCAAGAAGATCAAACCTCTCCATTCTGAAGGAAATCATTCCTGAGTGCTCACTGGAAGGACAGATCGTGAAGCTGAGGCTCCAGTACTTTGGCCACCTCATGAGAAGAGAAGACTCCCTGGAAAAGACCCTGATGTTGGGAAAGATGGCGGGCACAAGGAGAAGGGCACGACAGAGGACAAGATGGTTGGATAGTGTTCTAGAAGCTACCAGCATGAGTTTGACCAAACTGCGGGAGGCAGTGGAAGACAGGAGTGCCTGGGATGCTCTGGTCCATGGGGTCACGAAGAGTCAGACACGACTAAATAACTAAACAACAACAACAAATATATAAATTGCCTCAAGTTCTTCGGCAGAAAGGTTGTATATAAAGGCATCTGATAAATAAATAGTATTGTTACTAGATTTATATACTGCCTTTCATATGCCCGGATAGCTCAGTTGGTTAGAGCATGGTGCTGATAATGCCAAGGTTGTAGGTTCAATCCCCATATGGTACATCTATGTATTCCTGCATTGCAGATGACTGGACTAGATGATCCTCAGGATCCCTTCCAATTCAACAATTCTTTGATCATGCTGGAAGTGATTTAAATATTAAATAGCCAGAAACTGTGATAAGACGACAAGAAAAAGAAAAAAGGTAGCTGCCAATTAACTGACTACTTTCTCTTCTATCACCACCTTCCATCTTGGTGGATGTCACATGCCAATTAAGTACAATTAAAGAAGCTTATGAAAGCCTTCACTGGTTAAAGAGTCCACAGATGCACATCTATGCAAACATTTCATACCACATCTATTCATTATGTAAGTATAAAAAAGTATACTTGAGTAATATAACCCACAATAAATACTGTTCCATGTTTTCACAAGCTTGCTAAGACCCTCTCTCCTCTACAACATCAGCTAATCTTGTGATGGAAGGCCTTGAAATTTGAAATGGTGTTTTGACATATTTGACATATCCTTTTCATCAATGTCAAAACAAAATGTCAACATTTTGCAATTGCAACCCTCTGTGAGGAAGGATTATGACGTCCACTCAGTGCCTGAACAACAGATTATTGGGGAGACTTCAGCAGGATAATTATTGATAATTATTTATTTAACAGTTTTACACATGCTTTGCTTGGCTTTAAACAAATCTGTGAAATATCTCTTGACTTTTCTAAACCCAGAATGAGATTTTTCCACCTACCAGTTCTACAGTGGCTATTTTGCTAAGCAAAGTGTTGAACTGAGGCCTACACTGGTCAAATGGCCAGCTTCTGTTAGCGACAAATATACAGGCCCACAGCCAGAAATTTTGTGGCAGGGTTCCTAAGGGTATATTATTAATTGACTACACAAAGTGAGGCCCTTGGTTTAACTAAAGCATTCTGGCAATTTGGTCGTGTGTAACGTGAGCTAGTACAGAACAGTGGCTAAGACTGAAGTATATATAAAGAATTCCCCAATTTGAATCTTGCCACTGCTGTGAACTTACTAGGTGGCCCTTACGCAAGCCACCCACCTCTATCTGCAATGTAGGTAATAATAAACAGGGTTGAAGTAAGGATTACAGTTAGGTAAGGCATGTGAAATGCCATACAGATGTTAAGTATTGTTAACAGGGATGCGGGTGGCGCTGTGGTCTAAATCACTGAGCCTCTTGGGCTTGCCAATCGGAAGGTCAGCAGTTTGAATACACACGATGGGGAGAGCTCCCACTGCTGTCCCAGCTTCTGCCAACCTAGCAGTTCGAAAGTACACCAGTGGAAATAGATAAATAGGTACCACTGTGGCGGGAAGGCAAACGGTGTTTCCGGGCACTCTGGTTTCCATCACGGTGTTCCATTGTGCCAGAAGCAGTTTAGTCATGCTGGCCACATGACCTGGAAAGCTGTCTGTGGACAAACGCCGGCTCCCTCGGCCTGAAAGCGAGATGAGAGCCGCACCCCATAGTCGCCTTTGACTGGACTTAACCATCCAGGGGTCTTTTACCTTGAATTGTTTTGTATTTATCTGCTCTTCTATCTTTTATTAATTACTACTATCAGTGTATGGTATTGTATAATATGAACTTAAAAGGTGCCCTGTAATTAGTTGTATTGAAGATTGGCATATACATGTTAATAAATGCCCCCGTCTCACAGCTTGGTTCGTTCCAAGTCACCATTTATCAGACCTATTACCTATTTGTAAAATGTAAGAAATAGTAACTTCAAATATGGTGGCTGTAAGGGGTGTGTGTGTGTGTGCGTGTGCGCGCATATGTGCAAACTTTCAAGGGGCCCTATATACTGTATAATAAAAAAGTTCTAGTCTGAACTGTTGTTGCATCCAAACCAGCCACAGCAGGTAAGGCTGAATGGAAACTGCCGTTTATTGCAATTCTTGTGAAGATTCTCTTACCGAATGAGAATTTTAGGATGTAGCCCAACAATAACAACACTATTTAACCTTGAGGGGGGAAATGTTGACACAGTATTTATGCGTTATTTATTGCAGCAACAAATAAATCATAGAACATAAGGTGTCAGTCTCTAGAGATCCTTCATTCAGGTGTTACAAGTCTTTTCTTTTATTTAAGGGAAACAGGAAAAGAAAACATGTTAGGCAGGATATGTAGAACAGATATGAATGAAGTTTTGGAAGACAGTTGAGCATCCATCAGAAAGGGAGAATGATTTATGTATTCGAAAAAGCAAGGGGAGGGAAAGACAAGGAAGCATGAAAATGGAAGCCAAGCCAGCTGTTGTTATTTTATTGTTATTGTTAGCCTTGAGGTTCACAGCAGTACCTTGAACCTGGCCCAGCAGTAAATTATCAACTAGGAGCAGAGTTGCAAACTGTGTATAATCTGCTCCTTTGAGTCATCTGGCTGCTGGATTCTACACTAGTTGAAGCTTCTGAGGTTACCAGTGAATGGACCACTGTAGCCTGGCTCCTGTGGTCCAGGAATGGTCACAGTAACTCAAAACGGCCTCTTTCCAATGTCCACACCTATTTTTTTTTGCAGAAGTCTGTATTTGCCTCAAGTTTACTTAATCTTGACTATGTTAATACTGACCCCCCCTATATACCGTATTTTTCGCTCTATAAGACGCACCAGACCATAAGACGCACCTAGTTTTCGGAGGAGGAAAACAAGAAAAAAAATATTCTGAATCCCAGAAGCCAGAACAGCAAGAGGGATCGTTGCACAGCGAAGCCAGCAATCCTTCTTGCTGTTCTGGCTTCTGGGATAGCTGTGCAGCCTGCATTCGCTCCATAAGACGCACACACATTTCCCCTTACTTTTTAGGAGGGGAAAAGTGAGTCTTATAGAGCAAAAAATACGGTAATCTTTGAATCTGAAGTGCAAAATTAAAAATAACACTGAGCAGAGAAAGAAGTTTCATAGATATGTCTCAGTATACATTTCATCAAGACAGAAAACTCATTCTAAATGTTTGAGCAGAAGAGAGTTTATCATCTAGAAGGTAAGGGGGGGGGAATACCAATGTATGTGCACAGATTTCCTCCCCTTAAATTATTATTATTATTATTATTATTATTATTATTATTATTATTAATACCCCGCTCATCTGGGTGAGTTTCCCCAGCCACTCTGGCTGGCTCCCAATTGAGTGTTAAAAACAATACAGTATTAAATATTAAAAACTTCCCTAAACAGGGCTGCCTTCAGATTTCTTTTACAAATAAGATAGCTGCTTATTTCCTTCACATCTGATGGGAAGGCGTTCCACAGGGCGGGCGCCACTACTGAGAAGGCCCTCTGCCTGGTTCCCTGTAACCTCACTTCTCGCAGCGAGGGAACTGCCAGAAGGCCCTTGGAGCTGGACCTCAGTGTTCGGGCTGAACAATGGGGGTGGAGACGCTCCTTCAGGTATACAGGAACGAGGCTGTTTAGGGCTTTAAAAGTCAGCACCAACACTTTGAATTGTGCTCAGAAACGTACTGGGAGCCAATGAAGATCTCTCTTCAGTAGACCCCAAGAAAACGCTCAGAAGGAGGGATACCATAGCATTATTTTGTCACTTGTCTGCTGTCACCAAAGTCCTCCCAAAGTCACTTACCTATTTTTTTTAAAAAATATGCCCAACTTTAAAGCATTGTGCAGTCAAGTATGCTGCTTTTAAACAAAAACAGGATGTTTTGCATGTTATTTCATTAATATATATAACATGTATACACTGACAAAATTAAAGGGTATAATAAATCTCTTTTGTAAAGGCATCTTTAAAATGTAGATACACAATACTATTAACCTCATAGGAAAACAGCAGAATTTAAATTACTTCTTTCAAAATTAAAAACAGTTCCCATCTAAAGAATTCTCTAAGAGGGGACAGTTGGAAATTGAATATTTGATATTCCTAACCCATGGTAAATTTTCCCATGCATAGATCCTACAGATGCTACCTTCTTAGCCTCCCAAGGGATAACCATCCCCTCCGCTTGAAAATATTTTGAGGTTTGTATAAAGCAGGGGAAAGGAAGAGAGAAACATTATCTGCTGCTCTGGATCTGAACCTCAAAGGTTTCTTTGACGTAAGTGTGAGCTTGACCACGTGAACGTGGTTTCAATTCTTCCTCCCCAAAGCTCACTTGAAACAGACATGAACATACTAGCCATTGGAAGCAAATGGCTTTGTTACTTTGATGGTTTGCAGATTTCATAGCTGTCCTTCTCCCCGTTCCATCTAAAAGTGAAATGATACATTGTAATTTGGATTATAATTTTGTTTTGATGATTTTAATTGATAACAGACAAAGGGGGAGAAATCTGCAAAGATTTTTCTTCTCTCTGCAGAACATATGATATGTCTATGTCCCCCACCCTTTGGTAAACATCTGCGTATAATAAAAAGATGCTGTACTAAAACTGCATTTCCTTTATCTTCCCTCAGAATTTTTTTGGGGCTGATATTCCTGATGCAAGAAAAATGAAGCTTCTTTCCATCGCTCAGGAAGTCTTTTCTTTCACCTTCAGTACTCAAGGTGACAATTATAAAATTTTCCCACTTTAGTTTTTAATGACATCAGAGGAAGTTTTCCCACACCCTTTATTGTTATCAGCTCAACCTCATCAATACAGATATTGCACACCACAATTTATTACTTTTTATTTTTAAAGGAGGGGAAATCTCAAAATGGTATTTAAGCAACATTATGAAATTTTTACCCCATTGCATCAAATAATATGCTTACTTGTTCAGTTTTATTTTTATTTTAAAGAACATTTTGTTCTAACTTAATTGCCTGGTTCCACACAAGTACTTTGTTAAAAAGCCTCACATATTTGTATAGGCATGCAAATCAAAAGAGACCAAGAACTGTTCAGACCTGCTCCATCTCTGTTGTGCTAAGGGACTTATTCATTCAGTTTATCAGCTATATAAAAAATAAGTGTGCTGTACTGTATACACCTACCTCTTAAAAGAATGGCTAATACTATCAAAGCTCTTACGAAAAACCAAAGCAAACCGAAAGAGACTCACAATACCATGCTATAATAGGAATTTCAACTCCTGTGAAATCGCTACTGTAAACGTTAATAAAAAGCATACTTTTTCTTTTAAGGATGTACACCAACTTTTGTTCTCTCTTTAAAAAATGCAATAGACCCCTCCGTGTTTTCTTCTTTGGAGGGTGTAATAGTTTAAACATGAGGTGTGAATTAGAATCAGTTCTGGGAGAGCCAAAACCAAAATGATCAGATGGTTGCAAGGACTTCCTTGCAAGAAAAGGCTACAATTTGGGGGGCTTTTAGTTTTAAAAAGGGCAAGTAAAAGAGGGCATGGCAGTGGTTTAAAAATTACATGTGGTGTGGGGGAAAGTGATTAGAGAGTTTTTTGTCTCTCTTCTTTTTCACACAGTGTATAGTTCAACTATGGAATTCAATTCCAGAAGATGAAGTGATAGCTACTAACTTGAGTGGCTTTTAAAGGGGGGTTAGACAAAACCAAAGAGGCTAAGACTACCAATGGCAACTAGACACAGTGGTTCAACGGGAGCTCCAAGGTAGCATGCTACAGAATCCCATCTCCAGGCAAAAAGCACCAGGGAAGGCTATGGCATTATAGCTTTGCTGGTGGGCTTCCCAGAGTTTGACCTCTGTGGAACACAGGACGCTAGAATCATAGAATTGCAGAGGATCATCTACTCCAACCACCTGAAGAAGAAGAAGAAGAAGAAGAAGAAGAAGAAGAAGAGTTTGGATTTGATATCCCGCCTTTCACTCCCTTTAAGGAGTCTCAAAGCGGCTAATATTCTCCTTTCCCTTCCTCCCCCACAACAAACACTCTGTGAGGTGAGTGGGGCTGAGAGAGTGTGACTGGCCCAAGGTCACCCAGCAGCTGCATGTGGAGGAGCGGAGACGCGAACCCGGTTCCCCAGATTAGGAGACTACCGCTCTTAACCACTACACCATACTGGCTCTCATACTGCAATGCAGGAATCTTTTGCCCAATGTGGGGCTTGGACAGACAACCCTGAGATTAAGAGCCTCATGCTCTACCAACTGAGCTATGCCAGCTAGTCTAGACAGGCTGTTGGTTTGATCCACTAGGAGTCTCATATACTTGGAAGGATTTCTCTGCAACATCAAGACACCTAAAAAGATTGCCAAATACTTAGGCCCTGTCTTAAGATGTTTTCTGCACCAAACTTGGAAGCACACTTTGCTCTTACACCCACAAGTATTTACTTTTAGAATGTACGACTGTCCCCATTTACCAGGAACAGTCCAGTTTTTTGGGAAACTTGTGACTGGCAAATCACAGCTTCTATTTTGTCCCAATTCACCCTTTTAGGAATGCCTTAATCTGGGTTTCTAGAGTTGTCATTCTTCAACTCCCTCTTTGGGGTAGCTGGAAGCTCTTGGTGAAAAGTGAATACAACATCCTACGTTTCTTCAGGAGACCAGGAAAATGAAGAGAACTGATTTGATTGATTACAACTTTAGCATCAAACAAGTAATTAGAAGAAAGCCTACTCTTCATGAATGTAATGTGAATCCTAGCTTGTGTAGAGTGACAGCTTGAGACTGACCACAAACTGAGTCAGAAACACTTCATATTCAAATGTGCTAGAACTGCTAGGAAAACATGCATTGAAACATATTTCATAATGAACATTGAGGGGCCATGAAGTGCACAATCTGCCATCTGATATGTTGGCAAGGCTCATTCAAACTGATTGATACTAGATTGCCACGTTAACTATAGTCATCTTTAGGTGTTATCATCCCCCATGTGAGTAGCATTTATGTGGGGATAAGAAACCCCCAGATGGCTGTTTTAGTGGGGGGCAAGCAGCATTCCTACTTTTGAACAGGAACAGAGCTTAGCCGTCATACATGCTGCCCACAACTTCATTTAAACTTACCCCCCAAAAATGTATTGCCCCTGCCCACTGATCTATGAATGTTTGGCACATAGAGGAAAGATTCTTGGGTCATCAGAGGTCTGCAGTCTAACCTTAGCTTCCAATTTAACAGGTCCTATTGAGATTAAGGACACAAATAGAAGGAATGAAGAAGAAAACAGCACTACAACGTTATTCTTTAACCAAGGGCAGCCAAACTGTGCATTTATTTCCCATTGATTTGGATGTGAATAAAACTTGATTGCCATTCTCTGGATTGTGCCCATTTGGCAGCAATCTGAAAAGGCACCATCGTCATATCTACATCCTCAATTGGACTGTGTGAATTTGCTTTGGCAGAAGAACCAGTACCACCCCTTCCCCCAATTACCCATATTCTATCAGGAGCTGGGATGGAGGGAAAGGCAAATCTTGAAAAACAGCTTGGTGTACAGCATGGTATAAGCATGGTATAAGAGTCTACTAATTCCTAAAGCAGACACAAAAATAAATAGGTGCAAGGCCTTTCATACATACTGAATTGCAACCAACGTCAAGGAACAACATTGTTTGCAATACTGTGATCTGTTCTTTCCAGTTCTTTCCCCAGTGATCTGATAGAAGCTTCTCCTCTGCAAGCACAGCTGAAACGAATGGGAGTTTTGCAGAAACACATCCAGCCACAAACCGGCTTGGGCAAGAAAGATTTCTTCTGGTACACACTCATAATGACAGCTGTAATATTCAGTCATTAATTTGTTTGATTAATTGATTAAAAAGAACTTGACTGGTTAAACGAGTATCTCACAATTAGGTAGACAGCTGATTTTTTCAAAAAGTAATTTTGACTTTTATTAGGGTGTTTCTTTTTTAAAAAAACCCAAACCTTGCATTTCCTCCTGTGTGCAAGAGAAGGGGAAATTCCTCTTCTAAGGCAGTATCTGCAGCAGCATGGGCTTAATTTTTTAAAAAAGTATGTTCCTCTCTTTAGCACGGATCTTTTATTTAAGGTGCAAATGTGAACAGATTAAGATTGCACTCCTAAGCATACTTACTAGCGTGCAAGTCCCATTGAGCTCCGTGGGACTGAATTCTGAGCAAACATGTTTAGGACTGCATGCAACTGATAAGAGCTCCAGTCCTATACACACTGATCTGTGAGCAACATAAGTCAGTGGGACTTGCTTCTGAATAAACACAGGATTGTACTAAAGGAATTAAAAACGGACTGACAACCCTACTCATAACACACTGAGATTTCAGTGTGAATCCTTCCTGCAAAACAGTGAAATCCTCAAGGCATACAACACATGCCCTGCACCTGAGC
Source organism: Podarcis tiliguerta (assembly GCF_965153285.1). Taxonomy (NCBI): domain Eukaryota; kingdom Metazoa; phylum Chordata; class Lepidosauria; order Squamata; family Lacertidae; genus Podarcis; species Podarcis tiliguerta. The sequence goes on along the minus strand of NC_139540.1, from coordinate 17,135,724 downwards.
TATATACAGTGTCCCCAATCCAATAAGTACTTCACCTCTGGAAGCAATCAGATCATATTTTAGAAATAAATACAAGAAAGGATCCAGGTACTGGAAATGTAACTGTTATTAACATCTGCTGAAGCATAGTCATCTGATGCAACTGATGAAGTGGACTCTCCGTTGAAAGCTTATGCCGTAATAAATCTGTTTAGCGCCACAAGACTCTCTTGTTGTTTTTGCTGACTTTAAACCATTCGAAAACCCTTGCCTTTTAAAATATTTCCCTCTTTCCGGGTAATGTAGCCTTCACCAAGAAGCATAAGACTGACCACACAATGGTAAGCAGAACTTCTCCTGTAATAAATAAGCCCTGCAGCCGAAAAAAGGCACGGTCCCCACTATGCGTAGCAAGTGGTTTTTCAGTACGCTTGTTTCTCTTGGCAGGGTTTAGACACATCTTTCTAGTTAACAAATGTATTCTGCTGTCAGCTCTTTTCAAGAATTATGCTCCCTGCCTGATGCCAAAAACCTCTTTAAATATTAATAAATAACTCAAAGGTATCTTAGATAGTCTGCACTTGAGGAATTATGCTAATGTTTTTTTGTGATGAAAATATGAGAAACTCTCCCCCCCCCTCACCCCACACTTCCTCCTGGCTTTCTACAGTTTGCATGTAGACCTCCCAGATCCACTGCAGTTCACCACTGAAAGAATTTGCTTGAAATGCAGTGGGCAATCCATTTAAAAAAGAGAAAAGGCAGTGGCAAAAATTCCCATTGGCTTCAAAAGCAAATCCATGTTGGGGCATCAATTATGGAACAATACTGTAGGGACGCGGGTGGCGCTGTGGGTTAAAGCCTCAGCGCCTAGGGCTTGCCGATCGAAAGGTCGGCAGTTCGAATCCCCGCGGCGGGGTGCGCTCCCGTTGTTCGGTCCCAGCGCCTGCCAACCTAGCAGTTCGAAAGCACCCTCGGGTGCAAGTAGATAAATAGGGACCGCTTACTAGCGGGAAGGTAAACAGCGTTCCGTGTGCGGCTCTGGCTCGCCAGAGCAGCGATGTCACGCTGGCCACGTGACCCGGAAGTGTCTTCGGACAGCGCTGGCCCCCGGCCTCTTTGTGTGAGATGGGCGCACAACCCTAGAGTCTGTCAAGACTGGCCCGTACAGGCAGGGGTACCTTTACCTTTACCTTTACTGTAGTCAAGCACACAGACTAGATGACTTACCATGTTTACCTAATCATTTGCTACGAGGGACACCTTCCATGGATGTAGGTGGAGATGAGACAAGCCCATCAGGGTTGTATTGGGGCAAAGTGAAAGACAGCTCAGGAAGAATATTTCAATCAAAGGTTATTAGCCACACAAGAACAATGGAACGCTGATGTTCAGAAATTGTATGCTACTGAATACCATCTGAATACTGGCAACTGTGGGAGAGAGATTGTGCCTTCATGCTTGCATGTGGGATTGCCAGGGGCAATCTCATGATCTAGATGGACTTTTGGATTGATTCGGCAAGGCTGTTCATGTGTTATCCTTGAATGAATGAATGAACAAACGAATGAATGACACATGCAGAAAAGAAGTGGCAACACAGCATCCATTAAAATCAATAAACAGCAAAGGAACAACAGTGCAACAATCTGGACATCACGCCTTGTAATGAATGGTCAGGAAAAGCCTGTTCCACCTGGAGCTTTGCCTCTTCTGTATTTCCCCCCTATAAATTTATAGAAACTTAAAGTGGCATATATATTCTTTTAATTAATAAATAAGCATGAATAGAGAGGTGGAGCAAGCCACCTGATCTGCTACCCAAAGGGGATTATTGTGTAGAAACCTGTTTACAAGTCTATGTGAAGCTGTCTGCATGTGTTTTCAACAGCACATTTGTTAAACCTCAAGTTTATTTGTCTTGGCTGCACCAATTTCATCCAATGGTTAAACAACATCCCCAGGAATCAGAGAAAGTAGATTGATGAGAAGGTTTTTAAGATACCTCCAGCTCCAGCCCTAATTAAAAATTCAGAAAAAAATAAAATTCATACATCCCCCCATAGCATTGCATTATATTCTACAGCTTCAGTGGATTAGTGTCATAATCAATTTAGAACTTGTAGAAAACTGAGACTGTGTACACACTTCTGCTTACTCTGCAGCCGGTGTGCTCCCAATATTGGTTTGAGAAGCTATGTACTCATGACACTCATCACAATCCATATCTATCCTGTATGTATCCTGTCATTTCACAAGAATTGCTGTGTTTTGATGCTGTTATAGATGCGGAGGGAATCCCCCTAAACCTTAGGAATGACTAAATGCTAGGTTTACAATACTGTAGCTGAAATTCAGAAGCATATGGCTTCCAACTGTGGAAGCACAGTATAGCCATTGTGGCTAGTAGCAATTTATAGCCTTATCCTCCATGAATTTATCTAATCCTCATTTAAACCATACATGCTGATGACCCTCACTGCCTCCTATAGTTCCATAATATCACTATGCACGGTTCGAAGGACTTTCATCTGTCTTGAATCTTCTAACATTCAACTTCATTGCCTGTCCATGAGTTCTAATGTCATGAGAGAGGGATAAAAACTTTATCCTATCCACTTTCTTCATGCCGTGCATAATTTTATAAACTTCTATCATATTTCTCACTTGATAGTAAAGAAAGTACTTGCTTATTTTCTAATCTAAAAAGTTGCAAACACTCCAAGCTTTCCTCATGGGGAATTTGCTCCATCTTCTTGGAACATTTTGGTTGCCCCTTTCTGAAACTTTTCCAACTCTACAATAACCTTTCTGTGGAAAGCTGGCCTGAATTATACATGGTTTTCCAAATGCAGTCATACCATAGATTTGTATAATGACATTACGATATCAGCAGTTTTATTTTCAATTCCTTCCCTACTGATCTCTAGCATGGAATTTGCCTTTTTCGCCTCTGCCACACACTGGGTTATCATCTTCACTGAGCTATCCACTAAGACCCCAAGGTCTTGTTCAGGGTTCTAGATTACATTGGTGAGCATCCATGAGAAGTCTCTTCCCACTTCAGATCATTGCTCTCCCAGTTGTGAAGGGCTCTAAACTGTGCCCAGATGACATGCTGGAGAGAGCAGGGCTTGGCTACGTTTGCTGCCACAGGAGGTGAATGAAGCACCTAACAGGGCTAGAGTTTGAGTCCTAAATAGAACTGGATTGGAGCTACTCTATGTTCTAGCATGCTAGAACTGCTAAGAGAACATGGATTAGCTTCTAAACATTACAGGATGCAGAAGTTTGCACCTTTGCCCAGACAAATAAAAAGTTTCACCTACAGATCTCAAAACTCAAAGATTTGCTACTGTGATTTTCCACTTGGAATGCCAAGGTGATAGATTTGCTGAAAGAGTTTTTGGGCAAGTAAGGCTAAACTGGAGGATGTGTCATAGTTTCTCTGTACAACATGTCTTTTGGTCATCTCTATCTGAGCCAGCTGATTCTATTTTCAAACCAGTCAGTCAGGAGAAGCCTGCTTTGTTAACATCACAGAAGCCAACGTGGATTTGTTTCATTTACCTCAGTACCTAAATAAAATATAATTATGGCTGCCAATAATCACTCTACAGTAGTAGTCACTCTACAAATCACTAAAATAAAAAATAGGGTTGAGCTTATTTGCGTCAGGTTTTGTAACTGTTGAAAGACACCCCCAGTTTTCAACTATTTTCAGCGTTCATTGCCAGTACAAAGAAAACATTTAGAAGGGATAAAGTACTTCCAAAGGGACAACTGAAATAAGATAATATTTGGCACAGCCCTAAATAAAGGTCTGGTGTTCAAATCCCCCTCACAATTCTCTACAAAAAAAAATGCAGTAGTATTCTGAACCACAACCAAGGAAGAAGCACTCTGAGAAATTCATGGGTTGTAAGAGGTATTTAAAATGCTTTGCAACTATAGGACATGAGATAACATGAACAGAGACACTAAGAAAACATAATTTAACTCAGACGCTGAAGGCACCTGAGATAAACCTGTGCTGAATGGCTTATGGTCCTGAAAGTAGAATTAGGCAAATGTTGGGGCAGCATAAAAGTTGTGCTGCGCAATGCACCTTCATGTACTATTTCATTTGTGAGCTCTCTCCCTAAACCAGGGCACACAAGGCTCACAGTTTGGTATACTTATTAGAGTAGCTACATAGCTGAGGCACATAAAAATATAAGTTCTTAACTAATGGTAAGCTGTCTGTTAAAATAACTTCAGGCCCAAACTAACCCCTGTGTTTTTTTTATAAAAACAAACAAACCACAAAATGGCCAAGGGCAGAGTGTGTCTGAGCAGAAGGAGCGCAGACAGGGAGAAGCTGTTGCCTGGCTGCTTTTTCATCTGGGAGTGGGAAGAGAGGAAGAAAGACAGGGAAAGTTTGGAACTACAAAGCATCGCCCCTGCAGGTGAAAAAGCTGGGGAGGGAGGATGACCTTAGGCTGAAAAATGACTAGAGGGGGAAGGGTTAAATAATCTCTCCCCACCTGCACTTCTGCTCAAGTAGAACATGTTCCAGGCTGCCCTTAGTTTAAGAAAAAAAATACAGCACAAGAAAGAATCATACAACTCTCTGAAGCTCACTGAAGTTACTAGGTGGGTTTCTCAATGAGCCAAAGGTGGCTCTTTCCTGCCTCTGGTTGTCGGTTGTTGTTGTTGTTTAGTCATTTATTCGTGTCCGCCTCTTCGTGACCCCATGGAACAGAGCATGCCAGGCACTCCTGTCTTCCACTGCCTCCCATAGTTTGCTCAAACTCCTGCTGGTAGCTTTGAGGACACTGTCCAACCATCTCGTCCTCTGTCGTCCCCTTCTCCTTGTGCCCTCCATCTTTCCCAACATCAGGGTCTTTTCCAGGGAGTCTTCTCTTCTCATGAGGTGGCCAAAGTCTTGGAGCCTCAGCTTCAGGATCTGTCCTTCCAGTGAGAACTCAGGGCTGATTTCCTTAAGAATGGAGAGGTTTGTTCTTCTTGCAGTCCATGGGACTCTCAAGAGTCTCCTCCAGCACCATAATTCAAAAGCATTCATTCTTCGGCGATCAGCCTTCTTTATGGTCCAGCTTTCACTTCCAGACAACACTACTGGGAAAACCATAGCTTTCACTATACGGACCTTTGTTGGCAAGGTGATGTCTCTGCTTTTTAAGATGCTGTCTAGGTTTGTCATTGCTTTTCTCCCAAGATGCAGGCGTCTTTTTATTTTGTGACTGCTGTCACCATCTGCGGTGATCATGGAACCCAAGAAAGTAAAATCTCTCACTGCCTCCATTTCTTCCCCTTCTATTTGCCAGGAGGTGATGGGCCCAGTGGCCATGATCTTCGTTTTTTTGATGTTGAGCTTCAGACCATATTTTGCGCTCTCCTCTTTCACCCTCATTAAAAGGTTCTTTAATTCCTCCTCACTTTTTGCCATCAAGGTTGTGTCATCTGTTGATATTTCTTCCTGGTTGTCAGCAAACTGTTAATGCAAATTCATCAGGTGCTTAAAGTAGCTGTCCACTCAGGCCTTCTTGGGGCTGTTAACCTTGAATGTTTTTCCACCTTGAAATTAGTAGAGGCAGACTTATGGGTCGTGTCTACTTTTCCCTTGCAGGTTTTTTTGTTTTTTTAAAAAAAGAAAAACAGTTTGAGGAATACAATCCTGAGGTGAAAAACTGCAAAGTGAGAAGTTCAGCTTATGTCCCCAGTCCAGTACCTTTTGCAGTTTCAAAGACTGCCTGCCCCAGACAGCTTTGGGTAAAAGAGTGAAAGAAGGAAGTATTCATAATTTGTAGTTTGAGCCTGAAGAAATTTACAATACGCACCTGACCTTACCATCTTCTCATACGTGTGAGATATTTAACCCTTCCAGGGCATATGACCCAGTGAACTTCCTGCACACAGATCTGAGAGTCACAACTCACAACTGAAAGCATAAGAAACGGAATTAGAATAAAAAAGGTACCCATTTGCATTGGTTACAGGAAGGGCAAAATGAGTCTTTGATGAACCAGGCTGCCTATATGTGAGTGGCAATGCCTTGTTGGAAGATTTGGTCCTCTGTCATTTTTTTCACTTCTAAAATATTTTTATAAGTTTGTTTTCCTACTAATGCTTGGGGGAATTAATGACGTTATAAAATGGGGGGAATCTTATCAAAATTAAAGAAAGAAAAAGCTGGTATTTGTTTACAAGAAACCCATATAAAGAAAGGGTATGAAAGCTTTTTTAAAAAGAAAAGAACAATTACCGTATTTTTCGCCCCATAGGACGCACTTTTTCCCCTCCAAAAATGAAGGGGAAATGTGTGTGCGTCCTATGGGGCGAATGCAGGCTTTCGCTGAAGCCTGGAGAGCGAGAGGCGTCGGTGCGCACCGACCCCTCTTGCTCTCCAGGCTTCAGGAAGCTATCCGCAAGCCTTGCAAGCCCTGTGGGAGTTCCCACGGGCTCACAAGGCTTGCGGGCAGCAGCCTGCCGCCCAAAGCACGGGGAGCCCTCTGGAGGACTCCCCGTGCTTTGGCCGAGTGTCCGCAAGCCTTGCGCGCCCGACGGGAGGCCCCGCCGAGCGCGCGAGGCTTGGGGCGGCAGCCTGCTGCCCAAAGCACAGGGAGCCCTCTGGAGGACTCCCCGTGCTTTGGGCGAGTGTCCGCAAGCCTTGCGCGCCCGACGGGAGGCCCCGCCGAGCGCGCGAGGCTTGGGGCGGCAGCCTGCTGCCCAAAGCACGGGGAGCCCTCTGGAGGACTCCCCATGCTTTGGGCGAGTGTCCGCAAGCCTTGCGCGCCCGACGGGAGGTCCCGCCGAGCGCGCGAGACTTGGGGTGGCAGTCTGCCGCCTGAAGCACAGGGAGCCCTCCGGAGGACTCCCCGTGCTTCGGGCTAGTGTCCGCAAAGCTTGGGGCGGCAGCCGCAGCTGGGGGGGGAATAATTTTTTTTATTCATTCCCCCCCCCCAAAAAACGAGGTGCGTCCTATGGGCCGGTGCGCCCTATAGGACGAAAAATACGGACCCTATTTTTAAAATCACAGTGGTGGTTTTGTGACACCACGGGCTGCTAGCTAATAGGTGCCATCCCCAAGCAGATCTATATTCAAGCTCCTCTGTGTTGAAAACCAACATGACCATTTTCTCAAGAATTTGCCTTACAACAGAAGACGTACATCAATTTGCACAGATGCAAAACTGCCTTCTCCAGACCCTTTTCAGAAAAATGCGCTGGCACACACCCTAAGTTGAAGTTTGATTCTTCCTATCAAACATGCAATGACTTTACTCACATTATTCATCTTTGTCACTAACACTTCTCCCAAAAGCCCCTTCTCTATCTCCCAGAGTCCCACCTTTGCTCCACTTTTAATTGAAAATTTACATATCATGCTTCTTTACACCTGGAAATGTCTACCCTTTGAACTAAATTGAGGTCCCCTGCTCAATGCTCATAAAAAGCAAGACTGGCACTTCCCCTGTTTTAAACTGTTGCTTTGAAGACAGTTTCTGTATAATCCTTTTCAAACTGGATGGTGCCCAGGGATGTTTGCCTAATAAAGTACTTTAGAAAAGAGAATGTATTGTATTCTAATACTTGCAAATTAGATACAGGCTCACCTTTTGAAACTGGGAAATTCTTTACAGAATTATAAAGTAATAGAGATGGAAGGCAGAACACAGAGGAACTGGAAGCATCCATGATCTCTCTTTAACACCCAGATTATATTTTCTTTTATTAAACAATTGAAAGTAAATCTGAAAGGCCAATTAAGATTCTGCATTTCCCAAGACACTATAGAGGAGCCAGGTAGCCATGAGGGCTTCTCTCTTTTGTTTTACTCAAGTATTATGTTTTGGAAAGCAATTTGAATGCTAAGTACCTGAAATATTCAAGTTAATATATGTGAGCTATGTTTCTACTGGAGAAGAAGGCAATAGCAAAATATCACATCTTTGGAATCATCTCCTTTTGACTGATCAGTCCAGAGTGATCCATTATTATAGGGCTGCAGGAGCAAGCACAAAGACAGAGCTAGTTCTGCCACCACTGATCTCCAGGTTCTCACCTTCAACCCAACCAGTTGTCAACATAACATCCAAACCTTTCTACACTTCACAACTGTTTCATTGTGGACTGTGTTATAGTTATTACAGTACTTTAATGTACATAAAATGCTGTGTTTAAATGCATTGTATTTAAAATGCTGTAAAGGGATGTTTACCTCGGGCAGTAAGTTTCACTCTGGCAAAAGCGTCACAGAAGGCTGGTATTTTTCCTTTTCAGTGAGCTAAACTACCTGATGACTCATCACCAGAAACACAGTTTTCAGAGCTCTTGCAACAGGAAGCTGAAACTTGAGAAGCCAGTGTGTGCTTGTTGGAGATGGCTAGTGGTCGCAGCAGGTGTTTCAAAGAAGCTCTGCAATGATGAACAAGCTTAGGATCTCCCTCTGGGAGCAGAGAAAGGAGTGTTTACTCAACTGCATAAAGGACTGGACACCATTGCTGATTTGCAATGTGTTACTTTGTTACTTTGTAACATTTATCTTATTGTTGTTGTTGTTTAGTCGTTTAGTCATGTCCAACTCTTCGTGACCCCATGGACCACAGCACACCAGGCACTCCTGTCTTCCCGCAGTTTGGTCAAACTCATGCTGGTAGCTTTGAGAACACTGTCCAACCATCTCGTTCTCTGTCATCCCCTTCTCCTTGTGCCCTCCATCTTTCCCAACATCAGGGTCTTTTCCAGGGAGTCTTCTCTTCTCATGAGGTGGCCAAAGTACTGGAGCCTCAGCTTCATGATCTGTCCTTCCAGTGAGCACTCAGGGCTGATTTCCTTCCACTGGAGTTTTCTTGGCAGGGATACTGGAGTGGCTTGCCGGTTCCTGCTCCAGGTGGATCACGTTTGGTCAAAACTCTCCACTATGACCTGTCCATCTTGGGTGGCCCTGCATGGCATAGCTCATAGCTTCTCTGAGTTATTCAAGCCCCTTCACCACGGCAAGGCAGTGATCCATGAAGGGGTTATCTTATTGTAACTAGTATTGAAAGACTGTTCTGCAGTAAAGCTTTTCAACTCATTTTTGTGGCGGAGAGAATTCATTTCTACACAAGTTCCATATCAGGGATTCTACTGAACAACTTAAACAGACTGGACAAGACATCAGACTGGGTAGCCTTCTTTAAAAACTGAATGTCCAGCCTCAGTAAGAATTCTATATGACTCAAAAGTCCTATTTCCAGCATTTAAAACAGCAAGTGGTTCAAAGAAAAGCATTATCTCTTTTTTTCTCTTACTGACCTTTGGTGTAATTATCACTACTTAAAAGTTGTGCCACAATCACAATTCACAACTACAATTTTTTTGGCATTTGTGTCCAGGGCAAAGAAATGAAGGCATGAAAGTTCACCATCTATAACTTTAGGCTACAAAGAGCTATGAATAATTATGCTCCAGTCCTTCCACTGATTATTGCTCCCCTGATAAGGACAGCATTTCCTGTCTTAAGCCAAAGTTATGTGTGTTCCCTTGGCTAAGGGTTGCTATTTATATTCAGAATATCTGTGCCAAGCAGGTGGTTCCTTTCCAGGTTGCATGTATGTGTTCAGCTGGGCCTATTCAACCAAAACAAGCTTCCTCTTGATAAAGAACAGCCCTGGTCCCCATTCCAGAATGTATTTATTTGTGCCATCATTCTTCTACTGACATTATACTGATTCTGATCCCTGCCACAGGCTCTTCCCATGACATCACTGGACCAAGCTGGGAAGCATTCAGTGGTTCTTGACATTTGCATTGATGTGTTTGTTTATTTGTCTGTATACTGATGTTTGCAAATGAATCCTGAATATATCCAAGAGTTACCTTAATTGAGAATCTCCATCCTCAACTAGTGAGTCTAATGTTGGACCATTGGTGACTGTGGATCTTGTCCCAAGCACCAGGAAATGTGTATCCCTTGATGCTCTTATACCAGCCAGAGTCCCCTTCAGGGTTTCTGATATAGTTGAGCTGTGCAAGGTTTCTTCTACAGAAGTGACAGAGGAAGCAAGTTCTCCAGATTTCCCTACAGGTCATTGTAACGGAGCCCAACATATTGACTCTTTTAGCTTCTCCTTTCTAATACCAATGTTCTGGCAATATTTAATAAAATTAAGGTAACTATGTCAAATTGAGGGCTTACCAAGAGCACAGATGAAAAATATATATCATATGGAACTTGAATAAGTACAATTAATACCAAATCCTTCCACCTGGTTCAGATTTACTTTTAAGACAACATTGCTTCCCTCTTTGTTTTTTTCTTGATGGTGTCTGTCTGAATTGTCTATCTCCTTGTGCTTTTAAATTAACTTCTCTGTTACCAGTATCTGAAGTACAGGCTCTTGTTTCAATTAAACATGCATCAAGCAAATGCAGGAACATTCAACATTTCAGATGTTGCCTTGCATCTATGGCAGGCACAGAGAACCTGTGAGTCAGTGTGGGCCAAATTAGGTCCAGGAGGGATCCAAATTTGGCCTGAGAGGTAATATGCCCCAAACCACAGTCACCTGTCCCATACCTGACATCTTATGCAAAGGAACAAATGAGAACTTATGCTCTCCATTGTTTCTCAGCAAATGGGATTCACCACTTGGTAAGTGAAGCACTGTCAGTTCTAATCAGCTGACTGATGCTGAAAGCAGGCCCTTTTGAAGGCATACTTTTCATGGATTAGTAAATTGACAAGGTACTTGCTGTGAGCCCTTCATTGCCCATTTGCAGCCTCACTATGCCAATCTGCATGAGGGACACAGGTGGCACTGTGGGTTAAACCACAGAGCCTAGGACTTGCCGATCAGAAGGTCGGCAGTTCGAATCCCCGCGATGGGATGAGCTCCCGTTGCTCGGTCCCTGCTCCTGCCAACCTAGCAGTTTGAAAGCTGATCAAAGTGCAAATAGATAAATAGGTACCGCTCCGGCGGGAAGGTAAACAGTGTTTCCGTGCACTGCTCTGGTTTGCCAGAAGTGGCTTAATCATGCTGGCCACATGACCTGGAAGCTGTACACCGGCTCCCTCGGCTAGTAAAGCGGGATGAGTGCCGCAACCCCAGAGTCGGCCATGACTGGACCTAATGGTCAGGGGTCCCTTTATCTTTACCTTTTATGCCAATCTGCAGAGGAAAAATGCCTGTTTGCAGCCACAGTTTGAATACAAACTGCACTTGTGTTCAAGCAAAACAAAGCTTGCAGCAAGCCTCCCCAAAGTTGCCATCTGATGGCATCATGTGACCACTCTCTGTTCATGTGAGCCATTACAAAGCCCAAGAGAAGCAACTAAAAAGAATGTCTAAATTCATTACCTTTTCCGTTCCAATCATTTCTGAGACATCTGTCAAGACCAGACTGTCACATCTGAGGTTGCCACTTGTTGGAGGGGGGCAGTCATTTTAAGATAATGGTCACCAACTCCAGCCTAGCATTTGCATCTCCCATGAAAATGACATGAGGCACATGAGACCAGGACATTCTGCTGCGTAAGACTAATTAAAATGAATGGAGCTACACAGAGGCACTACTGTCAGACTTGCACAGCACAAATACCCAGCTGATTATGCCCCTGAAAATTATGCTGATTACTTCAGTGATGAACAAACTAAGGAGCAGTGTTGGATCATGGCATGTATGTTACATAGATTGCAGTGCCGAACAAGGTATCCTCCCAGACAGTTTAAAAAATGATATATTTGTTAGTGATGCCCTAGGAATCTCTGTTTCCTCAGTAGGAAAAAGTCAGTTAATACTCTCCTGGTAATATTCTGGAAGCAAAACATGTTGTAAAAGAGCTATTAAGAACTAGTCATATGTGTATAAGGAACAATGACTTGCTTTTAATGCAAGGATGGGAAACTGTTGGTAAGGTTCTTATAAATATTACAGGGTTCTGTTTTTTCTTTCAGTCTCACCATGTCATTTCCTGAATTTCAGAGCTGATATGGCCAACAGTGGTTCAGGAACAAAGTTATCTTTTTATTTACAGCATTCCAGTTTATTGAAATATTTATAGTCAGCCCATCAAAGCAGATGTAAGGGTTGTGTTCAGAACGCAAAGCAAAATCATAAAATAAACAACAATACCTGCTAAAATACACCATGAAACAAATAAAGTAGCTAAAAGCAACGGAGCTGGTTAACCAATAATCAATGTAGAACAAGGGTAGCCAATGGGGTCTCCTTCAAATGCTATTGAACTCCAGTTCCCATCAGCCCCAGCCAATGAAAAGGGATGATGGGAGTTGTAGTCCACAACATATAGGTCGCCACTTTGGCTACCCTTGACTTAGAAAATGTAAAATATATGGGCAAATACTGTAAGTCTAAACTTGGCACCATAACATTGTGCCACCTTATAAGGGGGTGGTATTCCACAGGATGGCATCACCATGGAGACAGACCCTATCCTACATCACTGCGTAGTGAGGCTTCCCAATAGTGGAATGTGGAGAAAGGCCTAAAATTTTATATTCCTCCTTCCTAGGCAAAATGTGCATTCAAGGTGGCTTACAACATCTTAGATAAAGATAGTAGTAAAACTGTGTAAATGCGACCAACACATGTATCCCTATATATTTTCACATTTTGGCCAATCTGGTCCCAGTAATGATTACAAGGATGGTTGACTGATGGCTACATAAAACAAGCTATTCAAATTCCGAAATGTCAGGTGGAAGAGGTGAATCACTGGGTTTATTGTGATGGAAAGAAGACTCAAAACTAGGGTATGGTATGAAGACACATGAGGCTACCAAGTTGCTGAGGGCTGGTTAGTGCCTGGATGAGTGACTGTTTGAGAACTCTGTGTGTACAGTCTTGGATTCCAAAACAGAAGCAAGGCAAGATATAAAAGAAAGAAAATAAAGAAATAATAGCCACAGATTCTCTGCTGATGGCCCCAGTCACCAGATGTTCCACTTTCTTGCTTATAACACTTTGGCAGTGTGAAAGAGGCAGGCAAAGCTCTTAGAGTCAAGCTAGGAGGGACATAGGGACGCGGGTGGCGCTGTGGGTAAAACCTCAGTGCCTAGGACTTGCCAATCGTATGGTCGGCGGTTTGAATCCCCGCGGCGGGGTGAGCTCCAGTCTTTTGGTCCCAGCTCCTGCCCACCTAGCAGTTCGAAAGCACCCCTAAGTGCAAGTAGATAAATAGGTACCGCCTTATAGCGGGAAGGTAAACGGCGTTTCCGTGTGCTGCGCTGGTGCTGGCTCGCCAGAGCAGCTTCGTCACACTGGCCACGTGACCTGGAAGTGTCTCTGGACAGCGCTGGCTCCCAGCCTCTTAAGTGAGATGAGCGCCCAACCCTAGAGTTGGACACGACTGGCCCATACGGGCAAGGGTACCTTTACCTTTTTAGGAGGGACATACAGTCTTGTCTGAAATAGTGAAGCTGAGACAGGCTATTCAGTACCAGTGCTATCTGCTGCAGAAGCCTGTTTGCTTCTGCTCTGTGTTTTGGAAGTCAAACAGACATTATAGTTATTATAAAAGTTCCAGCACTTTCTGTTTCAAAGGAAGCTAATTTCTTCACTGCTCTCCCCGGATTTATTACTACTCATGGAAATGAGAAGCACCTAATGCCTTTTATACCCTGCCTTTTATACAGCTCCTATTTCCCATTCTGAAGATGTCAACAGGCCAAAATCGTTTGAGAAAAGACATCTTAGCTGGCAGAGACTGAACATACATTGGAGTAATTACTTTTTGCCTTAAGACTTTGGCATGCCTTCTACCAGAAATGCCTATTTCAATAAATGCCTACCACACCTACATATGAGTAGTGGCATCACAAAACATACTTGCAACTTCCCAGATTATCATTTGATAAAGAGCTTGAATTATTGCTGAGATAATGTCGTGCCTTTGATGTTAGATTGGAAAAGAACTGTAGAGGAAAGTACTGACGTACATATCTGGCTTCTTCCACCCTTTTCAAATAGCTTATACAACCACAGAACAGAAGGCAAAATAGTTAAAACTTGGAGGTGGGTTTTCCATTGCATAGTAAAATGAATATGGTTCTGTGCATACTGAAAGCTATGTCTCCTTGTTATAAATGGAGGTAGTGAGAGTTTCAGCCACTTTCAATATTTCCTTCTCTCTCTGTCTCTCTTTCCAGGAATTCTATCCAGGGCCAGCCCTAACATTAGCCAGAGTGAGGCAACTGCCTCAGGCAGCAAGTGCTGGTTGGTGGGGAGGACAGAGCTGTGTGGGGACACAGCCCATCTTACACTTTCTAAGGTAGCCTCCTGCCTTCAGGTATGGTGAAAGCAGCAGTAAGGTTCAACTGCTAGTCCAGACATTTTCTCTAAAGGAAATTTGTGAGAAGGCACCATCTTGTCCTTTGCCTCAGGCAGTCAAATGCCTTGCGCCAACCCTGATTCCAATGTGTTTTATTATTGGCTTTAGTATTTTTTATAGCTTTCCTGTTGCTATGACTTCTGTAATTTAAATGTTTTCTTTTTATCATTAGTTTTGTATTTAAACAGTACACAGCCATTCAAGTTGTAAACTGGCAGGTTTTCTCAGGAGGAGACTGGATGCCTCTTTAGAATTGATGCTTTTGAATTATGGTGCTGGAGGAGACTCTTGAGAGTCCCATGGACTGCAAGAAGATCAAACGTATCCATTCTGAAGGAAATCAGCCCTGAGTGCTCCCTGGAAGAACAGATCGTGAAGCTGAGGCTCCAATACTTTGGCCACCTCATGAGAAGAGAAGACTCCCTGGAAAAGATGTTGGGAAAGATGGAGGGCACAAGGAGAAGGGGACGACAGAGGACGAGATGGTTGGACAGTGTTCTCGAAGCTACCAGCATGAGTTTGCCAAACTGCAGGAGGCAGTAGAAGACAGGAGTGCCTGGCGTGCTCTGGTCCATGGGGTCACGAAGAGTCGGACACGACTAAGCGACTAAACAACAACAAGCAAGGAATTTGAGGCATCAGCAGCTGATAGGCCTTTGATTCAGTGATTTTATAGGAAATAAATAAAAACTGTTTGTCACCCTGAACTCCTTGAAGAAACAACAGGATAAAAATGTAATAAATAATCATGTTTCACTGTGTGCCAGAGTTTTTAAGGTATGCAGAACCATGATGGCAAACATGTCAATTCATACTACAATTGCCTTGACAGGGGAACAAGTATGTTAAATTTTTGACTTGCAGTTGGATATTTGCATTTGGTTTTGTTTGCTTGAATTTTCTGGGTTTGTTTGTTTGGTGGGTTGGTTTCTTGTTTTCATTTCTGGTGCGTGTAATTCCACCTTGGGATCTCCAAGTGAAAAGCAGATTATAAATATATTTAATCTGACCATAAACATTTCCTGCCACAAGGCAGGCTACTCATGCAGCAAATTCTCTGGATGACCAGTCCTGAAGTTAGCCTGGTGGACTGTGTTCAGACTGGCAATTTTTCACATTGTGGTATTTGCATAATCACATTCGGCTGAATGGTGTGCTTTATATGAACATAACAGATCTACTCTCAGTCTGCATGGCATTGGAATTAAAGAGCATTAAGTGACATTGTTCAACTCAGATAACTATCTGAATATGGCTGCAATGTCACAAGGCATTTTTTGAAAATAGGAAGCTACTCATACCAAGACTGAACACTGGTCCATCTAACTTGTCTCCTTCTTTGGAGGTCTTTAAGCAGAGGCTTGACAACCATATGTCAGGAGTGCTCTGATGGTGTTTCCTGCTTGGCAGGGGGTTGGACTCGATGGCCCTTGTGGTCTCTTCCAACTCTATGATTCTATGATTCTATGAACTTTGTGTTGCCTACACTGACATCAGCTCTCTGGGTTTACAGGCAAAGGTTTCACCCAACCTTACCGAAAGATGTTGGGGATTAAATCTGGGGCCTTCTGTATGCGAAATATGTGCTCCACCATTGAGCCACAGCCTGTTACTTCTTCACAACAGCACATAGGAACATAAGAAGCTGCCAAATGCTGAGTCAAACCATTTCCCCATGTACCCCAGTACTATCTGCACTGACTGTCAGGAAACCTTCCTAGCCCTAGGATAAAACCTGAGAACTTCTGCATTCTGCATTCAGAACAGATGATCTATCACTAAGGTAGATCATTATATATCTCATTATATATCTATTTCCTTTGAAAATTTAGAGCAGCATATATGGTCAAGACCACCACCCCCAGCTTCAGTAATGTGACAGCAGCAGTTCTTCAGACTTAATTCACTATATGTTCATTTGTGATCTCAAGGATCACTTGGTTTCCCTCACATACTTCCTTATTAGAACACTTGGAGCACTGTAACGTGTTTTTATATATATACACATCTATGCATTGTTAGTTTAAAACAATGGGGCTTTTATGTATGAAGTTCATGCTTTGAAGTGAGGGCGCACACACCCTTTGTCCTGATGTGCCTCATGTCTATTATGAATTCACAACAAATAAAAAATCCACAGCAGTTAGACAATAGAGCCATTGCATTCATGCCTCCACAAAAAAAAAATAAAAAAATTAAAGAGTATTATTTCAGGAAGTCAGAAATCCCAACATGTGAAGCAGAAGGCTACCCCAGGTAGGCACAACCTGTGTTTGGAGAAGTCCAATTACAACGCAAACCAGTGTTTTTTCTGGAAATTTTGATGGAGGCAAAACCATTTGCTTTCTCCTAGGTCTCTTTCATTTAGGTAAGTGGGGACTTCCACATATGATGTGCTCACTGATCATGAAGGGGACTCAAAGCAAGAAACCCCAGCGTGGATCAGAAGGTAAGTGAGCAGAAGGAAGTTCATGGAAGGAACATTTTCCATCCCTTCCACTGCACCCTAAAAGGAACACAGTGTCCCTCCTCAACAGAGGATGCTGGGAGAGCAGGGAACCTCCCTGAATTGGACTTAATTTTGCCTGATTTGGGGTGCCTTTTGGTCCCACTGGAGACTTACCTCCCCAAACTTAAATTGTCTGGGAGGCCCCTGACTCTCCAGAGAGGCTTTTCATGAGCTGAAGGTGGATGTGATGGGAACATTCTTCCATTCACTTAATATAGGATCTATGCCCCTATGCTTTTCCTGGCTTTGGCATTTCTTGTGAGGCAGGGAAAGAGATGCTTCCTCAGAAAGCAACTGATTTGTTTTGTTTATGTATTTCATGCCATTTATTAATCACTTCCTATAATACATCTCAAAGTGATTCAGTAATTAAAAACCAACAATAAAACAAGTGTAAGTTTCACAAATAGAAACCATTTCAAATCCAATACAGGTACAAACTTTTTTTAAAAATGCATTGAACCATGCAGCCTCAGTTATAAGTTGTGAATGGTTCGCACTAGGGCACTACAGATCCCACTGAACAACCCAACCCAGGACCATTCCAGGGCTGAGTGAACCTGGATCCTGGCCCCACACTGATTTGGGAGCCTTGAACAATGCTTCATGAAGGTATAAATAAATGGGGGGAAGAGACACACTCAGGCTGCCAGCATGCATGTCCTTCTCCTGCCTCTCATCACTGCAAGACTACTTCCCAATTTGACAGCCCTAGATAACTCCAGGTTGTTCTGATGTGATCTGGGGTAATCTGGGCTGCTCCAACGCACTTCAGCTGAATCCCAGGTCAACCCAAATCAGCCTAATTGAGTCTGGGATACAGGATTTGATTGGTGCTGGTGCACAGCCATAGTTCATACACACATACACATGTTAAAATATCAGCAATTGATATAGAAAACCAAAGCCCCATCTTTTTCCACTCACCAGGGGAACCCAACAAGCAAGCAAGCAAGCAAACAAACAAACAAACAAACACAGAGGCAAGATATGCCATTCACAACTGATTGTATCTTGAGTGACTGTGTTTTAGACTTTAAATATGAGAATTTTATGTAGCACTAGCTGGAGAACACTAAATATTGCCCTTACACAATAAACCAGTCATCCAGAAGGGTTCATAGGAAAACAGTACCTGGGCACTTCTCATAGGTGTGACTATTTCTGCATTTGAAAATGGCAGGTTTGATATAACTTTAAACCATTTGAACCGAGTGCATAAAGTTTCCATAAAGTCATCATGAAGACATGGGAAATACAAACTATCTACTTAAGTGTCTCTTGTAAAAGTGAAAGAGGCTGAAAACAATCATTTACTGGCTTTGGGAGGACTCACCATGACAAAGATCAAAAACTGCCACTTCAAATAAATTCATATATATATATTATGTTCCATGTACATTCCACACACAGCCAACTAGAAAGGCAAAGCTAAGAGATTTATATGTGTGGATGATATGACAGTGTCAGTGTCAGGTTTAGATTTGTCAGTCTCTGGGGAACAGCCTGCACAAATGGAATGGGTTCCACTTGAAACAAAATGGCAGCAGACTGCTGGAATTTTTATTCATTTATTTCATTTCATAAAATTTATACACTGCTCGATTGTTAAAAAACAAACAAACCCAACCACCTCAAAGCAGTTTACAAAAAGAGAAATCAATAAAATTCAGACAAAACTACAATACTTTAAAACAAAGAAGAAGTCAAAACACTAAAACAGATTAAAATTCACACCAGCATTTATAAGCATCCCGGTAGGCTTGCCTAAACAAGAATGTTTTTAGCAGGCACCAAAAAGAATACAGTGGAGGCACCTGCTTAATATCAACAGGCAGAGAGATGTCACATTAAAGTGCAGATGTTGTCACATTAAACAATGTTCTTACGTATCATCGATACGTATCACTGAGTACATTCTACATTGTTTTAGTTCATGCTCTGTAAAACACAATAATGAAATATTAAAGCATCCATTTCTTTAGTTAAGAAAGCTAATTTTCAATAGTGAATGCTGTAAAGTTCACAGTTCAACACACAATCACTTTCAACTGGTAAATATTAAGACTGTGGCACAAGTTAATTTAGGCATGCCTGAAAGGGCACGATATTTCCCACACTTATATCCTATCAAAAATTGCTTTTGAAGCTCACTTCTGTTTAAAAAGAAGGTTGATATGTTGGATGCTCTTTGGAAAGCAGCAATTCTTAATGCCTATTTGGCATTTAGAATTAGGTGTTCATTATTGTACCTACCCAAGCCTAAAACTTTCAGAATTTGAGAATTCAATGCACATTAGCAAAGTTGTGAGAAATATAGATGTTATTATATCCAATGAATATGTGCAGGTGGCGAATGAACTTTACTACTCAAAACTTAGTGCATGACCTCCAAACTATAAGAAAATATGTACTGTGTAGCTGCACTTGGATGTTATCTATTAGATGTCCATCATTATAATCACCACCATAAATTAAGTAATGGTCTTCTGGATGACAAACAAGTTTTGCTAATAGTCACTCATCTTTCTATGCGTTTGTAAAGGGTACATATGCCTCACAATTATAATTTGTAACTCCGGTTCTAGTTAATACCACGGAAGGAAACCTGAGCAACATCATAGTCATACCCACACCATACATTTAAATCACATGGCATTCTCCCAAGAATCCTGATAACCATAGTTTACCCCCAACCCCACACAGCTGCAATTCCCAGTACCCTTAACAATTGACAGTTTCTAGGATTATTTAGTGGAAGACATGTGCTTTAAATGGATGGTATGGATGTGACCACTATCATCTTCATGGGCTAATGTAAAATTAAGAGCTCACATAACTGAATGCTTCTTCATACATACAAACAAATAAACAAATCCCTGCACATAGAAAACTAGATATTGAGGAGTGCAATGGAGAAAAGTGATTTTATTTGGAAAAGCATTCAGTCATGTGAGCCTCTGTCATTGATCTGAAGCTTTACAGCCCAGTTTTATGTCCTGTGTGAGAACTAGGCGTACATTGAGTGAGGTACTTTCACAAATAATTTTCTGTATTCAGGATTAGAGTTGGGTTGGAGGAAGTGGTTGAAGGAACATCTTCCTCCAGTTTTTCTTGTCTTGTCTGGAAGTATCTGGCTCCACCTGGCTCAGATCAGCTCACAGCTCTGCCACACTGCATACTGACTCAAGCCAGAGAATATAAACTATGTAATATTAGCCATAACTAATGAGGATTAAATTCATCACTCTACATCTTAAACATACTTCAGAAGTGTGGATTGGAGGGACCTTTTTAACAACAGTTTAACTGTCTCGTACTCAAGAACAAATTCTTTGGGGTTTTATAATACCAACTGAAATTGAGAATATTTTCAGCTATTATAGCTGATTTAGGACATCAGATGCAGAATACAGAAGTGTCTAGAAAATCATATTGAAAATTATTGACATAGCTTTGTTCCTTATCAGGAATCTTTCTGGAAATATACTTCCTGGAATATCTGGCATTCGAGCAGCGAAACCTGATACTTGAATGTCAAAATTCCAGCTGATGTTTAGTCTGAAACTCCTTACTTGTAACTTGAAGCCATTGGTTCGGGTCCTAGCCTCTCGAGCAGGAGAAAGCGCACTTACTCCATCTTTCATGTGACAGCCCTTTAGCTATTTGAAGATGCTTATCATATCTCCTCTCACTCTCCTCTTATCCAGGTTAAACATAACCAACTCCCTTGACCGTTCCTGATAAGGCTTGGTTTTCAGATCCTTAAGCCTTCATGGTTGCCCTCCTTTTCACACATTCCAGCTTGTCAATGTTGTTGTTGTTGTTTAGTCATTTAGTCGTGTCTGACTCTTCGTGACCCCATGGACCAGAGCACGCCAGGCACTCCTGTCTTCCACTGCCTCCCGCAGTTTGGTCAAACTCATGCTGGTAGCTTCGAGAACACTATCCAACCATCTCGTCCTCTGTCGTCCCCTTCTCCTTGTGCCCTCCATCTTTCCCAACATCAGGGTCTTTTCTAGGGAGTCCTCTCTTCTCATGAGGTGGCCAAAGTATTGGAGTCTCAGCTTCAGGATCTGTCCTTCCAGTGAGCACTCAGGGCTGATTTCCTTCAGAATGGACAGGTTTGATCTTCTTGCAGTCCATGGGACTTTCAAGAGTCTCCTCCAGCACCAGCTGATCCCCCTCATGGATCACTACCTTGCCGTGGCGAAGGGGCTTGAATAACTCAGAGAAGCTATGAACTAATAAATCAGAGAAGCTATGAGCTATGCCGAGCAGCTTGTCAATATATTTCTTAAATTGTCGTGCCCAGAACTGGACACAGCAGAATAAAATGGTACTATGACTTCCCTTTATCAGGACACTACACTACTGTTAATGCAGCCTAGAATAGCATTCGGGACTTTTTGCTGCTGCATTACAATGTTGACTCACGTTAAGGTTGTGGTCTACCAAGACTCCTAGGTCCTTTTGACATGTACTACCGAAAAGCCAGATGTCCCCCATCTTGTATTTGTGCAGTTGGTTTTCCTTGCCTAAGTGTAAAACCTTACACTTGTTCTTATTGAAAGTCAAGAGAAAGCAGTTGGGGGGGGAATTGGAAATGTGCTGGAGCTAAATACTGAACTAAATGGAGCTTCCAAAGACAGCTTCCTACAGAGCCATATTTTGAACATGCATTTGATTTGTAAATTGCTGCAGTGCCAATTTTATGCATACTTACTTGACTGCAACTAAGCTCCATTAAACTCAGTGCTACTTACTTCTGACTAAGCATGCTTAGTATCAGGCTGCCTAGTATTTTCCAGTGTGACTCCTCCCTGTTGTTTTAAATGGGATGTGGTAGCATCGTATAATGACATGTTTCCTTTGACCCAGACATCAGAAAGTGTCTGAAATTATTATTATTATTAACTGAAATGAATACAGAAGCTGATTTCAGAGTGCCCCTCCTTACTAAGGAGGAGAAAATAACCAAACCATAAATGGAATGAATGAACTGCAGTTTTAAAATGAGCTGGATCAAAAGACTGACTCAACTTGAATCATGGCCATTAAAAATTCTACCATCTCTTTGTCAACAAATCCAAGGCTGAGAGCCTTCACTTTGTTGTTATTAGTTGCATATGTTGATAAAGCGGTTGACTCTGCAGGCCTCCGTGACTAAGTATCTTTCCACAGAATAATTTCCCCCAAAGCAATTATTGTTTGGTTTTTACTTACTTGTTGCATACAGAGGCAGGCAATGCCATTTGGGTGTTTGAAGCAGAATGAAAATCGATATATTGTTGCAAATATTATAATTTCAATAGCCGACAGCTTGCTACCCTTTAATGTACCCATTACACCAGGAATGGGCAAACTGAGACCCTCTAACTGCTGTTAGACTACAATTCCCATCATCACTGACGATTGGCCATGCTGGTTGTGGCTGATGGGAGTTCAACATCTGGAGGGCTATACATTCCCTGTTCCTGCATTCTGTAGCACTCATTTAAAAAGTACTTATATTATAAGTTCATCCTCATACACCACTGTAACCTAAACCTATTATGTATAACCAAAAGAAATGCACAATTTGAGCTTTACTCAGGTACCACTTTTCTTTCTTTCTTTTAAAGGACTGACAAACCTCCTACTGATGTCTAGAAGGAGCTAAACCATATGAACTATTTTTTATTCTTCCATTGTGAAACAGCTCGTATCTGGAATTATCTACAAACTTTACATACTCTGCGTACAAACACCCTCAGCTGTGTTACACACAGTTTTACTAAACAATTAACAAAATGATTTTCCTATCTATCTTTTTATCAGCGAGAGTGAGGATACACAGAACTTTATTTTGTGCACTGAAGTGTCGGCTCAATAACATTTACCCCCCACCCAATGTCTTAATTACCTTTTTGTTTCAAATTAGCCATCAAAATACATAAAGTATAATCCTATGGATGGAGGGTTTTAACTTAGACACCTCCTTGAAGGTTGGTGATGTTCATGAACTTTAGAGCCTATTTGGTGGTCACAAAAAATGGATTCTGCAGGCCTTCATGATAATATAAAGATTTAAACTCAACAATGACAATGTCAGTCCATCAATGGGCTGAAGATCTTACTACCCTTTCTGTATTTGGATACAAAGCCTACATCCAGCAGTAATCAACTGCCACCAACATAGCTGTAGAGTCTGCATACATGGAAGCATATGCATAAGCCTTCTTTTCTAGAATGGTCAAACCGTCTACATAAAAATCTTAATAAACATTATGAATAACAAAAATGGAAAGGTATCATTCTCATTTGTAATATGCACTTCTTTCTCATCTGTAAAAGATCTGAACACATCCATAAGACATACAAAACAGCATAAGCAATCCGAGATGCCATAGCAAAGCCATCTCTGGAAACTCAGTATATTTGATGCGGCTAAATGTAAAAGCGCTTTGTTTGCAGCCGAGCGCATGGAAAGCACAGCCGTAATATAAAGGCAGTGATTCCACCTAAACATTAGGAAGAACTTCCTGACAGTAAGAGCTGTTCGACAGTGGAATTTGCTGCCAAGGAGTGTGGTGGAGTCTCCTTCTTTGGAGGTCTTTAAGCAGAGGCTTGACAACCATATGTCAGGAGTGCTCTGATGGTGTTTCCTGCTTGGCAGGGGGTTGGACTCGATGGCCCTTGTGGTCTCTTCCAACTCTATGATTCTATGATTACCGGAGATGTCTAGACTTGGAGAAACTATGACCTCACTTACGACAATCCAGTATTTATTTTTCCTTTTTATTAGAGAGAGGTATACAAGGCTTCATGATCTTAAAATGCTAGGTTGTGGAGAGACAGGTAGCAAGTCTGAATTATTCCACGCAGCTGAAAGTGACTGATTTTCTGCATCTTGATTTTCCAAAACTGAATTCAGCCCTTACTGTTTACAATTTCTTTTTATCAGAACATAAGAATCAAGGCCCACGTAGGTCAGCATCCTGTTCTCACAGTGGCCAAATGCCTATTGGAAGACCACAAGCAGGACCTAAGCATAACAGCATTTTCTCCTCATGCAGTTTCCAGCAACTGGTATTCAGAAGTAGACCATCTCTGACTAAGGCAGTAGAAGATATCCATCAGAGTTAGTAGCTACTAATAGCCTTTACCTCCATGAACTTGCATAATCCTCTTTTCAAGCCATCCATGTTGGTGCCAATCACTCGGAGCGAATTCCATAGTTCTGCTCTGTGTGAAGAAGTACTTTCTTTTATCTGTTCTGAATCCTCAAACTTCATTTAACTTCACTGGTTGTCCCCAAGTTGTAGTGTTATGAGAGAGGGACAAAAACTATTCTCTATACACTTTCTCCATGCCATGCATAATTTTATACCCTTCTATGACGCGGGTGGCGCTGTGGGTTAAACCACAGAGCCTAGGACTTGCCGATCAGAGGGTCGGCGGTTCAAATCCCTGCGATGGGGTGAGCTCCCATTGCTCGGTCCCCGCTCCTGCCAACCTAGCAGTTCAAAAGCATGTCAAAGTGCAAGTAGATAAATAGGTACCGCTCCGGCGGGAAGGTAAATGGGGTTTCCATGCACTGCTCTGGCTCACCAGAAGTGGCTTAGTCATGCTGGCCACATGCCCCGGAAGCTGTACGCCGGCTCCCTCGGCCAATAAAGTGAGATGAGCGCCGCAACCCCAGAGTCTGTCACGACTGGACCTAATGGTCAGGGGTCCCTTTACCTTTTTATGATATCATCTCTTAGTTGCCTTTTCACGACATTAAAAAGTGCTAAATGCTGCAACATTTTCTCATAGGGGAGTTGTTCCACCCTCCTTGATCATTTTGGGTACCCTTTTCTGAATTTTTTTCCAACTCGAAAGTATTATTTTTGAGGAGAGATGACCAGAACTGTATACAGTACAGGTGGATTACAAGGTAGGGATGGTTGAGTTTATGCAATTTTGCTCATACGCACAATTGCCAGGAACATAACCTCTGCATAAGATGAGGTCTACCTATATTGCAGTCACTAGATTTGTATAACAGCATCATAGTATCAGCAGTTTTATGTTCAGTTCCTTACCTAAGGATCCCTAGTATGGGATTTGTCTTTTTCACAGCTGCCATGCACTGGGTCAAAATCTTCATGTTGATATAGGTCAAATGGTGCTTGTCAATTGCAAATTTCTGAGGTTGGGTTTTTTTGTTTTTTTTTAAAGGAAGGACTGGTATTTTATAGATGGTAAGGCCCAAACTATGCTTCATGTTATATCATCAACTTCATTTGCTGTCCCCACCACAACTGACAGCCAAATGAAGCATAGAAGGGAATGGTAACAGGATGATGTCATGTGGTTTCAAAAGTACACGTTACCAGTGAGATGCAAGATGAGGAGACTGAAATAAGCAGGGTGCACATCATCTATGGGACAGGAAACTTCTTGTTTAATGTCCCTTCAGCCATGATCTCACTAAGTTCCAGAGGCATTACTTGGAGGAAAGAGAAGGTGGCCCCTATCAAAACAATGCTTCTGGAATGGCACAATATTATGACATATTGGGTTAGGAGCTAAACGTGGTTTAATTTGCATTTCTCTCCACACCCCGCAGCAAAATGTGAAACCAAATGCAGCTATCTTTTGATATTTGCACTTCTCTCAGTCTTCCTTGCACTTCTCTCAGGAAACAAAAATGCATATAAAGGGGGGTGTATATCGACAGCGTTCTCGAAGCTACAAACATGAATCTGACCAAACTGCGGGTGGCAGTGGAAGACAGGAGTGCCTGGCGTGCTCTGGTCCATGGGGTCACGAAGAGTCGGACACGACTGAACGACTAAACAACAACAATATAGTGATATTATTTTAATTCTATTGATGTTTAATTGTTTTTTAATTGTTGTACTTTCTATGTTTTTAACTTTGTCCATTTTATCTGTGTTTTTGTATTTTTATCTGTAGGTCATCTTGGTCTGGGGGAAAGCTGGGATATAAATATAATAATAAAATACATTGTGTTAGGGAAAGCAGATTACAGAAATGTGTATATCAGGCAAATTGCATAGAAAAATGTGTATATTAGGAGAATTCTGTGCTGAAATGTTGATGGGTGTGTGTGTGTACACACACATACACACAGGAATGAGTTTATGCATGCCAGGGTTTCTGGGTGTAAGACACCCATAATTCCAGGATTTAGTAAATATTAGAATTTAATCAATGATTAGAGAGATAAATTGGGAGTCAGATTCTTGTTAGATGGACTCAGCTTCCTGTGCTCAAAAGATTCTGGTTCAATCCTTGGCATCTTCAGGTAGGACTAAGAATGTCCCCTGCCTGAAACCCCGCAGTGCCACTACCAATCACAACACTTAGCTAGATGATGGTCTGACTCAGTATAAGACAGCTCCCAATGTTCCACAGGCTTTTAAAATGCCAAGTGGAAAAACTTTATGCAAACAGTCTTTTCTCCTGCTTGCTCACAACCAGCACTACTAATCCAAAACTTTTAGACATGATTTTTCAGGGAGGGAGTGATTTTGTAGTCAATGACTGTCCTGCTCTACTGTCAGAGGAAACCAGTGAAATGAAAATAAAGTGATAATATACTGTAGGATATTTAAGAGACAGAAATGCAGGGGGAAATCGTAGCCTGGGTCTCTACAACTGAGGCCCAAAACAGACACACACAGAGAGAAAGAGAGACAAGAGTCAAAACAGCTGCCAAGAAAAAAGGACTGTAAAAATTACCTAATACCTGTGCCATGTTTTCTTTACTTTTGCAATGGGGAGTGGAGGGGCCTGAAGAAAGGGGCACCAAACAACACCACTGTTTGATAACCTTGTAGATTCTCGTTCACTTAACTTCCTGCCAACTTCCTCTCCTTTCTCTCTCTCTCCCCCTTTTGCATATTTATCAACATGATAATACAGATGCTTAAACTACCTTTATGCCTGCAGAATATTGCTTCTGGATCAGTAGTGTATCCTGGGCAATTCCTAGCTCCTGTAAATATCTATAGAGTTGCAAACCAGGAAAGCTGGCAAGCTTTTTATACAAAAATAAAATAAAATCAAAATCGAATCACTTTTCCTGTGTTAAAAGAACAAGAAATTAAAAGGAACAGTTAGTAGGAAAGTCTTTCTTTCTTTCTTTCTTTCTTTCTTTCTTTCTTTCTTTCTTTCTTTCTTTCTTTGTCCCAACTTTCTGGAAGAGATTTGATGGATGGCTTAGTTTTAAGAAAGACCTCCTTCTGAGATGCTTACAGAAATACCTGCCAGCTCCAATGCACTAGGTTTTTTTTATTAAATAAACTCTAGTGATCAGACTGAAAAACTGGCAAAAAACCATGTTACCCTCAAAATACTTATCCCAGAGTAGTCCAGCAGACTTCAGTGGAACCATGTCTGGATTAATCTAATTACAGTGGAACGTAATCCATTCTGGAAGACCGTTCAACTTCTGAAACGTTCGACAACCAAGGCACAATGGGCAGCCGGCAATTTCAATAAAGAAAATGGAGA
Source organism: Podarcis tiliguerta (assembly GCF_965153285.1). NCBI lineage: Eukaryota > Metazoa > Chordata > Lepidosauria > Squamata > Lacertidae > Podarcis > Podarcis tiliguerta. The sequence continues at coordinate 17,108,389 of NC_139540.1, read as the reverse complement.
AACCTGCCTTGGAAGCCATTCAACTTCCAAAGCGCATTCAAAAATGGAAGCATTCACTTCCGGGTTTTTGGCGTTCAGGTTCTGAATCGTTCGGCTTCCGAGACGCTTGAAAACCGAGATTCTACTGTATAGCAATGGATAGCTCATGAATTTAGATATTACTGGACTCCAACTCCCATCAGCCCCAACCAGCAAGACCAATGATCAGGGATGAATGAAGATGTAGTCCAGCAACATCCAGAGGGCACCACATTGGCTACCCCTCTCATGGCATAAAGTCTCAGCCACATCAGGAGGCTCTACTTAATTATCCAAGAATACCTCTGTGTACAGATATCTCTTTCTATAAGCTTTCTTATAGACGGCCTCGGCCCAGTATATCTGAAGGAGCATCTCCACCCCCATCGCTCAGGCCGGCACTGAGGTCCTCCTTCAAGGGTCTTCTGGCAGTTCCCACACTGAGAGAAGTTACAGGGAACCAGGCATAAGGCCTTTTTGGCAGTGGCGTCCTCCTTGTGGAACACCCTCCCATCAGATGTTAAGGAGATAAAGAACTACACAGTTCTTTTACTAGGTTTTTATATGCACTGTAAACCACCCAGAGTGGCTGTGGAAACCCAACCAGATGGGTGGGGTATAAATAATTGTTGTTGTTGTTCTTCTTCTTCTTCTTCTTCTTCTTCTTCTTCTTCTTCTTCTTCTTTCTTACTTAAAGTACCCCTACTATGGACCATTATGAACGTGGGCATATATTTGCCTTGTATACATGGGGACAGAACTTGGTGTGTATGTGGTGCAATGTATATAGCATGTTTGGCATGGAAACAAGCCATAGGTGACTGTCTTGTACCAAGTCACAACAATGGTCCATTTGGCTCAGTGTTTCCCAGCCCTGCCTGCCAAGGATTGAACCTGGGACCTTCTGCATGCAGAGCAGATGTTCTACCACTGAGCTATGGCCCTTCACTTACAGCAGTTTAAAATCCTACTCCATTCTCCAGCCCTACTGAATTCAATGGATAATAGGCAAGACAACTAACTCTCACCATTTTTATGAAGATAATATGAGAAAAAGTTAGATTATAGCTCAACCCTGAGCCTTTCAAATGACTGCTTCTCAAGATATGTAAATATAACGTAAACACAAAATTAGTATTAGGTAATTTTGCAATCCACTCTTCTTGGAAACTGATTTGGCTCTAGTTTTTGGATCTATTTGGGTTCTCTGCTGGAGAGTCCCAGGCTGCCATTTTCCTCTAGATTTCTGGCTTAAATATCCTACAGTATATTATCACTTCATTTTCATTTCCTTGGTTTCCTCTGACAGCTGAACAGGATAGGCACTGACTGCTAAATCACTTCCTTCCTTAAAACAAAAACAAAAAATCTGTCTCAATGTTTGGGGTTGGTAGGGGGGAAACCAGAAAGCTACCCTCCAGTTGTCTGCTGAGTTAGATCCTAAACTCAGAAACTGAGATCCTCATTTCCTGCCCCATATTTCTTTTCACTGCCAAGAAATGAAATGCATTTGGAAGAAGAAATGCAGTTTATTTACCAGCAGAGCCACATGTAGATTAAGACATTTTTGCTCTTTCTGCATTCAGTGCTTATTCCAAGCACATTTTTTATTTATTCTCTGTTGATCCCTTGGAAAGTTAGCTTTCCAAATTTTAATCTCAGCATCTTTCCCTACCAGTGTAATCAAGTAAAGAGAGCACTACGTTTTTTCCCCAGAACTCACTACCTCCCCAACCTTTTATCATTTTACACTGAGGAAATACAGATGTACGTTTAAAAGAAGGATTAGGCCAGTAGCATCACTTTATACTTGCTTGCATTGAATTGCATTTTCTATTTTACCATCCATTCACTCTGTTTGGAGAGGTTGTTTTTGAGCTTTTTAATGCCCCAGAGGAATTTGCTAACGTTTCTTTCTTTTTGTTCTCTTTTCTGTAAGACTTCCATTTTTAAAAGGATGCTTAATTGCCCCTTATAGCTTCTTTGTCTCTTCTTGTTAACAACACCAGCATCCTCTTGGTGCTGGGGCTAAGGCAGGCATGTTCAAAGTCCATCTTGGAGGCCTTATTTGGCCCCCCAGCAGGTTTTGGTTGGCCCTCTTCAAATTTGGCCCTCTTTGAAAAAAGTTTGGGCACCCCTGGGGTAAGGTAAAGGGTAAAGGTACACTCCAGTTGAGTTTATAATAATGCGTTTTTAACAACCCCCAAGCATTTTGGGGAGATTTGACCCTTTTGACATTGCCTAGCAACTTCATTTTTTACCACTCCCCTCATTTTGGGGAAGTTTTCTCTTTGGAAGTCAAATGACTATATTGGATTGTCTTAGTACTTTAATAGTACTATGGTCATTGGGCTCAATTGGCTCAACAACACTTACATCTCACACCTGAGTGCCCAGGTCCAGGGATGCTGTTCCTCTGGTCGGTTTCATGACCAACTGTTCTAGGACACAGTCATTTAGGGCACCTAGAATGTTTACATCTTTGAGTGGAACACATTGTAATTAGTCTGTGTGAGGATAGTTGAAGTTGCCCATTACTAGAAAATTTCATTCTGCATCTCAAGATCTCACGGAGCATTTTGATTAGGGGGATGAGAGCATGTTCCCAGTACTAAATTACTCTTAAGGCCTGATATCACCACCCACAACGACTCTCTGGAGCAATATGCCCTTTAGGGATTTCAAGCTTGCTGCACTCAACGCTGTCGTTGACATACACAGTGTTACCATCTCTGGTACATCATTCCCTGCTTTTACTATAGAGGTTATATCAAGAGATAATGATGTCCCACTGGTTCTCTCCATTCCACAAGCTTTCCACCAGCCACTATATCAATGCCAAAACCCGGTGAGCGGGGGGTGGGAGGAGAGAGAGAGGAAAAAATGATAATGTGAAAAAGCCAAAGGAAAATTGGACAAGAAGCTTTCTTTTGGATTATTGGCATACAAGGCTATACAACTGTATATATACATATAAAACGTAGATGATGGAAAGTTTCCTATGTTAAAAACATATTTAGAAACAGTTACATCTGTTCTGCAAGCAGAGGGGAGAATGCAGTGTTCAAAAACTCTACAGGTTCCAAGGTGGCGTTATGCCAGGATGTTTGATTGAGAGGGAAGGAAACACAATGCATTGAAACACTGACATTTTATGTTCGAACCAACTTCAAACCCATGTTTCTCATAGTGCAAAGATACAATTGCAGTGGTAACTACCACAGCTTTGGCTGAACTTCCCTGGCGGCAAATCCCAGCCCTCTTTTCCTGTTTATTTGCATAGGACTTCAAGGAAGAAGGCCAGGGTAGCAAACCCTTCAATGCCTTTGTGATATGTCTATCCTATCCACAAATCCCACGCTTCTCGCACCTATTTGCATAGTTACAGCACCAACCAAAAAATTACTTTGACCAACCAGTAGCCTGAACAGCAGTCTAAATAAATCATCATTTCTGGGGCCTAGCAGTAAAGGAAATATTTAAGAATATAATGAAGAGCCGGCTGGATCAGGCCAATGGCCCATCTAGTCAGAAATCATGTTCTCCCAGTAGCCAGCCAGAAGCCTGTGGGGAAACCGCAAGCGGGAATCAAGCCCAAGGGCACACTCCCCTCCTGAGGTTCCCAGCAGTTGGTATTCAGAAGCATTGCTGCCTCGAATAGTGGAGGGAGAGCATAGCCATTATGGCTAGTAGCCATTGACACCCTTCTCCTCCGTTAATTTTGACTAATCCTCTTTTAAAGCCATCTAACCCTAACCCATCTAGGTGGGAGAGAGTTCCATAGTTTTTTTTTTAATAATATTTTATTAAATTTTTTCAAAACATTACAAAAAGAAAATGAGAAAAAACAAAAACAAAAAAACAAAAAAAACCAATTAAAAACAATTCAATCTTTCATAACATATCTTACATTCGCTTGTTTCCCGGACCTCCCCACACCTCCCCTCTTTGTATTCCAGTTCAATTTATTTATTCAGCAAATCCTTTCCCTCTTTACCTTTATCCTTATCTTGGTCTTAATATATTATAACTTTAAATTTTCACCTGCTAACAATCCATTTTTTCATATTCCTTCATAATGTTATTACTAAAAATCCCTTAACCTCAATCCAACATCATTCTAACATTCATTAATTTTACAATATTTCTGTAGATAGTCTTTAAATTTCTTCCAATCTTCTTCCACCAACTCTTCTCCCTGGTCTGAGAGTTCCATAGTTTTAACAACGTGCTGCTATACAGCCGCCCTGGTATTTCAAGGCAAGATTTCAACAAATACAGTGCTACCTTGGGTTACAGACGCTTCAGGTTACAGACTCCGCTAACCCAGAAATAGTACCTCGGGTACTTTGCTTCAGGATGAATTGTAAACAGATAAGAATTGTAAACAGATAAGAACGTCGGCAGGATTATTGTAATAACCTGCAGTTTTATAAGAGCAGACATTTAAAGCCAATGGATAAATGATTAAGTTAGTTTGGAATACAGTGGTACCTTGGGTTACATACGCTTCAGGTTACATACGCTTCAGGTTACAGACTGTGCTAACCCAGAAATAGTGCTTCAGGATAAGAACAGAAATCGTGCTCTGGCAGCACAGCAGCAGCAGGAGGCCCCATTAGCTAAAGTGGTGCTTCAGGTTAAGAACAGTTTCAGGTTAAGTATGGACCTCCGGAACGAATTAAGTACTTAACCCGAGGTTCCCACTGTATGCACAAAACATTTTAAAAATAAATTTAAAGAACCGCAGAAAGAGGGAGAAGGAAGTCGAGTTTCAAAAGGTTAAAATGTAAAATTAATGAAATACATAAAATTGAAAATCAGAAATAAAAAGTTTTTGAGCTATTTTTAAGGAAATTCACCAAAATTTACGCTTATACATTTAAGCAATTTCCGCCCAGGCACTGTTTCCAACAGCCAATTCCGGGCAATGTCTGGGAAATTCTGGACGTTACCTAAATGGATTAGGACCTGAATACTTCAAATAGTGTTTTACCAAATATTAACCATCTTGGGCTCTACAGTGGGCAGAAGACACCCTGTTGGTAGGTGACAACAATGGCTGCTACCCAGTTGACTTTGATCCATGACAGGGACAGATCATGTCTGCCCATCTGTTGGATTGAGGTGTGTCCAACTCCCTCACAATTAACATCTGGAAGGGATTTAAAAACAATCCTGTTCACCCAGAAATCTGATGGCCGAAAAGATACTGTTCCTGGCAACCTTGAAATCGCTAGCTGTGAGGGTATGTGATTTGTCTTAAAATGTTTTCAGATGCTCTTCGTGGTTTTTAGACAGCTTTAACCGTGCCGGAAGAAATATCAACAACCTCAGATATGCAGATGACACAACCTTGATGGCAGAAAGTGAGGAGGAATTAAAGAACCTTTTAATGAGGGTGAAAGAGGAGAGCGCAAAATATGGTCTGAAGCTCAACATCAAAAAAACGAAGATCATGGCCACTGGTCCCATCACCTCCTGGCAAATAGAAGGGGAAGAAATGGAGGCAGTGAGAGATTTTACTTTCTTGGGCTCCATGATCACTGCAGATGGTGACAGCAACCACAAAATTAAAAGACGCCTGCTCCTTGGGAGAAAGGCGATGGCAAACCTAGACAGCATCTTAAAAAGCAGAGACATCACCTTGCCAACAAAGGTTTGTATAGTTAAAGCTATGGTTTTCCCAGTAGTGATGTATGGAAGTGAGAGCTGGACCATAAAGAAGGCTGATTGCCAAAGAATTGATGCTTTTGAATTATGGTGCTGGAGGAGACTCTTGAGAGTCCCATGGACTGCAAGAAGATCAAACCTCTCCACTCTGAAGGAAATCAGCCCTGAGTGCTCACTGGAAGGACAGATCGTGAAGCTGAGGCTCCAGTACTTTGGCCACCTCATGAGAAGAGAAGACTCCCTGGAGAAGACCCTAATGTTGGGGACGACAGAAGACGAGATGGTTGGACAGTGTTTTCGAGGTTACCAGCATGAGTTTGACCAAACTGCGGGAGGCAGTGGAGGACAGAGGTGCCTGGCGTTCTCTGGTCCATGGGGTCACGAAGAGTCGGACACGACTAAACGACTAAACAACAACAAAATATGCTTTTATCTTATTTTTAATTCTGTTGCTTTCGCAGTTTGGTGTTTGCCACCCTGGGCTCCACTGGGAGGAAGGCAGGCTAGAAATTTTAACAGCAACACATCGCCAAAGAATGAGGAAATGCATCCAGAAAAGAGGACAAAGGAAGCCAAAGATTTACATAAAAAATGCACATACTAGTTAATATAGATGCAAATTCAGAAATAATTGCTCTGATTTAATAGAAACACATTTCACTATAGTAGCTATGTCACTGGTCATCAAACAGGACCTGGATGATTTTATATTCCATGAGAATAGAGAAATTCATAGAGGGAAAAACTGCCAATAGATGCTGCTGCTGCTGCTGCTGATATTGATAAGAAGTAAGTAAGTAAGTAAATTTTCCTTTATATCCCACCCTCCCTGGCCAAGACTGGGCTCAGGGCAGCTAACATCAAATATCAAATACATTAAAACACAATCAAAGAATTGATTAAAATACAGCTTAAAAAATTAGAATCAGGATAAAATTAAATGACTGCCCACGAATTACAACCATAGGGGTCGGGAACCTCAAGTATTCATCAGGGCCAGCTATCCATGTTGGTCCCATATGAGCCGATAAAAGGGTCAAAGGTATCTTACAGGGTCCCATAGAGGGGAGTCAAACTGGGCCTGGACCGAAGGCCAGGTGGAGCAGCTCTGTCTTGCAGGCCCTGTGGAAGGATGTCAAGTCCCGCTGGGGCTGAAGAAGAAGAAGAAGAAGAAGAAGAAGTTGTTATTATTTATATCCTGTCCATCTGGCTGGGTTGCCATGATGCCTGTGCTCTGCCTTTACAGTGTGGTGTAGTGGTTAAGAGCAGTGGACTCGTAATCTGGTGAACTGGGTTCACGTCTCCGCTCCTCCACATGCAGCTGCTGGGTAACCTTGGGCTAGTCACACTTCTTTGAAGTCTCTCAGCCCCACTCACCTCACAGAGTGTTTGTTGTGGGGGAGGAAGGCAAAGGAGAATGTTAGCTGCTTTGAGACTCCTTCAAGTAGTGATAAAGCGGGATATCAAATCCGAACTACTACCCTTCTTCTTCTTCTTCTTCTTCTTCTTCTTCTTCTTCTTCTTCTTCTTCTTCTTCTTCATACCAGTTGTTGGAAAGCACCAGACAGGATAGTACTCTTGTGCTCAGATCCTCCTTACGGATTTCCCACATGTTCACTGCAAGAACACGATGATGAACCATTGGCCTCATCCAGCAAGGCTCTACCTACGTACTTTCAAACACAGGATAGTCCTTTGACAGCCCTACAAATACAGTGGTACCTCGGGTTACATACGCTTCAGGTTACATACGCTTCAGGTTACAGACTCCGCTAACCCAGAAACAGTGCTTCAGGTTAAGAACTTTGCTTCAGGATAAGAACAGAAATTGTGTTCTGGCAGCAGCAGGAGGCCCCATTAGCTAAAGTGGTGCTTCAGGTTAAGAACAGTTTCAGGTTAAGTACAGACCTCCGGAACGAATTAAGTACTTAACCCGAGGTACCACTGTATAGGATAGTCCTCTACGAAGTCAGACACATGGCCTACCCTAGCTATCATTCCTATTTATGGCTACTTTTTGATATACATTCCATCAAGAAGAAGAGATACAAGATAAGTTGGGTTTTTTTATACTGGGCTTCTTCTTGCTTTGTGTCCTGACTGCCAAGTCGCCTCCTTGAAGCCTTGGTTCCTCACGTCCAGCAACTCTGAAGGCCAACACAGTGATCCTGTAACAATCTATGACTTATACAGCTGACTCCTGCTTGCTGAATAAGCTGAAAGGGAAGCTGCCAGCACTTAAATTTGAACAAATGAACAATTATTGATTATTCAGCCTTATCCGAAAAGAAGCTGTATTAGTCTGGAGCAGCAAAAGGACAAAGAGTACTATGGCACTTTGAAGACTTTAGGGTTGTCTTTTTCCTTACACAATGTACTGGGATTATTTTTTTTTCTGGGACAAGGATAAGTGAACGGTTCTGTTTCATCCATCTTTGCTCTGGTATGTGCCTGTGCCAGGATACAGTCCTTTGGGGCGGGGGTCCACTAGCCCACCTCCTCCCAAAATTACTGGAGAGGAATTGGCTCCTGGGGAGTGTATTATGGCATAGGCTGCAACCTGCACCATGAAAGGGGGGGTGAGGTGGGGGGGGGAGAAACTCCAACTAACTTGTCCCCCTTTTTGCCCTTCCCTTCTTGTGAACACCACTGCTTCCTCCAAGTAAAGCAGCTTTTATATTTTATGACAGTGTCCTCTATGGATTAAGGTACTGACTCTGCCTCATACTGTAAGTAGTCAGGCATAGGGTGAAAAATTAAGGCATCAGACAAAGCTTAAACCAGGGGTCAGCAAACTTTTTCCACTGTCCCTCAGACCTTGTGGGGGGCTGGACTATAATTTGGGGGTGAAATGAACGAATTCCTATGTCTCACAGATAACCCAAAGATTCATTTTAAATAAAAGGACACATTCTACTCTTGTAAAAACATGCTGATTCCTGGACCGTCCGCGGGCCGGATTTAGAAGGCGATTGGGCCAGATCTGGCCTCCAGGCCTTAGTTTGCCTACCCATGGCTTAAACCAACAACAAATTTTGCTTTCTCCTCGGAGTACAGTGGTAGCTCAGGTTACATACGCTTCAGGTTACATATGCTTCAGGTTACAGACTCCGCTAACCCAGAAATAGTACCTCGGGTTAAGAACTTTGCTTCAGGATGAGAACAGAAATTGTGCTCTGGCGGCGCAGCAGCAGCAATAGGCCCCATTAGCTAAAGTGGTGCTTCAAGTTAAGAACAGTTTCAGGTTAAGAACGGAACTCCGGAACGAATTAAGTACATAACCTGAGGTACCATAGCAGCAATTAATGTAATACTATTTCAAATGATTTTAAAATGTTTTGAGCACTGTGAAAATAACATGAAAAATGCATTCATCTGAACAGCTTCTCTGCATAAGTCAAACTTTAGGAATGCGTTTATTTCAGCTCCTTCTAGCTATTTGGCAGTGCAGCTTCCAGCCTTTCTTGCTTTTAGCTCAGTTTCTTTTACGCATGGAGTCCGAGTCTTCTGCAACACTCTGGTGTTAGAACAGCATGCCCTTGGAAAGGAAAGTACATGGAATTAGAATGATATTCAAATGTTTTAAAAATAATATCACAGGTTGCCAATTAGCTACTTGGCCTGGACAACTTTGAACCAGGATTCCTGATAGATCACATGCCCCTGTACAGACCTGTAAGATCACTTGGATCACTTGGGGAAAGTCTACATGTGGTATCACATTTTATCAAATATCAGGGTGGTGACCCTAAAAAGGGCATTTTTTGCTGTTTCCTCTGTTTAAAGGAATGCCAAATGTGAAAAAAAGTGGCCATCAGCTGCTTCAGATCTCTTCTAAATATTTATCTTTTTTGCCCAAACCTTCTCTGACTTATAAGATTGTGGGTTAGATTCCTCTGATTTTGTTTGTTTTGTTTGCTTTTCTGTGCTTTTACATGTTCCTATACTGCAGCTTTATTGGTTTAAAGTTGTATTATTTTTGAACTATATTGATTTAAAAAAAACATTTTACACCACTTAGGTTATTTTAAAGCAGTTTGTAAATGCTTTCCAATAAAGTAGATAATAAATATGATGCTGTGCACTGTTGAGAGTTAGGGTCAGCAACAAGCCTTCCAGGAGAGAAACCTTGAAGAGAGGACGGAAGGTGGTGAGGATCAAGCCCTTCACCATAGCAAGACATCTGGAATTCCCCAAGGGTCTGGATTGGGCCCTCAAACCTCTCGTCACTAATCCCTAACCTGCAATATAACTGAGTTCAGCCGTTGTTTGAAAGACACAGTGGCCGGAGTCCAACAGAACGGCTGATCTCAGTGGAGAAGCATTTCCCACATCAAGAGCAAAAGAGACGGTTTCTGATACAGACAGGTTCCTTCATATTAAGGGCTTTGGGAGGCAGCTGAGGCAGCTTATAGTAAAACCCTCTTCTGTACAGTCAATGTTCAGGACTCAGGGAGATGTAATACGATCGTGGCCGTGCAATCTTACAAGCTAAGTGGATGCTGTACTTGCTGTCGTCTTGAGACTCTTCTGGGCTGAGGACAGAAGAGGCAATTCAGTCTTCCTAGAGGAAGAAAAGAATCAAGAATGCTTTGCCCAGCGTTCAGCTGCAGTGGCACAAACAGCTGCAAGCCCAGCTTAAGTGGCACTCACCATTTAGCAAGAAGGGAGGAATTGCTCTTTTCCCCTACCACTTGACATTAAATCCCCTTAAAGCTTTTAAATATGCAAATAAACAAAACGATCCTCCTTCCTTCTGTTTTTTGTTAACGCTAACTGTAACAGTAGCAGGATATTACACTGGGGACCTAATTGTGAAGGGTGGATAAGATGTTGTTGTTGTTGTTTATGCACCCAATACAATAAAAACACTTTAAAAGAACTTGCAATCACAAAAATAATTTGGTCCTAAAAATACACATCTCAGGTGTCAAAAGCCAGGATAAAGAGGTGTGTCTTCAGCATTTGTTGAAAGCTTACAGTATGTGCCAGATTCACCTCTGGGAAAAGGGTGGTTCTTAACTTAGGGGCCACCACAGAAAAGACCTTCTCCTAGGTCACCGCCACCTCAAGCTTCTGAGGGCTGTGGAACAACCAAGAGGGCCTTCTCCACCCATCTTAGCATATTAGAGGCCCTGTAGAGAAGGAGGTCTTTCAGGTATTTAGGACCTGAGTTGAATAGCACTTTAATTACAAATCTAATAAATAATTATAGTAGTATATGGAGCCTCCACGAAAAAGAATATATTGTTCCAAGGCTGCACCCATTTATGTATCTTAGGGCTATTACCCAGGTAGTCAGTTAATAATATGTGTTTTAATTTATGGCTTGGGGCAATTCAGTATTACATCATCACCATCATCATAATCTTTCTGTGATACTTTGATGTGCATAAAGTTGTTTAAAATTGTGTAACTGCTGAAAGGGTATCATGGGATATATAAAAATCCATGAATTTGTTTTTCCTTTCTTGCTTCTAGATGCTGATTGCCCCCCCCCCATTTCTCTGCATTTTGGGGTTGTTGTTTTAAGGAACACAGAGGGTGTGAATAAATATCCATTGATTCATTTGCCTTTGCCAGGTTTGAAATTAGCTACCACTGCTGTATCCAGCCAGTAATACCAACCAAACAAGTAATCAGAACAGGGACCAGCAGGTTCAACAAACAAAAAAAGTGTATCACACATATAATTATAAGCATAACTATATATCATAAGCATGAGAACAATAATTATTTACAACCCCACAATTAGGAATCAACATATATTGACGTATTCATATGAATGAAGGATTCACCATTATCTATTTCTAAGTACATAGGTTTGATCTACCCACTTTTTGCAATTTGGGGTTATTTTATTTTATTCTGAAAGATTTATAAGCTGCTTAATCAAACAGCCCTCCAAGCAGTGTACATAACAAAATTGTAGCCAAAATATAGCCAAAATTCACAAAATTATTAAAAACAAGTATATGTTAAAGTTATAACACAGATTTTGGGGTTCCATCCTATGGCAAGATCTGCTGGGATGAGCCATTTAGGATACAGCGGACCTTTGGCTCAGCTGGCAAATTCCTGGCTCAGCTGGCACAAAACACTATTTTGATGGCTTGTTTTTCCTTTGCCAGACTTAGGCAGAGCAGCAGCAGCCAGTGGCGTAGCGTGGGTTGTCAGCACCTGGGGCAAGGCAAGTAATTTGCACCCCCTAACCTGTGGATTTGCGCCCCCTAACCCGTGGATTTGCGCCCCCTAACCCTAACCCCCAGATGTTGTGCCCGGTGCGGCCGGCCTCCCCTGCACCCCCCACGCTACGCCACTGGCAGCAGCCCTGCTGCTGCTAAATGGGGTTTGAATCAGATGCAAGTTTACCCCAGCTTGCTTTATGCCAGCTTCTTTTGCATAGGATTGAACCCTAAATCAGAGTAACTTTAAAAATGAATATAGGTTACTAAATCACATGCCTGGGTAGGCTTCCTGAAATAATAATAAAAAAAGTTTTCAGCTAGGCAGGAAGTTGCAGCATATGATCGTTATCAAATGCACCAACATTATCTAGTTTACGCACTATTTGACAAACCGCTAGCTTATTCTTTTCTTTTATTTCATTCATGAATTACTTCCTGTGGGACATCTCAAGGCAATTTACAATTCAATAAAAATACATTTAAAACAATTACACATATAAAAAGTTAAAATAGTTGCATATGTGAAAACTATTTTTTTTAATGCCACCATCATCACAGAGGAGTCTGTGGAGGGAATATATTGATTGAAAATGTATTGTATTGTAACTTTTGAATAAATGTGTGTGTTTTTTTTTTTAAAAAACAATTACATATAAAGCCACTGAAAACAACAATAATGGCATTTTTTAAAATCCAAAAACCAGTAAAGATGCAAGTAGACACACACACACACACACACACACACACACAGAACACAGTTTAATAGTTTCCAGAGTTTGTGTTGATAACTGAGCTTTTCATCTTCACTCTTGTTTTTTAGAGCAGTTTTTCTTTTTACACAATATTGGGGTGGGAGGCTTAATGGCTGCTAGCCGCGATGGCTACTTCCTGCCTCCCCTGTCAGCATCAGTATACCAAGTCCTGGGAATCCTAAATGACTAAGATGCTGTTTTACTCAGGTCCTGCTTTCTGGTTCCCCACAGACATTTAGTTGGCCACTGTGAGAACAAGATGCTAGACTGGATGGTCCATTGACCTGATACAACAAAGCTCTTCTTTACATGTGGGGAACAAATAAAAAGAGCAAGAGACTTGCATGTGCTTCTCCATGTGTCTTTCGCTATGCCAGATGCACAAGCTGTCCCTGTATCAAGGGCCATGCGTCATGCTTTGCACAGAACAGCAATCTATTTTAAGTCCTGCCAGAGTCTGGACCTCTGTTTGAAAGGCTGTCCAGTCCAGTCCAGTCCAAGCCCATTCAGTGCTGGGCATCTGGGTTTGGCCACCATTTTCAATACCCCACAGTGCCTTAGAGCGATGCTACATCAGAGGTGTTCTAAGAATTAAAACAGATACTAGATCCAGCTGCCTGGAGCACCAGGCCAGTGAAATGGGAAATATGGGCCCTGGAAGCTGCTGAAGGATGCCAGCTGCTGGTACCAGCCCTGAGGACTGTAGCAGCAGCTCCCAACCCCAAATCCTGGTACACTCTGGTTGATGGCTACAATATAGTCATGGGCACAAATGGTTAATGGCTTGTGAAGGAAAAGGAGGGATGTTTATTTAATGCTTTTTGCCAAATGAAGACCAAGAAGCATTAGTGTAAATAAAAGGCTCTTGTAGAAATTTTAATTAATTGGTCCATTAGCCTAATTACATTTGGATCTTAGGATTCAAGTGCATAAAAGGATGGCCATACACTTTCTTAAAAAAAAAAAAAAGTATAAAAGCCTTCATTACAGTGCCTTAAAAATGTGTGTTGTTGTAGTCTGCCAGGTTGGAGTTGCTGCTGTTCACTAAAATTTGCACCACCATGCCATTCTCCCGGTTTCTGATGAAAAAGATCAAATGGGGGTTGGGCTTTTCAATGGGGTGGCCGTTTCACATGCCTGTGTCTTTAAGAATGCACATTAGGCAGGTTTGTCTATCAGTGCAAACTGAAACAAATTTATGCCCTATCCCTGCTAGTAAGTGGAGTTGAAAGAAAAGGAGAGCAGGTTTGGGAGACTGGTGGGTGGATGGAAGGAAGGGAATGGGGAGGCGGAAACACTCAGCCTCCAGGTTCCACCTTTGCGCTCCTCCCTTGTACTAGGAGAAGCCCTGCTGCAGGCCTGTATTAGCAGTCCTGCCAGGGAGATGTTCATAACCTTATTTAACAATCCTGTTCTGTTTCCACAACCTGTGTGGCGCTTGAATCCATAGCTGTAGTTCAGCACAGTTCATTGCCTTAGTTCTTAGGAAGTAGCAAGCTGGAGATATACCAAAATAATTTAATAAGCTAGGAAAATCACATCAAGGACCAGCTGATACAATTTGGTGAGGATTATAATTAAAATTTATGATTACAATTTAATATTACAGTGACAAATTGCAATTAACAGGCTCCAGTGGTGTTACATCAGAAGTAACCTATTTTTATTATACAATTATTTCCACAAACCTATCTTTCCTTTTCAGATGACGCATCAAGGACATATCAAGCTGGATTGTTCTTTGTTTTGTTCGGGATGGAGTTTTCATGCAAAGCTGGGATGAGCAATTTGTTATTTTAGAATCCAGCAGCCAGGATGTTGGTGAGCACTTCTGTGTGGACATTCAGCGCCAGGCTTAGAACTATTCTGCACGTGCTCAATTGGTGAGAGCATTCAGAACAGGGCCTCACTGGAAGAGCAGCCTTCATCGATTTGGTGCGCTTCTAATACTTTGGACTACATCACTCCCAGCCAGGCTGATAGAAGTTGTAGTTCAAAACACCTGGAAATCATACCCTCCAACGTTTATCCAATGAAAATAGGATATTATTATTATTATTATTATTATTATTACCTGCCCATCTGACTGGGTTGCCCCAGTCACTCTGGGTGGCTTCCAACATATCTAAAAACACAATAAAACATTTAACATTAAAAAACTTCCCTATACAGGGCTGCCTTCAGATGTCTTCTAAAGGTTGCATAGTTAGTTATCTCCTTGGCTAGGGGATCACGTAACTCCATAACCTCTGATGAGAAATGTTGTTGTTTAGTCGTTTAGTCATGTTTGACTCTTCATGACCCCATGGACCAGAGCACGCCAGGCACTCCTGTCTTCCACTGCCTCCCGCAGTTTGGTCAAACTCATGTTGGTAGCTTCGAGAACACGGTCCAACCATCTCGTCCTCTGTCGTCCCCTTCTCCTTGTGCCCTTAATCTTTCCCAACATCAGGACGTCCTAAGGAAAAGTGGGAAATTCCAGGATCAAATCAGAAACCAGAATGGCTTCTGTAAATCCGGGACTGTCCCTGCAGTGGCAGAGCTTCATCCTCTGGCACCAGGGGGCGGAGAGCAGGTGGGGGCATGGCTGGCACATGTCCTGGGGTTGTGGCGCCCAGTGCAGGCAATGGCACCCCACTGGGATCATGCTGCTGGGGGCGGTGTGCTCCCCCTGCCCCCCTCTTCCTCTGCCAGTGTGTTACAGCTGGGTCTCTCCCACAAACACAAGACAACTCTGGCTGTTAATTATTTTAGATTTATTGTGAAAACAACTAACTAAGACGGAGCTTCTCTACTCATCGTCCTCCCCAGAAGATGGAGTTGCCCGGACTTAGTTCCTCCCCCTTCTCCAGCACGGAAGCCCCCACCTCTTCCGGTATCTTTCGTGCATCTCTGCCACTTTTGAAATCCTACGAGATTTGGCAGAGCGTATTTCCTGCATTCCAACGTCTTGCCCACTATCACAGTTCTCACATCTGTCTGTCCTTTTGGTCAGAGTTTAGATTACAGCTGCTCTCCCCCTCCTCTCTGCTTTCTGCTGTTAACTGTCCTCTCCCTGTGCCTGCTTCTTCTCCTCCTGTCAGCATCTGAGCTTCACAGACACAGTGTGCCCCTGGAAAATGGACACTTTACTTCCCAGGAGTACCTGGGAAGGCATTAGGTTGGCAAGGGCTGCCTTAGGTTTCTGTCTGATATGGATGTTACTTGGGTACTTGCAATCTCACCTCCAGCTCTTAACAACATGAGAAAGGTTGGGAAATGGACGAATGAAAAATTGAGCTGGACCAAAGGGACTCTAAAAAAATGGCCTGCTCCATTAAGATGAGAGCAGTTTCACATGTATCGTGAGTTACTCCAATCTGAATATACTCTGCACCACGAAGCACTGGGTTGGAGCCAGACAGCCTATTTGCTAATGCCTCCAGAGGCATGTTTGTCATGAGAATAAAGCACCATTTTACACACGGCTGCAAACATAAATAATGTTGGCTGGGCAGGAGCAGGCACAAATGCATTTTGTGCTACGCTCAGTCACTCTTATGGCCATTTCAGGATGGATGTGCATGGGTCAAGCTGTACAGGAGTGGGATCATGCAGAAAGTCATCATGTGAGCTAGCACTGAGCGCATGGTTGCAGGAAAGCAAGGGAGGTTGTTGTGATGTTCATCCTTAAATAATTATGTATAGAGGTGCAGAGATAGGATGGTGGGTACTTGGTCGAGGAGAAGGGATGGCAATGAAAGAACTGGGGACTGTGAGCTTTCAGAAGGTGAGATATATGACAAGTTGGATGGAAGAAATTCACTGGCAGGTAGGTAATGGGAATTGTGGGAATATAAGCTATCGATAGGGTTGACCTACAGAAAAAGGAAAAGGTATCTGAAGTACACCAGATTCAGACTTTTTATTTGCCCAACTTTGCCACCCTTTTAATGATGAAATTCTGTTCATGATACCTACCTGCTGATTCCTATTCCTCTAAGTAATAATAATAATAATAATAATAATAATAATAATAATTTATTATTTGTAGCCCGCCCATCTGGCTGGGTTTCCCCAGCCCCTCTGGGCGGCTTCCAACAAAGATGAAAAATACACTAAAATATCACATATCAAAAACTTCCCTGAACAGGGCTGCCTTCAGATGTCTTCTGGATGTCAGGTAGTTGTTTATCGCTTTGACATCTCGTGGGAGGGCGTTCCACAGGGCGGGTGCCACTACCGAGAAGGCCTTCTGCCTGGTTCCCTATAACTTGGCCTCTCGCAGTGAGGGAACCACCAGAAGGCCCTCAGAGCTGGACCTCAGTGTCCGGGCAGAACGATGGGGGTGGAGACGCTCCTTCAGATATACTGGACCGAGGCCGTTTAGGGCTTTAAAGGTCAGCACCAACACTTTGAATTGTGCTTGGAAACGTACTAAGAGGTCTGTTCATTCTTCCAAGTTCTTTCCTTCAAGCATATATAATATACTCTTACCTCACAGTCTTGCTTCCCCCCTCCCCACCATCACATGTTCTGTACAGAAAGATAAGGCAGCAGATTTGCAGTTTACTTCCTAAACGGTATATATTTAGCTATCTGCTAAAATAAACCAGGTCGGCAGACAGCTAATTTGCTGCAGTTTCAAACAGGTTAATTAAGCTGTTTTTTACATCTTAGGTATATGCAACCCACACTGGCAAGCCAAGCCAAGCCTGTTCTTATGGATGTCAGGTTCAGCCCATCTGCAGAAGTCACAGGGGCCGGTACTGATGATGACCCGGCGTCGCATAAGAGTGAGCAATATCTCTTGGTAGCCAAAGGTTAAAGAGACTGATATTTCCGCTGAGGAAAGCTTTGCAATCTGCATTCTCCTAAAGTAGCATTAATGGAACTTCATTATAATTAAGGATGAAGTGCCAAACTATGATCTGAGTAACAAAACAAGCCAAAGAAACCAAAGATTGCATCACAAATTAAAGACTAAGGCTGTGATCATAATCCCACTTACGTGGCAGTAGGCTGCACCATAGGAGCTGAACTCTGAGGAGCTGGGGAGTCTTCAGACCCCCAATAAAATATTTGAGGGGGCCAGGCCCCCCAAGGTTGATGGGCATTGCCATTCAAATGGTGAGCGTGCACCCTGTCATGTGATTGATTATGTGGGGTGGGGCTTACCTGGGCCCCCTCAGGACTTACTTCTGAGTAGGCATGGCTAGACATTGTGCTGCAAAGAGCTCGAAGAGGAATGTTGACTTAAAAAAACATATATGTGAGATTTTGTCCATCAACCCAAACAATTGGTTGGGCCTGATAGCAACAGGAGTCCTACAAAATATGGAGAACATCACATTGTCTAGCCTTGGACCAAAGCATTTAGGCTTTTATAATTGAGGAAAAGGATATGGAGAGAAATGATAACATATCATAAAAGCAAGTAGTTCTTCAAATCTGCATGTAATTAATTTACAGAATTCAGAGCCACACCCTCTCAAAAGCATTCAGAAGAATATGGCAGGTTTCAAAATATGAGAGGGGTGAGTGGCCCCCTCAATGTCCCCAGGCATCCCAGCCTCACCTTCTCCTGTCTATATCTTTAAAGATAAATGATGCAAGAGGGCTATTTCCTAAATGTCCTTTTTGCAGGCATCTAGAAGTACATGTCTAGCCTCTGCTGCAAGAATGGATGCTAGACTGAGTGAACACTTAGCGTGATCCAGAAGGACTCTTCATATATTCATATGGCACTCTTACATAACACAAAATAGAAACTTAAAAGCAGTGAAAGCAGATGAGCAAAACAAGACATCAAGGAACAACCAAAACATTAAAAAGTCAGTAAAACCCAGCAACTATTTATACTACAAAGGCCCCTCTAAAGAACAGAAGTCTTAAACAGTTTCTGGAAAACTGCAAATGAAATTGTCCCGATGGAGAACATCCTGTACTTTATATCTACCCACCCAGCCTCAAATTTGAAGCAGGCCCTCCTCTGATGACTTCAGAGGACGTGGTGATGAGGACACATTTGGTATGAGGCATTCCTTCTGTTTCTACGGGGTTTTTTAACCTCTACCACAGACCTAAATAACCTTGAAGAAGCACTGAAGCAATTTTTGAATTGAACATCTCCTGTATGAGAAGGTCCTTGAGAATGTCACCTCAGATGTTAGGTTGTTCACATGAATGCCTTCACAGGTTGAAGACATTAGGCTGTATCCCACTAAGTTCTACTCAGAGTACACCATTGACATTAATGTTCCTATGTTAGCTGTGCCAATTAACCTCAGTGGAGCTGCTCTGAGTAGGACTAGCATTGGGTACAGTCCATCGTCACAGGGTCATACTAACTATCCCTGCCCCTATGTATGTTGCCCTGCTCTCTGCAGGCAGCTGCACCTTCTGTGGCCAAGCGAAATGACCCTATGTTCATATTGCAGAAGGACCTTTCTGCAAAAAGAGAAATCCTGGCCCTAATGAAGGGGACTCCACATGTGTAAAACATGTTAGATAGCATCATACAACTGATGAACATGCAGTTGGCCAGGGACATAGCTGGCACAACTCCCTCAATCTGTGTGCTTTCAACATTTGAAAGGGGTTGTAAGAACCCACTATATAGGGAGTGAGGACCCTGTGGCCCTTGGGATATTGGTGGACTTCAGCTCTCATCAGCCCCAGGCAGCATGACCCATGGTCAGGAACGATGTGGTGAACTGTTGTCCACTGACATCTGTACCGCCAATGGCTCCCCATATCTGCCCTATATAAAACTGCCAGATTCCTAGTACCACTACTAAATACTTAAGATAGTTTTGGTTGGATCCTGGAAATCTGTGTTCCTTCCAGACACATTTGAGACTTGAACAGTAGGTGGAAGTGCTGGAAACTTAATAATTGATTTCATCTTGAAAATGCATGTAGGAGGCCATAGCTTAGTGGTTGGGCATGTGCAGCCAAAAAGTGTCAGGTTCTATCTCTGGTCTCTCCACTTAAATGGGTTTCAAGTAGCAAGGCTAGGGGGACGTCTGCTCGAGCCCCGGGAGAACTGCTGCCAGTCAGAATCTTTAATACAGGGCTGGGGGGGGGGGGAAGCAATGATCTCGGATTTTCTCCAGTACATTGTACAGTTTGCAAAGGCCAGGGCTCACAGTGGCATGTTCTTGGCTAAATTACATGAGGATGAGCGTGGGGTGGAAACACCTTTCACTTGCTACCAGTGCTTTTACAAGAAACAAAATGTCCTCCGAGCGAGAGGGGAAAACAGCGATATAAAAAACACAGTGGGTTGTCAAATTTATCAAAGCGCAACAACGAAACAGGCTTTCGTTTGTATGCGTTAGTTTTTACTGCTCTTTGGAAAGATAAATCCTGTTTTGATCTTGTGCTGGTTGTTCCACTCTGTTGCAGCGCAAGCAAATCAACACCGCCAGGATTTGCAGGGATATGTTTTCTCGAGATTAGGCCCTGCAGGTACTGTGTTCTGTTCCGGGAGGAATGATTTTCAGCTCAAGAGAGAGAAAGTCTTCATGTTCTCTCTCTTGATTTCAAGTGATAGGAAGGAATCAAGTATTTTTTGTGCTTGGACTCCTTATCCTCAGGAAAATGTTTCACATAAGGAGCAGTCAGCATAGTGGTGTGGTGCTCACCACTGCTTTCCCAGCAGCAACATTGCTGCCACTTATCGGGATTCAGCAGATCTCAGGCTGAGCTGGGAGATTCTCAGCACAACAGGGCCATACCAGTTCAACTCCCTCACCCTCAGCACATCTGGATTTATTCCAGCGTATCTCCTCCATCCTGGCTGAGCTGCGATCCAGCTGGTTGAACTAATCCCAGCAGATCTTAAACCAGTGAAAGCCCCCAAAAGAGGTTGCTCTGGGGCAGGACCAGAGGTGTGCGGACTTAACCTGGATCCTAAACCCATTTGGCTCAGCCATGTGACCCGGCATGAGTATACAGTGGTACCTTGGGTTACAGGTGCTTCGGGTTACAGATGCTTCAGGTTACAAACTCCGCTAACCAGGAAGTGGTTGCTCCAGGTTAAAAATGGAAATTGTGCGCCAGCAGCAGCAGGAAGCCCCATTAGCAAAAGCATGCCTCAGGTTAAGAACCGTTTCAGGTTAAGAATGGACCTCTGGAATGAATTAAGTTCTTAACCCGAGGTACCACTGTAATTGTTTAATTGCACATTGAAATGGAAAATACCTGTGTATACCTACATATGTGTACTGCTAAATACATAGCATGGAAACTTCCACTGTAGCTAAACCAAGAAGTTGCAGAGAGCTAACAGGTTGATAATTAACTTTGGATGTATCTCTGCTGCTCTGTCACAAGGTGTTTAACTTTAGATCACATGGGGAGTATTTTCAGTTGCAAATCTCCATTTTTTGTGCGTTCGTCTCAAACTACCAAAGAGGAAGATGTGCTAATGATCTCTCTCCAGGATAACCCAGCCTGGAATGCAGACTGTATGTGGACAGACAGAGCTATGTTTCCAGCTATGTTTCAAGTAATTTTATATTTCTAAGATGCTGTACCTGTGCTTGGAGAAACACATAATATTATTCAACTATTTGGATGCAACATTATTGTTCTAAGTGTTTGTTTTGGAACAGGTTCAGTTAGTAAAGCTTTGGAACCATATTTTTGGACTGGACAATTTTTATTTTTATTTCAAGATGAGTCAGTTTTTATTCATCCTATTGCTTCCAAGTGCACAATATTAATAACCGCAATATAAATTAAGTTGGTGAAAAGAGTAGTGTATCCCAAACACTATTTCAAAGATTTGTTTCCCTTCTGCCAGGGTTAGGCCAACTCAGTAAACAGTAGCCCAACTGCTGAACAAGGTTTGGATCTGGTATAATTTTACATTGGCTTAATTTACTCCTGCTTACCTTGCACCAGCTTCTTGTGTGTAAGACTGCTCCTTTAGTCTAAAAAGGTAAGAGACACAGGAAATTCGTACCGCATTATTTATCTCTCTGTGTAAATGGGCTCTTACGTCTTAAGTCCACATTTTCCTAAAGCAACTGTACAATACTTCCCTATTGCACTAATGACAGAGTAGCTGGCTATTATTATGAGTGAAATAACCATCGTGTTTCTTTTTTTAAAACCTTTTAAATTTCCAAAGGCTTGTTCGGACTCCTGGGGCTTCACACTCAATTTTCTTTTCTTCTCCCTTTCCCACTCTCTATTTCTGTATAATTCTGTTATGTGTGATCTTTGTGCTTCTTCCTATGTAATTTTCATTTGCTTTATTGAGCTCTTTTTCAATATAATGGGCCTGATTCGTCAGCTGTGTAAAGGATGGCGTCGATGCAATGACTTAGAGGTAGGCAAAACACCAAAGCCAAACAAAAATAGTCACTGCCTGGCTAAAAGTTTTAAGCAGTGGGAAATGCAATTAGCGTTATATTGACAACTGGGTGTTTTCTGGACAGAAAACTAGAAATGGGGCACACAGGGGGAAATTCAGATTGGAAAGTGGCATGTTTACTGGCATATTTACAAGTCAGGCTAAACAAATGCAAATGAGTAATTTCATACTGGGCCAAGATCAAGTTTTGGTACTAACACATAAGGCCCTATACAGATTGGGACAAAGTTACTTGAAAGACTGTCTTACCCCTTATAGCAGGTCACTGCATTCCACAGCAGAGTTTCTCCTCAAATATCAGAAGCCCAATCCACAGCAACTCAGAGCATGGCTTTCAGTGTAGCTGTAGAGAGCCAGTGTGGTGTAGTGGTTAAGAGCGGTAGTCTCGTAATCTGGGGAACCGGGTTCGCGCCTCCGCTCCTCCACATACAGCTGCTGGGTGACCTTGGGCTAGTCACACTTCTCTGAAGTCTCTCAGCCCCACTCACCTCACAGAGTGTTTGTTGTGGGGGAGGAAGGGAAAGGAGAATGTTAGCCGCTTTGAGACTCCTTCGGGTAGTGATAAAGCGGGATATCAAATCCAAACTCTTCTTCTACCCTGTTCTGTGAAGCAGCACCCCTGTTGAAATCTGACAGGTACCCATTATCTGTAGTTTCCAGAAACAACTGAAGATTTTTATTTTTTAAGGTCTCTGCCTTGGGTGTTCCTTTGTATTGTTTTATAACTTATCTTTATTTATTTTTCGTATTGTATGAAATTGAAAAGTCAGTGTGGTGCAGGAGATGTTTTCAGATTGGTACCCAATTCAGACACCAGGCTGTCAGTCTCTCATAGCCAAACTGACTTCACAAGGTTGTTGTAACGTGGGAGGGAAGAACTATGTATGTCGCCTTAAGCTTCTAGAATAAAGATTGGGATCAAAATGTAATGAAAAGCCTTTCCCTCTCATCTCCACAATTCTTTCAATAACCCTGCAATGTAGGTCAAAATTATTAATTGTCTGCATTGTTTATTTATCCAAGAAGTCATACCTCACATTTTGAGGAACTTCCTCCCCACAGCAGCTTACAATCTTCAGTTTAAACCAGGGACTTCTTGATTCATCGCTTATTCTCCTTGTAACTGTAACTGCAACCCAGTCTTCAAGGAACATTACCCATTGACAGAAATGAATAAACCAAGTAGCTCTGCATAGGACAATGAAGCGAATTGTATCACTTATTTCATTTATTCATTGGTCATGTGCTCCATTTCTCTCTCTCTTCTAAGTCAAATGTCCTAGACCAGGACTACAGTTCCCATCATTCCTGACCATTGGCTATACTGGCTGGTGCTAATCGAACATGGAGTCTAACAACCTCTGGAGGTCCCACAGATTCCCCATCCTTGCCCTAGAAAATTATGGGATGAGAATTTCACTTCTCCCTTTTTGACTTCTGCCCTACCATCACATAAGGGCTGAACATCTACAAGACACTTGTCTCCCATCAACATAACTCAGCAATCTAAAGTTTGTCATTTCATCAATGAAGGATGCCCTCAGTCAGCATCTTGCATTAGTCAAACTGAAGACCATAACCTAGAAAAAAAGGGCTAATTTGCTCTTAGACTTGGAAGCCTGGTGACGTCATGCATAGAGGCCAATGGGCAGCAAAGGCCTTTGATGTCCTTTTGTTACCATACACCAAGTTTGCTAATAATTACCAGTTGCCTTACCTTTTAACACATAATTTCCTCATATTAAATATAAAAATACGCTTGACGTTATGATTATCCCAGAGACAGACTACTTTATGACCATGTTTTCCAAGCTAAAAGGTGTTAAATATACTTGTGGAAGATCTTGAAATAGAATAAATAAAAGGAAGCAAATCACTCTGAACAGTAATTCATACAGCATCAAAAGAAGCAATTAGTTGCAAGGAAACAAAACCCTGCTGTTTTGAATAGTGCTTTAAAGAAGACCAACTACTGTAATAGTGTGATTCTGATAGCAGATTGAACAGCATTCAATAACAGATTCAACAATAATAATGAAGAAAAGGTTTGCTGCATACAGAGACAGTACTAAATAGTTTAGATCAATGACTTTCAAACTCTGTTGTTGGGCAGTTTGAGGATTCTTGGAAATATATCAGTGGTTCCTCAAAGAGCAATTGAACACAGTTTTTCTTGAAATCATCTGTCCCCCTGATGGCCGCTAGCTTAGATGTTCACTGTTGTAGGCAGTGTGCCTCTGGATGACTATCAGTTGCAGGGAATCACAAGTGGGAAGAATGCTGTCACACTCAGGTCATGCTTGTGGGTTTCGCATGGGCATCTGATTGGCCACTGTGAGAACAGGATACTGGACTAGATGGGTCTTTGGTTGCATCCAGTTGGGATCTTCTTATGCATTTTGAAGGCAATTAGAGAAAACCATGTATCGGGCCATAATGCTGGAGGGGACTTTTGCTTGCATGGTCTGCTCATGGGCTTCTCATGGATACCGTGGGAATGACAAGAGTTGACAGAACTCAAACTGGGAACCTTCAGCTTTGTGTTTGGCTGCAAGCTTCTACCTATGCAGTTAGATAGTCCCAAGCCCTACACGGGTCCTGTCCACACAAGTGTCCATTGGACCACCCGGGAAAGGGAGGTCTATAAAGAGCTTACTGTCTGAGTTAGGCCTTGATTGAGAAGCAAGAATTTCCTGAGTTTTGATGAGTTTTAGCATACTTTTGTTGGTTCTTTGGTCCTGTGTCTTGGCACAATTTTTGGCTTCATCTCCCCAGTTTGTTCTTTGGCCACGTTCCTTTGGCTTCCTGTCTCCTGGTTCCTGGCTCCTAACTTATCTTGGATAGCTGCCTTGTTACTATTTGTCCCCATCTACCCATATTGGGGAAATGTACATGTTCAGGAAGAGGCATATCAAGTCTTTACCTCATAGTTGTGCCTTGCCAAAGGGCAAATGGCAATCACAATAGGGTGAATTAGTAATCAGACAATGTGTAGAGTGTGTTGCATGCCACCCCATCCAATCTCTGAGCGGTGAGAAATTCCAGGGGTTCCAGGAGCTTTACCCAGGTTTCATGTTTCCTTTTGGAAATGAGGCACAGCGGAGACTGTGGTGTCTTTATGATATATGGTTTATTCACACACACACACACACACACACACACACACAACCTGGGCCTATGAAGGAAGGGTTCACAGCATTAACACTCCAAGAGGGTCCTGCTTCTCCCATAGCTGCAGCCCTGGATCCAAACAGATATCAGCCATCCCCAGCTTGCTGTTTTTTCCATAATCACCTTCAGCCTCTGAGGTGCCCTACCCCTGCTTAGGGGACTGCAATAAATCAGTAGGCTGTTCGCTGTGCCTAGATATTGGGGTTATGTGAGCAGCTCCTTATTCATTCTTGAAGCTCATTCTTGACCCTTGGACCATCAATGCCTTTTGTTGTAGGAAAAGGGCAATAATAATAAAGGCATGAATTGTATTGTATCAAACTAACTCTGGGATGTACGGAGATCCATGAGCTGTGCACCTCTCCCGGTGCCCTAAATAATCCAAGTATATAAATAAGAACAGCAAATGAGGGATAAGGAACACTGTGAAGAGGAGGTAGGGGGCAGAACTGGAATTTCCTAAGCTAGAAAGACCCATGGAAACCGGACACAAATATTTTGAATTGGATAACTCTTATAGGTGCTGCAACCTATGAGAGAGGTTTTCCTAGAGCAAAAGTGGGAAAGGGTCTGGAATACTAAGTGTCCATGCTGCTGGGATCTAATTTTCCCACTATGCATGATGAATGCAAAAGTTTGTGCTGTGCATATGCCTAATGGAGGGTTCATATCTGCATAAGTCCAATGGAAGCTTTTAATCCTTACATAATGAGTGTTAATATGACTACTGGTGGTGGCAACAGTGCCTCAGGCATGGAGCTTCCTCTGTCAGGCTTCCAAATAGGTCAAACTAGGATGTGCCTCAGATGGCTTAATTAGGTTAGAGGTCCAGCGGATCAGAAGCTATTTGCATTTTCCAGAGGTCTTCTGCTGCAATGCACAACTGGCGAGAGTCCCCCATTGTGGATTAATGTAAATAGAGGTCAGCAAGCATAGGCTGTAACTTCCTTGCCTTGTATGCCTGCGCTTTTGATTTCCATACTTTCCCGGGCAAACTGGAGATTTCAGAGTCAAGGTGGTAAGAAAGGGGCAAGGTGTTAAGATAGAAACCCACTGATTCACATGGCGAGAATATTTGTGTCTACATATTAAAGATGGTTGACGCCCATTAGCTATTCTTCCTCACCCTTGGATACCCTTTCCCTCTTTCTCAAGCAGTATAGATTAAGAGTTTCATAGGGGTAGCAGAGTTAAATCCCAGCTTCATTGGGCCTCATCTCCCTCAACCATCACCTAGCAGCAGTCATTCCAGCAGGCTGCCTCACTGGAAGATAAGGGAAGCAAGACTCCCTCCCCTTGCTGAAAGGCCAGCCCCATCACAGGCTTAGTGCCCCTCAGCTGTTTCCATTCCAGCTGGTCATTATAAGAACTGCTGTTTAGCTTTAAGAATGGGTGTCCGAGGTGTGTTCTCCCCCTCTTCCCTTCCTGTGCCTTGTTCCTTTGGTGCCATGCCTTAGATTGTAAACCTGCCTTGTTTTAATGGATTGTACGTAAGCTGCTATGGGAACAAAAAGGCAAGTCTTTTTTGGCTGAAGAGTGGGGTAGGACAAATGTTGCCTTAAAAAAAAACCCACGAATCTCCACCACGAATCTAAATTGCAACCAGCAGTTGTTATTTTTCATTAATTTGGAATAAAAGAGGTATGAGCCTCTGGATGTGGCCTTGGAGGCATGTTGGACTGGAGCAGTTGGACTACCCGAATAATGCTGACCTTGCATCCGTAATTCCTTTATGAATGCCAGGAGACTTTTGATCTGCCCCCCCTTTTCCCTTTTTTTTGCGAATTCAGCTCATCTTTTGATTTCGCATCTGTTGGAGCAGTCCTAATTGAGGCGTAGCTTGACTGCCCATTTCGATGATGTGCAAAATAAACACAAATCATTGTGTGACTACATGAAGAACATTGCACAGAGACAGAGTGTCTGATTCTGATTGGGCATGTGATTATGCATAATCTGATGCACTAAGGGCTAGAGAGGTGATGAAATAGCAGCATAACAAGCTTGTGTCTGGCATCAGAGGAGAATTACTATGATCGCTCTCTGAGGGCCAATCTCACATGGCCCCTTTGGCAGATGCACAAGTTTCTTTCTTTCTTTTTTAACCTGGACTCTGGGGTACCAAATTCCATCCTAGAGTGTGGTATGCAAAACCAGAGTCTGTGTGCATGATGTACTGCTGACTCAGCTGACCCCACTATGCTCAGACTGGAAGCAAGCAACCTCTGACTCTTTAAAAAGTTGAGTTTTATAAAGGAGAAATAGCTCATCCACGCCATTCATGTGGTGGCTAATTGCCCGTAAGTCCTAAGAATATTAGCAGAGATTTCCTGCACCCAACAAAAGCCACAAGATGTTCTTTCCAGTTGTGGCCAGGTCAATTCATCTGGAAACTCACAGGCAGGGCTTGTTGAATGGTCCTCTCACATTGTTCATAGAATTGTAGAGTTGGAAGGGACCTTGAGGGTCACCTAGTCCAAGCTCCAGAATGCAGAAATCTCAACTAGATACATGACAGATGGCCATACAACCTCTGCTTAAAAACCTCCAAGGAAGGAGAGTTCACCACTCATGGGAGTCTCTTCCACCGTCAGAAACTTCTTCCTCATGTTTAGTCAGAATCTCCTTTCTGGCATCTTCACCATAGAGGATAAAGTTACCCATGGCTACTAGACATGATGGCTAAGCAATATCTCCACTGCCGGAGGCAGCATGTCCCTGAACATCCGTTGCTAGGAATCACAAGCGGAGAGAGCTGTTGCATGCCTTTCTTAACTTGCAGACTCCCCATAGACATCTGGATGGTTGTTGTGGCCACAAGATCCAACAGGGATCTTCTCACGTCTCCAGCATTAGTATTCCACTGTTCCTCATTAGGAAGAACAGCGGGAGTAAGCATGCTAGTTCTGACCTTGTTGCCATTCTAGTCAAACTTCATGGATGGAAGGGAAGATGTTTGGAGCAGAGAGTCTCCTCTACTTGAGTAAAGTTCCCTGCATATATTAGAGCCCTGAAGAGGTCTACTATGCAGCCTGACAGTTTTGGTTTTTCTCCATTTCTCTCTTTCCCAACGTTTAGTTCAGTTGTCCACATTTCACACCTGATGTTAATTTACATACCTCTTACTTTCGTACATTACCTAGAGTTCTCCAGGTTTCAGACAATTTCGAGTTGAGTCCCAGTTCTCGACAGTAACATATTCTGTCTTGTACATGGCTAACTGTTGTTGATTCTACATACAGCAGGTTACTATGGTCTGTTATGTCAATATAGTTTCCAGATTTGTCAAGTGTCCGATTTTCTTTTATTCCCTTTTGTACCATAATCACAACAACAGAGCCAGTGTGCTGCTTTTCTCTGAAGCGATCCAATTCTCTTGATAGAATAAACTCCTTGGCTTCTGACCCCAGGGTTTATCCACTCAGGAAACTAGTTTACTTCCGTACAAAACAGCACACCCCTGTGATTAGCACTTAATTACTCTCAAGCCAGTAGCAGCTCTGCTAAAGTTGAGATGTTTGGTGCGGGTTCTTGCAGACAGTGTGCTGTTAAGGTTTCCATTCCTGGAGGTCAAGGCCACATCCGTCCCCCTGAAAGTGTACGATCCAACAAAAATGTTTTGCATGGACAGAGTCCCAAGTTCAGCCCCTAGAACACCAGTTAAAAGAATATCTGATAACAGAGAAGATCCCTGCCAGAGGTTTTGGAGACATGAGTAGCACTACCCTCATCCCAACTAAATTCTACTTTCTATTCTCTCCCCATCTTCTGGCTCCTAGTGTCAAAATCTGCTGCAGATACTTGTGAGATGCCCTCCATTTTTATTTCCCTTCAATGCTCTGATATAGAATTGGGACAGTGCTAGTGATTTTTTTTAAATTGTGGGTGCCTCACTTCTGCTTGCCTCCTGGTAAAAAATGAGGGGGCCATGAGAGGGCAAGCAGATACTCAGAAAGGACTCAGTGTGTACTCATAAGGTGCCTGTGCATTCCAGGTGTTGATGCTCTGTCTGGTTGGAGGCTCACCACAAGTTGCAGTAGACAGTACTGGCCTAGCTGGGCCGATGGGCCAACTCAGCATAAAGCAACTGTATTTAGTAAAAATCCTCTCAGAAACTATACATGAGCCTTTGACCACTCACTCCCCAAATCTACTCTGGAAGCTCCTCCAACATTCCAGAGTAGATACTGAGGAACAGGGCCAGAAGAGGAAGGAGAAGCCCTGTTATTTGAGTGGAGGTTGGCAGATCAGGGCTAGCTCTCATCAGCCTGCCTTCTAATGACAAATCTGGAAACTGTCACTTTTCTCCTCCATTGTATAGCTGCGCAGAGAAGAGGATGGGGATAGAACAGGAATTAGTTGGCTCTGCCTCTCACTGCCTCTGGGGCCGCCTACTGTTGGCATCTCTGACTTTGGCCCTAACAGTCCCTACCAGCAGCCACCACTAGCTTGGCCACCATACTGGTTCTTGCCGAAAGGATGGAATGCTAAACTTAGTTTAAGAAAGAAATTTTCTTACAATAGCAATGCACTATCTTAAAGTTAAAATGAACCTAAGCAGTGTTTCGCAAGCTTGTCCCCGCCAGCTGTCGCTGGACTACAACTCCCACCATCCCTACCCAGCAGGACCAGTGGCCAGGGATGATGGGAGTTGCAGTCCAACACCAACTGGGGACCAAAGTTTGAGAAACGCTGAAACTTTTTGGGGCTAGGGCAGATAGAATTGAACACAATCCTACTAAATTAAGCCCTGCTGCTTCGATCTTGCTAACTGTATCCTGTTATCTATTGTCATCCAGTTATCTAGAAAGAGGGGACCAGGCTCAGTGGTACCTGATGTGTCAATGTCTGTTGGGCAGTGGAAGAGCTTCTGCTTTTCAGAACATCTCATATATGTTTCAGAATATCTCATATCCCTGGCATCTCTAGGTAGGGCTGGGAGAGAACCCTGTCTGAAATCTTGGAGAGCTGCTGCCAATTAATATGGACAGTGCTGAGCTAGATGAAACCACTAGTTTGTCTCATTATAATATGGTTTCCTATTTTCCCTCCCCCCCTTAAATGCAGCTTTGTACCAAGTTTATATGCCCTGAATCAGGTTGATCTCTAAAACATATTGGCTTCTGTTTAATTTCAGTCTGCTCCAGCTGTGTTTAATTCATAGTATTTTAAAGCAAGGGACGGAGCCTTCACTCATCCCTTGCTAGCACATCAAGCTATCTAAGGTGCTCATCTTTAACTTTAATTACTTTCATTTGGGGGGTGGGCGGGGGATGCGCTGTGTGCATTTTAGGTAATTATGCTATCTCGTTATATCAAGCCATCTCCTGACCGTGGCGTCGCTTTGAAGCTCTGACCGCTTATTGTAATTTAAAAGAATGGCCACAAGCCTTTCACAAAGTATGGGTGGTTATCGCAAAGCCCTGACAAAATAGTCAATTGGCACCATCACACTCTTCCTCTGCATAGTTGTCTGCGATGATTATTTCCCTGTCGTCTTCTCCTCTGGCGCTTTGGTATGATTACGAAACTCTTTGCTTCCTGTCTTCTCTGTTCTTTTGGTGTGGTGATCTGCCTAGATGACGGACAACAACAGGCCACCCTTAGAAGCTTAATGTGAAAATGGATGTAGCATTAGGCGGAAGGTCATGGCACGAACCTCACCCATGATGTAAAACCAGCATCACTCTTTAAAAGGAGATTGTCATGCCAGGAAGGTGTGTCAGCCTTAAGTCTTCTAGTCTTTCTGCTTCAGGCAAGATGCACAAACCTTTATTGTTTTCTATTTTCAAAAGAAGCACATGCGTACTACACATAATTATCCTCACCTGATCTGAATGTTATAGAATTTTCCAGTGCTTTCCCCCCCCTAAAAAAAATGTTTAGGGGTACTCTCATTTTCTGACTTATATTGAAATACTGCCCCTCAATGAGGCCAAAATGTTTAGGAGTATGCGTCCCCCCAGAAAAAAAGCACTGGAATGTTCAGTCTGACAGATCACAGGACAGATTATCAGAAATTTTGGCCAAGATCATTGATTTAATACTGTTAGCAGCAGAAGCACAATCCTCAATAATAATTTCCTTTTTCATCATCATACATTTTAATCATTTCATTTATGAATTGCTTCCTTTGAGGCAATTTACATCATAATAACAATTGCATATATAAAAAGTTAAAATAATTGCATATATAAGAATGATATTTTTAAGAAGTCCAAATGTGTGTGTGGGGGGGGGGCATTAGTGAAAGCACGCCTCAGGTTAAAAATGGTTTATAATAATAATAATTTATTATTTATACCCTGCCCATCTGGCTGGGTTTCCCCAGCCACTCTGGGCGGCTTCCAACAGAATATTAAAAACATTACAGCATCAACCATTAAAAACTTCCCTAAGCAGGGCCGCCTTCAGTTGTATTTTAAAAATAAATAATTGCTTATTGCCTTGACATCTGCTGGGAGGGCGTTCCACAGGGCGGGCACCACTATCAAGAAGGCCCTCTGCCTGGTTCCTTGCAACTTAGCTTCTCGCAGTGAGGGAACTGTGAGAAGGCCCTCAGCGCTATACCTTAGTGTCCAGGCAGAACGATGGGGATGGAGATGCTCCTTCAGGTATAGTGAGCCGAGGCCGTTTAGGGCTTTAGCACCAACACTTTGAATTGTGCTCAGAAATGTACTGGGAGGTTCCGGGTTAAGAATGGACCTCCAGAACGAATTAAGTTCGTAACCCGAGGTACCACTGTAATTCAAGTGTCAAAGGATATCAATGATAGGAGCAAGCCAAGTAAATTATTCTTTTGTGCAGCTTTTTTTTAAAAAGAAGTTCACTAGATATGTCACAGTGGTACCTCGGGTTAATTCATTTTGGAGGTCCGTTCTTAACCTGAAACTGTTCTTAACCTGAGGTACCACTTTACCTAATGGGGCTTCCCACTGCTGCCGCACAATTTCTGTTCTCATCCTGAAGCAAAGTTCTTAATCCAAGGTAATATTTCTGGGTTAGCGCAGTCTGTAACCTGAAGCGTCTGTAACCTGAGGTACCACTGTATTCTAAAATGGATTACTGAGTACAAAATCATGACAAGGTTTTGATTAAATCACAACAAATTCACATCATTTATCTTCTGTGCTCACAGAGATATAAACATCAGACACAAACTAGCTTGTTCAGCAATCATTGCTGTCAGGGCTGGCCCAACCATTAGGCAGAGCTTGGGAGGTGGGAAGAAGCAACAATTTTCTGCAGCTTTGTGCACTGCCAGGAATGGCCCACCAGGTGGAATGGAGCTACAACCTTAGCCTCAGGGCAGTGGCATTACTACTGAGAGAAAAGGTGCTGCAGTGGTGAGGTTGGCGTTGTGCAGGTGCATCAGCAGGAGGACCAGGTGGGCCCCATCACTGTATCTGCACAGGCGCAGCCTTTTGCCCCCTTCACTCTCCACTCCACTCCACTCCACTCATATGACAGTAACGCTGCTGCCAGGAGGTTATTGTTGTAGCTGCGCTCAACCTGGTGGGCCATTCCTGCTGGCACACACAGATACAGAAACTTGCTGCTTCTCCCCTCACTCACCCAACATACGCTCACTGGGCCAGCTGCCTCACTCTGCCTAGTGGCTGGACTGTCCCTGAGTGAGTATGGATCTAAACTAGTAGGTTGTGGGTAGGGATGGGCAAAGCCATTGTGGTTTCTTGCCATTCCTCATTTTTCCAATCTTAATGTCATTTCCACATCAGTCTGTGATTTTTTAAGTCTGCATGAAAATTTTAAAAAGAGTGCAATTTTCTCCTAATACAGTGGTATCTCGGGTTACATATGCTTCAGGTTACATACACTTCAGGTTACAGACTCCGCTAACCCAGAAATAGTGCTTCAGGTTAAGAACTTTGCTTCAGGGTGAGAACAAAAATTGTGCTCCGGCGGCGCGGCGGCAGCAGGAGGCCCCATTAGCTAAAGTGGTGCTTCAGGTTAAGAGCAGTTTCAGGTTAAGAACAGACCCCCGGAACGAATTAAGTACTTAACCTGAGGTACCACTGTACACATTTATTTTTTTTGCAAAGCTTTCCCCCATAATATCATGCATTTTATACACATTACTTGGCTGGAGAATGGCATTGCAAAATTCAGAGGACTGCGGATATATATATATATATATATATATATATATATATATGGATGGCTAATATATTGTTTCAGAAAGTGTGAATTGAGTAAGTTCACCTTTACATGTGAATTGAATTCAGTTTCTCCCCCATCACTAGTTGTGGGTCATAATATTTTGGTACTAGATGCTGATGCACTGGGCTGGTTCTATCATTAAGCAGAATGATGTGATCATCTTGGGCAGCAGATGGTGTCCTGGCTCCCACCCAACACATGCCGACATGGGCTCTTACTTGGAAGTAGGAAAGAGATCTTTAGTCAAGCAAGGAAAGGTACAGGCTCAGCAACAAACACAATGTTCAGGAGTCACAATTCAGGCGTTTAGGACCAGGGCAAGAAGTTCAGGACTGGATGGAAGTGAGGAAGATGTCCCAATGAGTTCCCTAGCCCTGATGCAAAGCTTTTAAAGATGAGGTGTTGCATGCTCACTAGTGAAACTCTCTGGTCTTGTGGGAATATTAGACTTGCAATCGTGTACTTCATTGATCTGGGTACATCTGCTCCTGTCTGCGAAGGTGGTGCCCGGTTCTGGGCGACAAGACTGCACCCTCCTGCTCAGTCGCTGCTGCCTCTTGTTCAAGCTCCTCCCTCAGCTAATCAAATCCTTCTCCAGTCTCCACTGAAGATCTCCACTCCATAGAAACTGGAATCCCTGCCCCACTTTCCAAAGTGACTACAGTTGGGGTGTAAAGGGGAGCTTTGCCCCTCCTCCAACCCAGGTGTCCCCAGTTCAGTTCTCTCTGCTTTCTCTCCCCTCCCTCTTCCAGAGCCTGCTAACTTGATCCTAATGGTGCTGTCGGACTCCTGAGCAATGGTAGAAGGCAGCAGCCAAAGCCTTTTGGCTTATTTTCCCAAACCTTCTGCATTCCCCTGCTGTAGGGTTCCATTGGCCACATGCCAGTGTTGAGTAGGAGCACCTCTAAACTAGCAAAAAGTGGAGGCCCTAAACTAGCCTGCTGTCTCAGGTGTGGTGGAGGATGCTATTCCATCCCTGGCACTGAAATAAGATTTAGCTGTCACTCTGGTTGGCTTCTGCAAAAGAAAGGGATGCTGCTTTGTCCTTCCTTCCCCTCAAGCAGCAAGATCTCTTGAGCCAGCCCTGCTTATGGATACCCTGCAGCAGGAATAATAATAATAATAATAATAATAATAATAATAATAATAATATTTATACCCCACTCTCCCCAGCCACAGCTGGGCTCAGGGCTGCTAACAACAGTAAAATTACAGTAAAATACAGGTTAAAATGCAGCCTCATCAAAACCATAAGGGGAGGGAAACATAAGGCCCTGCTGAAAGATATCAAGTCCCGCAGGGCCCTAGTCTCTTGTGACAGAGTGTTCCACCAAGTCGGGGCCAGTACTGAAAAGGCCCTGGCCCTACTTGCGACCAATCTAACCACCTTGCGACCTGGGACCTCCAAAATGTTGTCATTTGTGGACCTTAAGGTCCTCCATGGGGCATACCAGGAGAGGCGGTCCCGTAGGTATGTGGGTCATACGTGGGCCTGACACTGTGCTGGAAGAGATAACTGCAAGCCATCACTTTGCACAAGACACAGCTCACCCCACCTGCAATCACTGGGGACTTTGAGCATGAAATCAAGTGCCCTCAGTTCCCCAGTAGCCCAATTTCACAGCTGATTTGTTCTCAGTACCAGAGGACCCAATTGACATGTTAATGGCAGATCTACAAGCAGGGTTCAGCTAATGAATCCTACCAGCAGAAGGATTGTGCAAAGACTTCCACTTGTGCAATGGGTCTTTCCCCACCTCTCCTCTCCCCTGTGCCTGTGCCCCCTGATATTGTTTCAGGGGGTCTATGAGGCCTAAGCATCTTTATGGATATATAAACAACACACATGCATATTTTACATGCATATGTGCACAAGAAGGCTGTTACATTACTTCTTCAGGAAAAGCAGGGTGCATATGTACGTATGCTAAATTTATATTTACCATGTGGCAAATAATCTTAAGCCGTCTGAAACAACTGTGCCATCTGCATTTGGTTTTTCTATGCTGAGTGTCTCTAAGATTTATTAATTCAGCTAATTACAGTAATTAGACAGAAAGACTCCATAACTAACTAAAATAAAACAAAAAATTAACTCCATCAGCTGTGTAATGTAAACAAATAATTTAGTCATTCAGTGATTCAGTTTGTTTTATTGGCTGCTTAAAAAAAAATACAGGGGTGTGTTTTGCTCCACGGAGACCTGTGTCATTGTCAGGTGCAAAAGAAAAGGCGTTCAAGGTCGACTTCTCAGTAAGTACAACTACTGTACATTTTCTATCTATACTTTGCATAGGAATAACTTTGTTATTCTGCAAACAGTCTGGCATGGAGAAATAAAAATCCTACAGCTTGCAAGCTGTCCTTTGCAATGAAAAAACCAACTGTGGAATCCTGCACATGTTTCCTCAGAAGGAAGCCCTACTGTATTCATTGAGACTTATTCCCTGGTGAGGATGCATAGAATTGCCACCCAAGGCTCCACAAAATTCAAAGATATTTACTTTCAAGTAAACGTACATAGAACTGCACAAGAAACATATGATCTAACTAAGTTTAAGGTTTTAACTGTGCAATTCTACAGACGTCTACTCAGAAGGAAGGAGAACGGAGTTCAATGGCACTTATTCCAAGATAAGCAAGTATAGTATTGCAGTCTTAAAACTGAAATCTTCTAAGTGGAAAACATTGCAAATGGAAAATACTGATATGAAAACAATTTTGCACATGCTAAATAGCAGTTTTTGGATATGTGGTGCTGAGGCTTATATGCATAAAACCAAAGTTGTGCATTTGATGTATCAGCTGAGCAACTCATAGTTTCAGTACTTTCCAGCAAAACACTCAAGTCTTACAGACCATGCATTATTCATAGATCTTATTCATTCGGCAATACGGAAGAAAAACATAAGTTGTTTGTGATTCCAATTAATAAGCAGGTGGGAAATGGCTAAATTTATTTGGATGAATTATTCACTGTGAACTATTTGATCAACACAGGGAGGAGCAGTTCCTAACACACATGTGTCTGGCAAGAAGGGAGCTAAAAGCAGATGAGCTCTCCTTGACGTCCAAGCAGAATTTGCAATGCGGAATTAATTGGTTGGGAAGGAAGAATGAGGACATTGTGCCCAAGGTATCAGGAAGCAATACTGGCTTTCAGAGCGCATGAAGCAGCATGACTTGAGCACTGTGGCCTCTTACTGTTTTACTTTTACTTAACTTAAGATTTATTACAGTGACCATTAGCCATCTGGCTTTCTACTGTACGGTTGTGTGTGTGTGTGTGTGTGTGTGTGGCATCCAGTAACTCCCCCCGCCCCAGTAAAGTAGCTAAAATATCTCTTGGTGTTACAGAAATAGCAAACAAACTAATAAACCACAATCTGCTAGGAAACAAGAACTGAGGGAGTGTTTTCTCAGCAGGAGTGGAATCAGATCCTTGCCCTCTGGCACACCAAGTTGTGTATCATCCTATATACATAAAAATGGAAGGCTGTCATCACACACACCCCATAGGAGGATTTGTAGGATGTGCATGAAGTCAGGGGAGGGGAGGGAAGCAAAAGAGAAGACAGGTCACACACTAGCAGAGGAAAGTGATTGTTTCAAACAACAGCATATATTTGAACAAAGAAGGGATGGAGCAAAAGTGAGAGGGGGGAAATAGTGACTTTAAGCAATGACAATGCTCTTTATAAAAAACACATTGCATGCCTTATCTTAAAATATTTAAGTCTTTGAGGGACGAACGGTAACATCCTATTCCTCATCATTAACATTCAAAAAGTATTGCAGGGTACACAAATCTTGCATTTCCTATTCTCTCATATCACCCAATATCTCCTTCTGTTTTATTTGATCAATATAATTACATGACGCACAAGGTCAGAATCCCAGGGAAGCTTTCCTTTTGTGTCTTAGCTAGACATCAAAAATTGACTGTACACATGGATTTTGTTCTTCTTGAATAATTGATTTTTTTCCTGTGTTCCAAATTAAATCCTTCAACCTTGGATATGAATTTCTTCTTTCACATTCTTCCATTTCATCAGATGTCGTTCAGCATGCAGCATCATGTAAGCACATATTAGGTATTGGGCCCCCCTTTTTTGCAGGTATACACTCTTTTGCAGGCTCCTCTTTTGCAGGTATACACTGGCCTGCGAGCGCTCCAGTTGGAAAACAGCCTTCACCAAAGGTGTCATGGACTTTGAAGACACTTGAATTCAGAACACCCGGGAACCAATGTCCCCACTGTGGAAAGACGTGTGGGTCCAGAATTGTCCTCCACAGTCACTTATGGACTCATTGTTAAAACTGTGTTTATGGAAGACAATCTTACTGGGCTACAAATGATTGCCAAAGAAGAGGAGAAGAAGAAGAAAATTTAGAGCATTTTTTAATTGTTTTGTTTTGTTTTGAATGTATTTTTATTAAATATTTTCTTGGTTTACAAAAGTATGTGCAATGTCTCTCTCTTTTTTCCAAGTAACATTTTTTACAGCTCAGTTTCATTTGTTGAGACATTAGGAAGAAAAGGGGGAAAGAGGTGGAGGGGGGAAAGGTGAGTGGGGCTGGGGTCGGGTGGCAATGTTTCTATTTTACTTAGTATATGTGGGGTTTTGTGTCAGCGTCACTTGTACAGGTTCTCTGCTATTCACTTGTGTTCCTTTGGTGGTG
Source organism: Podarcis tiliguerta (assembly GCF_965153285.1). NCBI lineage: Eukaryota > Metazoa > Chordata > Lepidosauria > Squamata > Lacertidae > Podarcis > Podarcis tiliguerta. The sequence goes on along the minus strand of NC_139540.1, from coordinate 17,070,356 downwards.
AGAGAGGTTGGGGTTGGCTTAGGGTGTGGTTATTCATTTGTGGTTGGCTGTGGTGATCTTTGTTTTCATGTGTGAGTGGGGTGGGTGTTTTGGATCAGATTAGCCATTTTGATTTGTATGTTGTTGGTGGATTTTTGTCAATGTAGCATTTTTTCTATATATATTCAAAATACAAATTCTGCCATTTCTTCAACATATTTGATATGGGAGTCAATTGGTTCTCTTTGAGCGCATGGAAGGGCTTTTGATCCAGCAGAGTTGTCCACTAATGGAAGAGGAGGGGAGACCTGATTCCCTGTTCCTCCTGCAAGCAGCCATACCACCTTCCACTTGGTTCTGGAGGACCTCACACCTCTCTGAAGCCAAGTTAGAGAGACAGGATTGTTGGGGGGCTGCTGGAGGGCAATTGACACAAATTCCCTCCTTTCCTTTTCTGATAGTGCAGAGGTGGGGTGCCTGTTGCTCTCCAGTTGTGGCTGGACTCCAGGTCCCATCAGTCCCAGGTAGTCAAGGATGATTGGAGCTGTAATCCAAACACATCTGGAGGGCCTCAGGTTCTCTACTGCTGAGTTAGTGGAAGCCTCTGTCAGATCAAAAACACTTCCTTGAGTGCAAAGGTCATCAGTTGAATCCCAACCACACTCAATATCGTGACATCTAGTAGTTCCAGGGTAGTGAGCCTGGTGCCTTTCAGATTCTAGACTGAAACGACCGGCAGCCACAACCCTAATGGCCCTAATGGTCAGAGATGCTGGCAGTTGTAGTCTAAAACATCAGAAAGGTATCCATATTGCTAACCTTCCACTAGTACTTTCATAAGATTTTAGTATTTATGTAATATTGATTTTCTTTGAAACCTATGTTCACTCATGACTTTTGATGAAGCGCCTAGTTACACAAAGATGCGTACTCACAATTTTCATGTTATTTTGGTGGTTTTCTTTATCGTTGACCCAACAGCACCTGCAGCGTAAGGTGAAAATGAGACAAATTGGGTGTTCTCCCCCAATCATCTCGAGTCAGAGCCTCAAGAGATATCAACTTCTACATGTTAGATCTAATATGGCAGCATATCACAGGCGGGAGGGGGAGTCAGTGTCTTTCATAACTGTACCACATGCAGCCAATTTGTTGATCTTTGTAGATTAGAGCTGACACCACGAATACCAACTGGAGGCTTGTGGGAAGACAGTTGGCTCACACAGCCCTAGATTATGTGTTCTCAATTTATAATGTAACAAGTGAACCCCAGACTCCCTTCCAAATAGACCTCAAGTGAAGCCTTGCCTGGAGAGAATTATAGGAATCTGAAACAGAGGTTAAAGGAACCTGAAGAGCTTCACAGGTAGGGGAAGAAAAAATACAGTCTGGGTCATTAATAGTATCTTGGAATCCAAGGGCAAAGAGGTATAGAGTAATGCACTCTGGTTGAGCACCAGATACACACAAGGAAGCAACACATATTTCAATGAGAACAGCAGATATCAGCTTCTCCCAGACCTATCCTCTTCTCACCACAAGAAAATCTTGCCTGTAATACATCTCCCAATGGTTGTCTCTTGTGCGAGGGTGACATTTAACAAGAGATCAGTCAATTTTGTATGGTTAGATTTGATGTGAGGGAGACACTGAGCTGAAAGAAACTGATGTAGTCATGCAGGAATCCCCCCACCCCCAAATCTTTAGGAAATGTTTAGCCTGCTCTTGTATGGCAGCAGACTATCTCAAGCACTGTGTTTACCTGTAATGGGGGGGGGGGGCACGACGAGGAGAGAAGCTGTGTGGTCCTTCAGAGGTTGTGAGATACCAGCTCCAATCAGCCCTTGCCAGCATGGTCAATGGTCAGGGATGTTGGGAACTAAAGTCCTACTTATATTTGGAGAACCACAGGTTCCCCACCACTGGTAGGGGTTGTTAGTCTTATTTTTCTCCCCTGAAAGAAAGTGCACTCCCCTGGAAAGGATTCATAATACCTTAGAAGGTTAATACCTTCTTTACATCTCAGTGGTACCTCAGGTTAAGTATTTAATTCATTCCGGAGGTCTGTTCTTAACATGAAACTGTTCTTAACCTGAAGCACCACTTTAGCTAATGGGGCCTCCTACTGCTGCCATGCCATTGGAGCAGGATTTCTGTTCTCAACCTGAAGCAAAGTTCTTAACCCGAGGTAATATTTCTGGGTTAGTGGAGTCTGTAACCTGAAACATTCTGAAACCTGAAACGTATGTAACCTGAAGCATATGTAACCCGAGGTACATGTACCACTGTACTTTTTTCGTTAAGTGAACTGAGGATTATTTTACCACATCAGATACCTGTGGTGAATATTTCAGATCTTGAAAAATGGCATTTTTCAATTTAGGAGGTGGTTCCACAAATAAAAGACCCCTGAAGTATTTATAATATAAATTTATGATTTATAAGGGTTGCCATATTTCAAAAATTAAAAACCAAGACACCCCAAAATTTGAACTTTTTTTTAAAGGAAGGAACCCCCCCCCCCAAATTATTGAGCTTTTTAAAGGAAAATCCAACTTTTTAAAGACAAGCCCCAAAGTTGTTAAGCTAAAAAATTGTGATTTTTTTTATTGATCCAGGACAAATCACCGCCTTTTGTATGGCAGCCCTATACAATGTAAAACCATCCTGATGTTTGGGGCAGAAATCTATATCTTCAAATTAACATTTCAAATGCCAAAACTTCACCAGATTCAGAATACATTTGAAATTCTTATTTCAGCCATATAAACAGCTCCCAAAGCTTTACTTTCCAAACAGGGATAAGCTTGAACCTTAACTTTGGCAAAGAAGTTAAATAATGAACATGAATTGCAATTTGATAGAAAGACGAATGTCCACTCTGTAATTGATTGAGGAATTGTCATTCCAAATTCCAATTTTTTTTTAGTGGAAAGTCATACCAGAAAAACCATGGTTCCCTAGTTTCAGAATTCACCCAGCTTGGAATGTGGAAGAAGCAGAGTGTCATTTCAACTTGACAGAAAAGATTCCAAACAGAGTTGAAAAGAATTTGCCTCTTAAAATGTCCAGTTCCCCTCAAAATACTCTGACACAAAATTTGCTGGCAAATGTTGTCCAAGTACCCTTTTGTCTCAACATCTGATATATTTTCTGATCATTTGATACAGTATTCAGTATCTTCATCAGCTATTCAAAGGTTAGGCACTGGAGTTCAACATTTGACAGTATCTGTCAAAAGCCATTTTGTTGTTGACGTTGTTAAACAATTGTGAGTCAGAAACCCTTGCAGATCTGCTGGTAATCACTCAGAGATCTACTCGTGGATTTCAGCCTATCTACTGCCCCATAGAACATCCCTTAAAAACAAAACCAGCAACAGAGCCAGTCTCAGGTGCTCAGACTTTTAAATACAAGTCATGGGAAGCTGGGATGAGATTCCTCCTCTCATGCTATGTTTTGAGAAACTCAGGCCACCGGAGAGGCTATGGAGTGGTGGGAGATGCTCTTAATGGAAAATAAAACACAGAGACATGTCCATGTTGCAATGATAAATTCAGCTCAATCCTGCACCCACCAGAAGAAATACTAAAGAAATTCTAAAGCCCCCTAGGAATGAGACAGAAAAGTGGGAGCTTCTCTTGCAGGTGAAAAACACTTTTGAGAAACTGGAGGGCAAGTTTAGATCCAACACTTGTCATGGCTGTTGGTGGTCTTCATATCCCTGATAGGTTCCCAATGGGCATGGTCACCTGTCAGCTGAAATGGCTGTTGAATGATTCACATTTATGACCCAGGCTCCTCTGTTGGAAACAACCCTGTATCTTATTAGCCTTTAAAAATGTGAAACAACCTGAGATGTGGGTCCTCAGCCATCTGAAAATGAAAAAAAAGTTTTTGCTTAACAGTCACAAAATCTATCTGGCAAGTATGATGATGTGTGAAGTTTCTTTTATTTTTAACATATGTTGCTTACATGCAAATTGCAGGGGGGATATTTTTAGGGCTGCCACCCGACGAAACTCATTTTAATTGTATGTTTCAGAAGATTAATTCATTAACTCATCTTTTTATGACATTTGGTGACTATAAACCGAGCCATGGAAATTGAGCTGTGATCCGTTTGGGATATGTTGCGCTGGGTTTTGTGATGATTTTTGGAATTATTCTGAACTATTCAGTATTCTGAATTAAGAAGAGGGTGTTTTAAGTGGTTTTAAATTATATTACATTGATTATGTTCTGACACTGATTTTGTAAGCCGGTGTGAAGAATTCTTCTTCTTTCTTTTTTAAAACAGCCTACACATCTGTTAAATGAAAAACAAATAAAGAATAAATTTGCTGATTGAAATTGCATGTGAGTAAAAGCATTTTTTCTGAAGCAGGAAACATATTTTCTTTGTTTCTAGATGATATGCAACATTTCAGAACAAGCATCATCTTAAAAAAAGCATTTATTCTCTCAGTGTGAAAAAACCATTTATTCTCTTAGCTTTTTTTAAAAAAAAAATGGTGTGTGCCACCCACAGAGTTGTTAAGCACTAGTTTTTAATCATCTTCCACTCATTAATGAATGGCACAAATTTAGCTAATTCAGTTTTTTAAAAAGTCAATTTATCTACCTAAATGATCAATTAAATGTTGCAGCCTTAGTTATTTTATATTCAGCTGGGGTGGGGTGGGGATCAAAGAACATGAAGCACAATGCTGAATTATGTGAAACTTCTCTATTCTGTGACATAGCTGTCAACTTTTCCCTTTTCTTGCGAGGAATCCTATTCGGAATAAGGGAATTTCCCTTAAAAAAAGGGAAACGCTGACAGCTATGTTCCTCTAAGATTTGATAGGGAAAAGTCTGTCATACTTGGTCATGCTAAATGAAGGCCTCTACAGTTATGGCAGAAAGTGTGCAAAGGAGATCAATGAGGTCTGGAAGCCTGCCCTGTCAAAGAAATTTTCAGATGCTAGGGGTGTGCACCAGCCCTGCATGTGCTGCAGATTAAGAGGTGAATTGGAGTGAGGAGAATTCTCATATTCAAATGTTGGATCGACTTAAACAACTGCTTAAGAATTGCTGCCTAATTTTGTCCCCTGCCTTTTCCCTCCCTGTTCCTTTCCTCTTGAGTGTCATGCCTGAGGGCAGGGACTATCTTGGTTTGATTGATTGTATGTAAGCCACTCTTCGATCCTTTTTTTGGCTGAAGAACAGGGTCAAAAGTCTCTAAATAAATATACGAGAGAGGAGATGCTAGAGAGGTGAGGGGAATCTTTTGTTTTAACAGACAGGTGTAGCTTTTAATCACAGTATTTTCTTTCCCCCAGTGTGCTCCAATCTCAGTGGTTTAAGAAGGGGACATTTTTCTCCACCCCTGTCTCTCCTACAGATTTTTTATTTTATACCCCTCCTTCCCTTATGCAAGTCAATGGAGAATTTTTTTCTCTCCGAGGGAGAAGAGATTATATCTCTCCAAAATATATGTGCCCCACCCTACCAATCTACTGGGGGGGTGTGTGTGTGTGTGGTGGAGCAGGCTCCTTGCTGGGAGAATGGTATTTCCTCCCCACCTTTCTCTATATCCGAGTACTTTCCTTCACCACAGCTACCCCCTATGTTTACTATTGTGCCCATTCTAAAACAGTAACATCTCTCCCTTATAGAAGAACCACTGCAGCCATCATTCTTAAATTTGGCAGGGTTTATCCCATCAGAAGGAGTGACCATGCTTGCAAATCACATCTTGCAAATGGCAGAGAATCAAAAGGTTATTGACTCTTCCTTTGTTTTTGTTTTTTAAGAAACACACACTTTAATTTATTTGTATGCAGGCTTAATCCACCCTGTAGGGGCATTTGTAACTGCAAATTCTATCCACTTTGGCAACAAGTGGAAAATGTCATAGTCATTCCTCTTCATAGTGAATGAGGAACTCAGAGCTTTATTTTATGCCGAGAGGCTCGGAACGCAGCCCATAGATTGAAGCAGTGTGAACATGGAGGGACTTAGAAAGAGATCGTAATTCTTAAATAGACACAGATACAAGATGAAACTTAGGGCCTCACAAACTGCTGTGAATGCTGGCTGTGATGTAGGGAAGACGCCATATGGCAATATTGTAAATACATTGCCTTTGTGGAAAGCATATACATACATACAAAAGATGGAAGGCTTGATTGTAATAATGAAACAACACTGCAAATAATATCTAGTTTAGTTGTAAATTAGAATCGTTTATTGCCCATCTGAAAAGCACACGCAAATACACACACATGGACCATTAAGTCCAGTGCTAAATACAGCACTGGAAGGCATATGTCCAGTGGATGGTCTCGGCTCAAGTATTATTTCTAAATCTAGCCAACCTCAAAGGGCTCAAATAAAATGGGGAAAGTGAATAAATTGGGGGAAAGCCCCGTATTTGCTACCTCTAAGCTCTTAGGAAGAAAACTGGAACACAAAATGCTATGGGTAGATAATAAATCACAGCATTATACTGCTGAAATTATAAGGCTATTCGCAAGACCACAGAAGAGATGTACATAGAAGAAAGGGAAGCTGTTTGCACTGATAGTAACTGCAGTCTGAGCGAGTGTCACATTTCAAGTAGGTCAATGAGACCCTCCAGATCAATGTTTTCTCTTAACGCACACAGTAAGTCGCATGCTATTACACCATTTCTCCTGTACACTGTGTTCCTCTTAATTATAAATGTATGTTTCCCATCACCACAAAGACTTCACATTGCTCAAAGGAAATCTCTCTTCAAAGGGTTTAAAATGTCAAAGAGGACAGCTCCTCCCCCTTCTGAAAGCAACCATTGCTTGGGGCGGATTCCTGCCTTAACTCAGCCTCAGTAGAAGCTCCAGCCTGTTGAAGTGGCTACCCAAACACCACATCTGAATTAGCCCTCAGGCTTGATTCCCCCCACCCCACCCCCCGAAAAGAAAAACTGTGTTTTGTTTTGTATTTTTGAAGGGTGCATTATTGAATATCAGTCTAATCTGCTTGTCCTTGGGAGAGGCAAGCAAGCTTTAAACCAATTCGGTGGAAGCTGCAACAAGGCCACCTGATGGCAATTCCACACACAACTCTTATTTCACACAAGGTTGACGCAGAGATAAGTAATTGCACAATTATTGTCCTTTTTGTTGAACAGGGTCCAGGTGGACAAACGCTTGGGACACAGCCTTTTTTGCAGTAGCATATTGTTTCTGAAATACCTTTTTCCTAGGAAGAAATTAGGAAGGCGGGCTCTCTGCCTCTCTCTTCTGGGCCCCATCTGTACTATATATTTAAAACAGTCATGGCTTCTCCTAAAGAATTAACAGACACCAATTAACTATTGTGGAAAGATCTATTTTCCAGTCTTACCTGCAGATGCCAGAAATTAACGCTGGTACCTGAGCTATGTTCCATACGCCAAGCTGTGAGCCTAAGTCAACCATACAAGAAGGGCATGTCCTGTAGGGTTGCCATATTTCTAGAAGTAAAATTCAGAAGCTGTTGAGTTTTTCTGGAGAAATGAAACTCGAAGTGCTTGACCTTTTGCTAGGAAACACAAAGTTGTTGAGCTTTTGTTGGGTGATCAACCTCAAAATCCTGGACATTTTGCAGATTTCCCAAAATTCCCCCTGAGCCCCATTTTCACCGGTTAAATCCTGGACATGTCCAAGAAATTCCAGACATATGACAACCCTATGTCCTTGATTAGCAACCTGGTTGAGTTTAATAATGCTCCAGTAGTTCATAGGAAGTGAGAGCTGGACCATAAAGAAGGCTGATCGCCAAAGAATTGATGCTCTTGAATTATGGTCTGGAGGAGACTCTTGAGAGTCCCATGGACTGCAAGAAGATCAAATGTATCCATTCTTAAGGAAATCAGCCCTGAGTGCTCACTGGAAGGACAGATCCTGAAGCTGAGGCTCCAATACTTTAGCCACCTCATGAGAAGAGAAGACTCCCTGGAAAAGACCCTGATGTTGGGAAAGACTGAGGGCACAAGAAGAAGGGGACGACAGAGGACGAGATGGTTGGACAGTGTTCTTGAAGCTACAAACATGAGTCAGACCAAACTGCAGTAGGCAGTGGAAGACAGGAGTGCCTGGCGTGCTCTGGTCCATGGGGTCACGAAGAGTTGGACACGACTAAACAACAGGAACAAGTTCATGATTACATTATGCTGTAGATATTAAGGGAACAACAAAACAAATCAGGAAAAAAATTAAAGTTACTAGAAAGCTACAAGTTTCCTTGAAAAAAATATATTAAAAGTTACAGTCTATCTGTTAACGTATCAGCTGCAAGCTTTACAAATACTATATTCATGCATGTCTATGGAACATGTTCAACAAGCCGAGCCCAGCTAATCCTGGTGTAGTCAAGCTCTACCACCACCAATCCCTCTGAAACAAATGTTGAATTAGAATGTGATATAAGGAGAAAAAAAAGACAACATGCAAACACAATCTGTCAGCAAGAGCTGAAAGGAGCAGCCTAACTGAAGTCTAGGTGTTGTCAATGCGTTATAGTTTATCAAGATGGCATAATCTTTTCTCATGAAAGGTTGTTAATGTGAATTTGGAAAATAAAGAGTTTTTTTTGTTTTTAATAACTCTGTTCAGGAACCAATTTTTAGTCCTTTATACATATCATAAATTGGTCAGTGGAATGGAAGCAAGGAACAGTACAGAGCTACGCCACGTGCCCATAACACGCACAAAGCCCACCCAATCTTGGGGGCAACCTAACGCCTCTGATTCCTGTAAACAAAGGAACAAAGGTAGATATATATGCATGTATATATAATCTTAGTTTGTTTTGTATCTTTAAATATATATATATATATATAAGTGGTTGCTTCTTTCAATTACCCTGGAGAAGAAACTGTAATGGAAAGTCTCTGAAGATGGTCATTGGGTTACAACACAAAGTAGTATTCCGCTGCTGAGCCTTTTAAGTTGCCATCCTATGAACACCTAACTAGAAAGGACAGCCCATTGAACACAATGACTTAGTTCATGGGCATAGGATTGTCTATAAATACTCTTAAATGTTTTGACAATGCATTGTTTTATTTTTAAGTGTATTAGTCTTGCTACTGATGCTACTGCTGCTGCTGCTGCTACTACTACTACTAGTAATAGTGAGATCAGAAAGTGTGGTCCTGTCAGAGGCAGTACAGTGGTACCTCGGGTTACAGACACTTCAGTTTACAGACTCCACTAACCTAGAAATAGTACCTCAGGTTAATAGCTTTGCTTCAAGATAAGAACAGAAATTGCATAGTGGCAGCGCAACAGCAGCGGGAGGCCAAATTAGCTATAAAGTGATACTTCAGGTTAAGAACAGTTTCAGGTTAAGAATGGACCTCCAGAATGAAGTAAGTTCTTAACCCGAGGTACCACTGTATGTGTCTGAATGCCTGTTGCTGGGAGTGCTGTTCTGCTCATGTCCACTTGCTGGTTTCCCACAGACACCTGGTCAGCTACTGTGAGACTAGATGGGCCATTGGCCCGATCCAGCCACCTCATTTTTAGTTGTCAACTCTTATGTTCTTACAGCAGACAGATGTTGTGAGTGACTAGCTAGTAGAAGCCCCATCTGACTTAGTTGCAAAGTGCGAACTGGCAACCCTACCTCCCAGATAAAGGTGTTCATTTGAATATATTTCCAAACTAAATAATATTAGACCTGAAAATGGATTGGGTTTTTGGGGTGTGTGTGTGTGTAGAGGAAGGCTTTCTAGAGCTCAAGACCCAAGGAATATAAAGCCTAAGATTCAGCTGTAAAAATGCTTCCAATTATGTCTCTGTGGAGCAAAGTCCTGCAAAGAGATATATGCAAACTAAGAGAGGAATTTCATCTTTAACGTATTAATTTTCTATGAAGAAACCACATGGCTAGACATTAAAAACAGAGCTTTATCATCCAGTACAGGCTGTCTTTTCATATACTTTTTTTCTGAATGAAAGCAGACAGCAAACTTATTTTGTGTGTATGCTCTGATTTTAATAATGTAATAAAATGAGGCAAATAAAATAAAATGCAATTTATTGGAATCAATGGGAAAATGCAAAGACTAAAAACAGGTTCCAGTAGAAGCTGTGATATACGACAGTCTTACCCACCCCCCGCACCATTTGCTTTCGTGCAGATTTCTTCAAGACAGATAGAGATGCTTTCCTTTTGTATCGCAGCAAAGATGATAAAAAGGGAGCCAATTGTGGAGTAGAGAATAGCTACTTCTAAACAATCACATATATTTATGTTAATGCAAACTTAACACTAGAGAGTGAAGACAGTGCATCACTTCAGTCATTCTTTGAAAAACGAGAAAGGGGGCAGAGAAGGGAGACCATGTTTTGCAGTTTGGTGCTAACCATATTTTACCATGGTGTCCAGATCATGCCACTATGGTTTGTACTTGCCCTTCAATTCAAATTAGAAACTCAGGTACAAAGAGGGTATCTATTTCTGGTTTAGTACTAAGCAGCTTGCAATTTTGTACATAGAAGCAAAATATGGTGAGACATGAAGTTGAGAAGGAAGTGTGCAAGCCAGTGGTTTGTTTCCATTTCTCCAAACCATGCTATGAATAGTCAAAATTGATCCAGTGACTTATGACTGGGGACAGACCAGTAAAATTATGGATGTTCCGGTTCCACTGATTCCAGTGGAAAACTTTCATTTATGCTTAAATCCTAGCTTTGACTTTAATGTGTTTAACTGTGGCTGGATCATGCCCTGTTTGTTCCGCATTGCATCTAAGGCACACAAAAAGAGTAGAAGCACAGAATGAAAGGTAAAATGATGGTTGACATTCTAACCTCTTTTCAAGAAGGTAAACAAATGTTCTTGGTTCACTTCACACGTGCATGCACATCACTTGAGGATCAGAGGTGAATATGGGAACTGGGATATTGTGAGATAAGGTGGTTTTTTTATATAAATAGTTATGTCTGTTGGATTTAATCTGTGAAGGCTCATTTACATATCCAAGTGATTACTTTAGGCTGCAGTGAGTAAGCGCTAAACAGAACCTGCATGTGTGAAACACCCCAGAGGGGATACTGACATTTGGGACCACAGTTGGACAAAGGATGGTCCTTCAGATTGCACTAGGCTACAGTTCCTAACATTCATGCTCATTGACTGTGATGACTGGGGCCACAGGTTTCCCATCCCTGTTTTAAACCATCATCATGGCTTGCGGTTCCTCATATGCGGTTCCTTTTTTTCCAGTAATCCCTGTCTGATGCAATCCCTGTCTGATGCAAGAAACTTTCCTTGCTCCAAACTGATAAGGATCTTAGATACAGATGTGCTGTAACTACAGCGATTAACAAATTGCAAGGGAGACACACCCTTCAGCGACTCTCATGCGTTCCTATGGGATGTATCTGCCTGCAGATCATGAGTCAGTTTAGTCATTTCAATATCGCCCCGCTCAAATGGTAGGATGAGGGATTATTGCAGACAGTAATTGTATGGTGCTAGCACTTCGCAGAAGTTAAGAGTCGACAGGGGTGTTTTACACATGGGGAACTATACCATAACTCCTGCAGTTACTCTTTCCCCTACTGCTTCAGCATTATTATTTTTTTAGAGCCAATAATGTAGAGAGCATTGATACTGGTGATAATTAGCCAGATATCTACACTGTGCATTTTGCTATGTGCTCAAAGCAGTTCTCATACATTGTCTTGGCAACCCTTACGAAAAGCCCCCAAGGTAAGCCAGTATTCTTCTCTGCAGATTGATGACTAGTGTGTTGTGCTTGAGCACAACTTGAAATGTTGTGTTCGCTGGTAGAAAGCATTTGGCTCACTGTCTTTCCAGGAAGCTCATGACTTGCCCTTGGTAGGTCACTGTCTCTCTACTGAACTTACTTTATTGTGTTGTTGTAACAGGAATTTGACTACACATACATTTTGGAAGGGAAGGATCTGTCAATTTTGGTTTCTCTCATATTCTCATTTTTTCCAGACTTAATTTCAGTTTCCCACATTTCCACCTAAATTTTCTCCTGAAAATTCACCAGCATTTCAGCAGACACCATTCAATGAAATATTGCCTAACATATACATTTTTGTAAAAACACATTTTCCATGATATTTATATTCCCCCCTGTATGATGCATTTTAATGTTCTTTTCACCGACATATGCATTTTTATGCAGACTTTCTCCTAATATATGCATTCTTGTACATGTAACTGGGCTGGAGAATGGCATTGCAATATTCAGAGAAGTGTGAATTTTGAAGCCTAACCATAATTTGGTTTCCATATAGTTTTGGAAAGTATGAATTAGGAAGGTGGGTTTTTAAATATGAACTGAACCATTTATCCCGTATCTTAACACACACCTTCTTTGATCCAAGGTCATTGAAGGGATAGTCAGATAGAACTATGATAAATAAATTGGGTCCTCCCTTAAAGAGGGAATGTGTTGTGGTGAGACCTGGCAACCAAACCCTGTGTTATGGGTGGGTTCAGTTGATTAGCCACAACACCCACTTGGTAGGTCCCTTGATGCTGGATTTAATCAGGCCAATGGGACACAAGCTAAACGGATCAAGTGACCTATATATGCCTATGCACGTGACCCAGAGCTTCCTCTTTCGGTGCGGGCATCGGAACACCCGCCCACGTCTCCCTATACTTAGGGCTTGACCTTGCGATGCTGTCATGTGTTGACTGTCGTTGGGACAGGGGCACAGCAGGAATTTACCCCATTTGGCTGATTGGCTGGTGCCATTTGGGTTTCGCCTGCCACATAGCAAATCATCACAACTTGTAAGGTTGCAGATAGGTTCTGGTTCAGGTGATAGGGATGGGAGAACGCTCTCACCATCCCTATGTGAAGGGTATTCTGTTAAAGGAATCCAGGGACTCGATGGTTTGGTCAACCCCTGTGAGGGAGTTGTGCCCGTGCCTGAGTCCAGGGGGCATTTGGGTGGCAGAGATGGCCTGTTCCCGGCTTTCCGCTTATTCAGGTGTTCACCCTAGGCTGACCTATGCTGGTGCCCTGGGTCAGCGCTACCTGCAATGGTGCAGGGAGCTAGTCGAACCAGAGCCTATGCAACCAGCCACTTGCTGTAATCAATAAAGTTGTGGCCTAAATTCTGCCAAAAACCAAACCAGAATTTGAGTCTTGTCTGAATTTATTTAAGGGGGAGCTTTAAAGGTCTAAACACGCAAATACATTTTACAGACTAGAGAGGTGTGGGATAGTAGCTTGCCTAAGGCTCAGAAAGCATGTGACGGTGGCGGTTGGTTCTCTTGTTGTTCAGCACTGTCAGAATATCTAAATGTAGAATGCAAGCCTGTTAACTGGCTACTAATTTCCATTTCCACTTTGGTTTGCCTCACTTATTTGTTGTGACGGAAGAAGCCAGCCATAATATTGTTGCAGGGAGGCCAGACAAACAGGTGAAACTGAAGGAAGATTACTTGGAAGAACAGGTGGATTTATTTATTTTTTACCAGTTCAGAGACAAATGTATGCATGTCACTGGAAGCATCTTTCCTCCAGCGTTTCTCAACCAGGAGCCTGTTCCCACAATTTCACATGGACGAGCTCAGAGGAGGAAAAGATAACAAAAAAGGAGTTCTGCTCAGGGTCACTCTGTGCTTATTAGGATTGCGATTGCTTACGATGATTAAGCTGTGTTTCAAAGAGACGGCCAGGCAAAACAGACCCTGGAGATAGATAGATAAGATTAGATAGGAGAGGAGTTGCCTAGTAAAGGGGAAGGAGTGGTTCGGCTTTTCTGCAACCAGAATAACCACCAGAGCAATTACAGGTAGATGTTAAAATCTCTGTTCCCTGTCTCTCATGTGATTTATTGCTATGGCATTTTCTTGCTGTTTTGCGCAGGTGTAGTGTAGCGCATTTCAGATCTAGCTGAGCCGAGCCGTGACATTGGCCAGCTACGGATTCTGCTTCTATGACCTGGTATCTTTGCCACCAGCCAGCCCATGTGCTACTCTGGAAGGATCAAGCTATTGATGGCTACCAGGACTGAATACCACCTTCACTACTGAATATCAGTTGCAAGAAGTACAAGTTGTTGCCTTGCTTGTGAGCTTCACAGAGCTATAAGATTGGCCACTGTGAGAACAGGATGCTGGGCTACATCCAGGAGGGCTCGTATTGTGTTTTTATGTTCTTTTACCCCCTTCCTGTAGGGACACGGGTGATGCTGTGGGTTAAGCCACAGAGCCTAAGACTTGCCAATCAGAAGGTCAGTGGTTCAAATCCCCGCAACGTGGTGCGCTCCCATTGCTCGGTCCCTGCTCCTGCCAACCTAGCAGTTCGAAAGCACGTCAAAGTGCAAGTAGATAAACAGGTACTGCTCCAGCGGGAAGGTAAACGGTGTTTCCGTGTGCTGCTCTGGTTCACCAGAAGCGGCTTAGTCATGCTGGCCACATGACCCGGAAGCTGTACACCGGCTCCCTCGGCCAATAAAGCAAGACAAGCGCTGCAACCCCAGGGTCAGCTGCGACTGGACCTAAGGGTCAGGGGTCCCTTTACCTCTTTACCCCCTTCCTGTTCAAAGGAGGGGAGGAGGAGGAGGAGGAGAAGAAGATGAAGAAGAAACAGGAGTTAAGAACTCTATCTGGCTGGTGAGCCAGATTCCAATTTCCACACACATCTGGCAGGTAGGCAGGTTGCCCACCTCTCAGTCACGTGCTTTTGCCTCGCAGTTTGAAACAGCATTGTTTCCCAAGACTTCCCCCATCTCATTATCAGCACTGGAGGAGCCAGCAGCGTGTGGGCAGTAGACTAGGAGGACTAAGGTAGTCCCCCTTAATGTTCCCAGTAAATTAGTGTATTAAAGTATTAAAGCTTGGCGTCTCTTTCCCAAAGCCTGGGAAGCTTCAGCTCAGCTTAGGGAGGCAGGCGCAACGGTCATGTACATGTTGCGAGGTCACACGCATGATGTCAACCCCCACCAGCACCACCGTCGCAAGCTGGTGCCTCTGGCTCTACGAAAATTTCACCTCATGTCACTGGGGTGGGGGGTGTGGAGCCTTGCCCAGATGCTGGCAATCACTTGACAGGCAATGGGGCTGGTGGGAGTTGGAAGGCCAGCGTTTGGCTATTCCTGGCCTACTTCCAGTAAGTCTGTAACATAGCGGTCAACTTTCAGATTTGAAAATAAGGGATCAGCAGCCTCGAAAATAAGGGATCAGCAGCATAGCTGTCAACTTTCGGATTTGAAAATAAGGGATCAGCAGCCTCACCTGTCCCGGAGACAGTCTACGGGATATCTAACAATCCGGGATAGCAGCAGGAAGCAACGGAAAACGGTGCTGAAATATAAGGGAATTTCCTGCAAAAAAAAAAGGGAAGGTTGACAGCTATGATCTGTAACTGAGCCTGAAAGTCTGCAACTGAGTTTGTAAGTGATACACTTGCATATGATTTCCTTGTCTCTAGATGCACTCAATTAATTCCCCTTCCTCTACTGTTTTTCCTTCTGTCAAATTTTTGACTGCAAACTCCTCAGGGCAGTGCCATGTCCCCTTGTACTTTGCAACCCACCAGGCACACTAATGGTGCACCATGGTCTCCTGTTCCTTTAGTACAGAAACCAGTGAGAATCATTAGCAAATATATGCCTTAAAAAAAAAATCTTCCTATGCTCTGACAATGAAGATTAGGGCTGAATCATCCCTTCCATGGGGGTAAAACAATTATGCAAGGACCAGAAAGCCACATGAGTCTCAACTTGTAGAGTTCCCATTGAAGTCTGGGATAAGGGTGGAGATGGTGGAGAAAGAATCTACGATACGTTGATTTCCGTACATCTAACTCTCCCACACTATAGTTCTGATTACAGATAGTCATAATTGAAGAGGAAGTGGGGAGAATCCAAATTCTCCTGCAGGAAGCCCATCAAGAAACATGCAAATGGGGCACTCACAACAGAGGAAGCAAAAAGCTGAAACTGACAGAAATTTATTCAGTTTGCATGCTTTATCATAGACCAAACTTTGGTGTGTTAATTCTTTCTTTATTAAAAAAAAAGGCTGTAAAAGGGCGGGGGGAGGATAACAGAAATTATTGATTGTTTATTCAAGAGTTTAATTCCTGGCAAAATAACTGGGAAGTGACATTTAACCACATTTCTGCTGGGGAAAGAGATATTTTCCAACAGGTTCATAGGGGAAGGGTTCACTTTTAGGAGTTGTGGTAGCACAACTTCTTTCTTTCTTCTTTCTTTCTTTCTTTCTTTCTTTCTTTCTTTCTTTCTTTCTTTCTTCCTCTCTTCCTCTCTTTCTCTTTTTCTCGCTCCTTCCTTTCTCTTCCTCCCTTCCTCTTCCTCTTCCCACCCTGCAAGCTTGGCCACTATTCTGCACCCTCCACCTGAACGGGGATCCTGCTTGGGATGTACACATATAGAGCCCCTTTAAATGCTGGCTGTCATGGCTGCCAGAAGCTGGAGGCAGGGCTAGCCCACATGACCCTACACCCTTCCTCCCCTGGCCTTTCAGTTTTAACCCATCCCCCAAGTTAGCATACACAATCCAGCACACTGGTGCAGAAGAACAGGAACAAGGGCCAAATGTGGCCCCCCAGGCCTCTTAACCTGGCCCCTAGAGCTTTCTCCAGGCCACACTTCTCACTGGCTCTGCTTTCTACAGTAGCTGTGTGTTTTTTCCTGGCAGGAGTATGTCTTTGAACCATGATAATGCCTCTTGCTTGTCCAGATGGAAGACAGAGAGGGGTATAGGCAAACGTGCACAAAAACTAAGTAAATTTTGCATTCGTTGCTTTGTCTGTGTTTGCTTCTCCATTGTCACATGTCTCCCAGAAGGCTGCCGAGAAGGGAATGCAACCCTCAGGCTGAAAAAGGTTCACCATTCCTGGTCTGGCAGGTTGAGTGACACTTCAATAGCACTGCTTATTCATTTCACAGCTACTTTTCCATACCTTCCAACACTTCTCTGATGAAAATAGGGACATCTTATTCAACAACAACAATACCTAGACCATCTGACTGGGTTGCCCCAGCCACTCTGGGCGACCTCCAACATAATATAAAAA
The DNA here is from genome assembly GCF_965153285.1 of Podarcis tiliguerta. Classification (NCBI taxonomy): domain Eukaryota; kingdom Metazoa; phylum Chordata; class Lepidosauria; order Squamata; family Lacertidae; genus Podarcis; species Podarcis tiliguerta. Next base: position 17,053,321 of record NC_139540.1, on the reverse strand, counting down.
CTTAATAAAATATTAAACATTAAAAAACTTCCCTATACAGGGCTGCCTCCATACATCTTCTAAAGGCCGTATAGTTACTTATCTCCTTGGCTTGGGGGCCGCATAACTCCATACCCTCCAACATTTCTCTGATGAAAATAGGGATGTCCTAAGGAAAAACGGGAAATTCCGGGATCAAATCAGAAACTGGGATGGCTTCTGTAACTCTGGGATTGTCCCTGGAAAATAGGGACACTTGGAAGGCCTGCTTTTCCACCAGCAGCACACAGTCCCATCTGTCCCCAGCCTTGCATAGTTTCATAAACCGTTTCATAAACTTTTAAAAATAAAATGCAATAAATGTTCCATAATGCCTCAGCAGCTGAACTGATAGCTAGGAACATCACATCTTCAGGCCTCTAACACAAGTATTTCAAACATGGCAGCCTCAGTACACATTTGAGTGCCCTTTGCCAAGTTTGCGCTGATTTTTTAAATCGATGGCAAAACTAATAGTTTTCTGCCAATCCACATGTTTTGCATGTTTTACTCTGTTGCCTCATTCATCTCTCTGTCAGAAAAAGAATCCAAAGCTGGCCTTTAGTTTACAAAATAGATTTAACTTGTACTGTAGATATTAACTTCTGAAAGGGAGTATTCATAATCATCCTCTCCCTGGGAATATTTGTAACATATTTTGCTCCAATACAATGTTAATAGTAATATGCAAAGATATTTATTATTAGCTGGCACTTGTAGGTATTCCCCCACATAGCCCAGCAATGCCAAAGCCAAGATCAATTGAAATAAACTTACTTATCAGGTTCTTTGCATTTGAACCTCTACATCAAATCGCAGGGAATGTAATCCATTGCATTAATAAATCTGACTCTGCAAAGAAGCTATGGAGATATAACAGCAACTCCCCTCTTCCCCAAACACAGCAAAATAGAGAGAGAGAGACTTTGCTCCTAGTCATTTGATGTTCACTCAGATGTAATAACTAGGTCAAGTGTGACCTCGTACAAAGAATTTGAAAGCCACATGCTGCGAGAGCAAAAAGCACACAAGACAAGGGAAAGAAACAAACCGTTGAGGCAGGCAACAGACGCAGGGGGAATGCAACCCACCTGGAAGGGAAAGTTGAGAGACAGGAACTAGTAAACAAGCAATCATTCTAGCAAAAATGTTAGCTATCTATCGATGGTCATCGAACAGAAATATTCATATAATATTTAGGTAGAAACATTCACATATTTTTATGTTCTCAGTATATATGCTCATTGTTACAAAAAAAAATTGGGGGTGACAGACTCCCCATAATCCTAAATCTAGTAAAGCTGAACCAGTTCTCCTGTTCAGCAGTTCACTGACAGCGATGCCATTAAGAACAATTGGCCATGCAGATGCTTCCCTTTCCCCGGCTGAGAAGTGGACAGAAACAGAAAAATTGAGAGAGTTGAGGCTGCCAGGTTAACAGGGAGGGAGGGAGGTGTGATGCCAGCACAGGATAAGAGGGTGTTCTTTTACAACAGATGTTTTGGGGAGCAGGGGTTTCTGGGAAGAAGCAGCAGCAGGAAGTGGGCAGAACTCTGTATGGTGACTCAAGAGCAGCAATGCCAGTTGGTTGAAGCAGGCTGTTTCGAAGAGTCATGCTTAGGATGCCTCTGAATCCAATGCTGCACTGCTGGGAAGGACAAGCCGCCCTCCATAAACCTCTGTTATAATTATGAGTAAAATAAACCATATTTCTTAAAGGCACTAGTCTCCACTGTACCTTTCTTTCTTTCTCTTTCTTTTTAAATACTTTTATTTTGCTTTAAACAAATACATATAAATATAGACAACCAAAATTACAAAAGAAAATTCCTTATTAATAATAATAATGAAAAAAGCTAAAAAACTACAAAAAATATCAAAGTACATGGCATAAAAACATAAGCCATTATGAGAAAGAAAAAAGGAAAAGGAAAGAATGAGGAGGATGAGGGGGAAAAAGGAAAAGAAGAAGAAAAAAAGAGGAAGATGAGCCAAAACACAAGAAGGCTCATATATTGTACGCTTCCATCAAGGTCACAACAGATCATTATTCTTAGCAATTCTCTCTATCTGCATTCCAAAGTATCCCTCATCTTGGTATCGGGGAACATTTCTCTATGCGGTATCATTCTAAACATAACCAGGTCTTTCTTGTTGAACCCTTATCCTCTAGATAATTATTTAAACATTCCCAAGGTTCCAAAGGAACGCGAACCCTGGTTAAGTGCCAAGACCCCTGGAATCTCTTGTTACTGCTCAGCAGAGATTGGGGTGGCCTGCAACATCGCCGCTACTGGTGTTGGTGAAGAGCTGCTGCTCTTCACGTTGTTATAAGTACTGTAGCTTTAAGCACTTGAGCTTGCCTTTCCCTCCTCCCTCCCACTCCCTTTCCCCTTGCGTGCCATGTCTTTTTTACCTTGTAAACCTGAGGGCAGGGACTGTCTTAATACGGATTTCTGCAAGCTGCTCTGAGAGTCTTTTTGGCTAAAAGGTGCGGCATAGATGTTGGGAAGAAATGGAACAAAATAAGAGAAATAAGCAATATCTGCTTGTGCATCTCTGGAGGAATTATTCAGCAAGGCCGCCAGGTACTCAAGCTCGTAGAGGGCAGGACTATCAAAGGCTTACCAGCAATAATAACACAGGATGGAACCTGTTCGGAGAACCACCAATTACCAAATTCTGCAAACAAGCAGAAGGTCAGGTATCACCGTCATGCTCTGGTAACATCATCGTGCTCGTCTTGGTCAGTGTCAGCAACAGAATGCTGCTCTAGATGGCTCTTGATTCAATCCACTCATCTTTCTTACTGGAGACGTTGTTTCAACTGGCTGACAGATACAGAGCATTTGGGCACATGCAAAGTTTCCTTTCTCCATCGCTGAGAGGAAAACCACAGAACTGGAGCCGTCTCTTAAGCTGCTTCCAGACAGCTGGCTACTGCTGCTGATTTATTATATTGATTTTATACCCCCACCTTCCTCCTGTAGGAGCCTGCATTGGTTAACAACAGCCATAAAAATCCAATCAACATAAAACACTGATTAAAATCAACACCAACAATAAAAAACAATGTAGCAGTCAGCAATATTTGGGCTACACACTCCACTCCAGCTATGTGCCAGATGCCCAAATATCCATGTATGTTTTAAGTTGTCATCTGAAGTTGCTGGCTAAACTAGAAGGAGACCTTGACATAGTGTCTGTAGGTAAGTCTCTTCTCCAGTGCGCTAGCAAGGCACAAACACTTACTGTATTTTTTGCTCTATAAGACTCACTTTTTCCCTCCTAAAAAGTAAGGGGAAATGTGTGTGCGTCTTATGGAGCGAATGCAGGCTGCGCAGCTATCCCAGAAGCCAGAACAGCAAGAGGGATTGTTGCTTTCACTGCGCAGCGATCCCTCTTGCTGTTCTGAGATTCAAAATATATTTTTTTCTTGTTTTCCTCCTCCAAAAACTAGGTGCGTCTTGTGGTCTGGTGCATCTTATAGAGCGAAAAATATGGTACAGTGGTACCCCGCAAGACGAATGCCTCGGAAGACGAAACACTCGCTAGACGAAAGGGTTTTTCGTTTTCTGAGGTGCTTCGCAAGACGGATTTTCCTAAGGGACGGTCACTGCACGCATGCTCGCTTCCCCACTCCTCCGGCTCCCTCCGACCTTCCGGCTGACAGCCGACCTTCCGGCTGCCTCACGCCGCTGCCCACCCCCCTCGCGCACTCCCGTCAGACAGCCGCTGCCGCCAGCAGCCAGCGTTGCAGCCAGAGTCGCGCTCCTGAGCCCCACCGCCCTCCAGCAGCCGTGTCGCGCGGTGGCCACAACGCACGGGTGAGTCAGAGGTACTGGCTGCGGCAGCTGTCCCGCTTCTCCCTGCCCCTCCCCGCCGTTGTTAGTGTTAAAATGCAGTGGTGCTTCGCAAGACGGAAAAACTCGCACAACGAAAAAACTCACGGAACGAATTAATTTCGTCTTGCAAGGCACCACTGTACCTATTCAGAGCTGGGTGCAGGCCCAACAGAGGGGGGGCCATATGAACCACTTGGCCCAGGCCTCCGATTCCAAAGGGGGCCTCGGTCAGCATATTCAGCGTAACTTTTGTGAAAATTATTTATATACTTGCTTATTTATAAGATTTCAGCTACCCCAGGGTAAAAAAAATAAGGGGGGGGCACATTATCTACCTGGCCCGGGCCTCTGCCTGGCTCTGCAAGGCCCTGGCAGGGTGGCCACCATTTTTTAATGTTCCACATTTTCCTAGATATACAGGGCTAGAGCAAAACAATGGGCTGCCTGAGGCAAAGGATAAGATGGTGCTGCCCTCATCCCATGCACAGAATCTGTCGGGACTTGCAGTTGCATCTACTTCAACACTGGCAATAGGACATCATCCACCATACCTGAGGACGGCAGAATATTGTCACCTGAAGTTGCTTACTTGAAGAGGCTGGGATTGAACCTGTGACCTTCTGCTTGCAAAGCAAATGATCTACCACTAAGCTACAGCCTTCCTGCTGCATACCCAATGAATGTAATGAAAAGCTCCTCATCTAGTCTTCTTGAGATCCTTTTTTAAAAATGCATGTGTATAAAGCTTCTAGAGGGACATGGGTGGCGCTGTGGGTTAAACCACAGAGCCTAGGACTTGCCAATCAGAAGGTCGGCGGTTCGAATCCCTGCGATGGGGTGAGCTCCCATTGCTCGGTCCCTGCTCCTGCCAACCTAGCAGTTCGAAAGCACATCAAAGTGCAAGTAGATAAATAGGTACCACTCCGACGGGAAGGTAAACGGCGTTTCCGTGCGCTGCTCTGGTTCGCCAGAAGCAGCTTAGTCATGCTGGCCACATGACCCGGAAGCTTTACACCGGCTCCCTCGGCCAATAAAGCAAGATGAGCGCCGCAACCCCAGAGTCGGTCACAACTGGACCTAATGGTCAGGGGTCCCTTTACCTTTACTATAAAGCTTCTTATTCTTTTAAATGCATTTGGTCATATGATCCCTCACCTGCAGTTTGAAGGGGACCAGATTCATTACAAAGAGGCTGCTTGGCTCTCTGCCACTGCACATTGCCGACACGTGAAGCTTAACACCTCATTGACCAAACTGTTGTTTTGTGCTAATGCAGAATTTTAATCCTTCTCCTCTCCAGAGCAATAGAAATGTTTCGGCTGTTCCCCACTCTACATTTTGCACGGAAAGCATGTGTTTTGAAACAAAACGGTCCTGTTCCAAAACACTACGGATGAGGAAGGGACTGGTAACAACACCCACCTGGGACACTTTTTTATGGATAAAGAAATGTAAAAGACCGGTCAGCAGACCGCTGAGCCATCCCATAATTTGTTTTGCACATATACCAGTGATCATTACACAGAACACTTGTTAAAATGTTTTCTTTTTGTTTCGTTTTTAAAAAGTTAAAGGGTAAAGGGACCCCTGACCTTTAGGTCCAGTCGTGGCCGATTCTGGGGTTGCGGCGCTCATCTCGCTTTATTGGCCGAGGGAGCCGGCATACAGCTTCCGGGTCATGTGGCCAGCATGACTAAGCCACTTCTGGTGAGCCAGAGCAGTGCATGGAAACGCCTTTTACCTTTCCGCCGGAGCAGTACCTATTTATCTACTTGCACTTTGACGTGCTTTCAAACTGTTAGATTGGCAGGAGCAGGGACCGAGCAATGGAGGCTCACTCCGTTGCAGGGATTCGAACCGCCGACCTTCTGATCGGCAAGTCCTAGGCTCCGTGGTTTAACCCACAGCCCCACCCACGTCCCAAAAAGAGTTAGGCCAAGGTAATTAAAGAAAAAAGACAATGGAAACATATTCCATTCAATTTGCCACAAACTCTCAATTTTTCATGAAATATTCAGGGGATTGGTATTACCTGTGTGAGCAACTTGTAACTACAATGGTACCTCGGGTTAAGAACTTAATTCATTCTGGAGGTCCGTTCTTAACCTGAAACGGTTCTTAACCTGAGGTACTTTAGCTAATGGGGCCTCCCGCTGCTGTGCAATTTCTGTTCTCATCCTGGGGCAAAGTTCTTAACCCAAGGTACTATTTCTGGGTTAGCTGAGTCTGTAACCTGAAGCATCTGTAACCCGAGGTACCACTGTATAGCAGAATTTAGTGCAGCTTTAGCACTCCTTTCCATATTATTTGCAAACAGAATTTTTTTCCTGAAAGTAAATTACATAGTTATGAGCACTAAACCTGCACTATATATATATTCCACTATAGTTCCAGAAGTGGCTCTTATGTTGTGTGAAAGCTCAAATATAATGCAGAACTTAACAGGAAAAAGTAATGAAAACGGGAATAAACCACCCCTACCTGGAGATCCTGGGAACTGAACCTGGGACCTTTTGCATGCAATGCATGTGCTTTTCCACTGCGAAAGAAAGTGGTGGGCTATATTGGCTCATTAGCATGAGAAATCAACAAAAGAAATGTGAATGACCCCTGTAAGATCAGTGTTTTATTTGGTTTTGGACTGAAGTGCAAAATAACCTCCTTGGTTATAAGACTGATTGAATCAAGCATGGAATATTTGCTCTCTGCCTCCAGAAAGGATAAGAATAGATTTATAATTATGCCATAATATTAATATGCAAAAACTGTGCAACACAGATTACAGGTTATTGTTTCATGCATGTTTAGGGAAGTTTTTAATGTTTGATGTTTTATCGTGTTTTTAATATTCTGTTGGGAGATGCCCAGAGTGGCTGGGGAACCCAGCCAGATGGGCGGGTTTTAAATAAATTGTTGTTGTTGTTATATAGCTGCTGCTCAGTTTAATATCTCTGAAATGGTTGACATCTTTCGGAACAACAAATGTTAAGAAACAGAACCCCAAGCAAGTCAGGTGGAAGGAGTTCTCTCATGACCTGCCTCAGAAACAGGAAGATCCTCAGATAATGGGATGAAAAGGACTGTGTCCCCACATATTAATAAACACATTAAATGACGCATTAATAAACCCCTGTTTAAAAGCACCATTATAATATTAATGCTCCCCACACCTACAGTAGTTTGCTAATGCTGCTGAGAGTTTTCAGGAATGTCCTATGTTAGAGTTGCTACAAGCAGAATCCCTGATCAGGACAATGAATGAGTTCTACCACAAGAATGAGTTCCAAAAAGTTTTACTGCAAAACAGTCTTAAACTAATTACAAAATAAAATGTTGCAATGTGGTTCCATCCTTTCAGTCTTTGATTGCAGTCTGAGAACTTTCCTCTCTGGTCCCAGAGAGAGATCCTACGCAAGCAACTTGCTTGTTCAGGATCGCTGAGCTGAGCTTCTACTGCTGTTGGCTTCCAGTGAGCGACTTAGATGCTGAGTTCTCCAGTTTCATCTTCCTGCCGATGAGAGAGATCTCTGCTTGAGTTTCCAGGATGAGTCATCTTACCACATTAGCTACAGACAAACCTCCTGCCTAACACAAGCTTGAGCATAAGTTTTCAATACATACAAACATGGCATTTTATGCACATTAAACCAATATCTCTAACACCCTGTTCCCTTCACTCCTAGAGTGATTTAACATTCTATCCCTCTTCCAGGGAGCTCTGTAAATTATAGCTCTGTGAGGAGAATAAGGAACCCCCAACTTGCATGAGCACCATGGAGCTGCAATGGAGTAGATAGTCAAAACCCAAGGGCCAATAGGAGGAGCTGAGAGACCTTGGTGTGGATCCTAGCAGGATGGAGGGATGGATTTGGGGCCCCAATAAATTTCTGATTCTGTTGAGGAGTTCAGTGACCTGGGGGTGCAAATCCAGATACCCCATAGAAGCGCTGAGTGAGTTGTCAGAGGAACATCCTGCCCCTACAACACTGGACTCCACAAGCCTTACACAACGCTCAGCCCCATAAGTCAAGAGTAACCAATGTGGTATTGATGGGAACATCTCTGGGGGACACCATGTTGGCTCCTCCTGCTCTAAACCTATCCCACTGGCCTTCACCCTTAGATCCTCAGATGATGTTGGGATACATCATTGGACCATTGAATAAGATGCCTGCGGATTATGGGAGTTGTAACCCAACAACATCTGAGGACCCAAGGCTGGAGATCTCTGACCAAACCCCAACATATCCATGAGATTTTTAATATTATCTTGGCCATTCTTAAAATCATATGAATGACTGAAGTGGTTTTCCTCTATGCTGCAACACATCACTAGACTCTACCACACATATAACAGATAACAGGTGTACTGCAAAGTGGAACTGACAGAATAAATTGCTCGCAATCACTAATACAATTGAGCAAAGCTGCAATGGATACAATTTCATTTATTGATGGCCCTGTTCTGGTGAGTTTAACACCAACATTCCCTACATGCATTGTGAAGCAGCCTAGGCTCAATGTTACCCAATCTGTGTTGAGAAGCAAATGACTTGATCTAACATGTGACACACACACACACGAAATATTTGCAACTGTAACCTCATATGATCCTTCGCAAGATTTCATGCCATCAGATAGCATTTGTGCCCAATAATGCTTTTGCTAATCCCATTTGGAACAAGCCATTGTTTGGTTCAAATCTGTGGACAGACTTCCTGACTGACTGACGCGACAAGCTGGGAGCTGGGAGTTGAGCATTCTTTATCTAACTTCCCAATGCACCTTGGGAAAATTTCATGATAACCCTGAAGATATATGCAAACAGGAACTGATGAGCCATTTCCATGCAAGAAATTCAATTAAATGTTTTGGTTCCAACCCAGAGATAACTTGCTACATCAAACTCTCATTGAAGCCAATGGAACTTTGCCTAAATTCCTCTGGAGTACAGCCTTTATCTCCTAGACACTTCAAAGGAAACAAACCAAACCTCAGTGTTTTTCAAGATCAAAAGATCTAACAGCTATCGAAAGAGTCCACACCCTACACCAAAGAAACTATTTGGTGAAGACAACTTGATGCTAGGCTCAGCCCTTTGCAGCTGATTTCTGGATAGAGATCAGAGACTAGGGAAGGGAGAGTTTGTCAATTTCTGTTTTTCTGTTTCTAATTTTCCAATCTTACATTCAGTTTTCCACATCAGCTTGTGCTTTGTTTTTAAAGTCCTTGTGGAAATTAATAAGCACATTAGCGCAAAATTCTCTTAATAGGCACATGTTGGTATGCAATTTTGCCTATTAAACTCATTTTTTTTTTTTGCAAGATAGTGCATTTACATCTACATTTTCTTCTTCTTCTTCTTCTTCATCATCATCATTAAAATTTGTATACTGTACCACCCTTCATATGTAGATCTTAGAGTGGTCCACAACATAAAAAGAGAATATTAATATATGTATATATTTATGCACACTTTCCAACCTAGCAGTTCGAAAGCACGTCAAAGTGCAAGTAGATAAATAGGTACCGCTCTGGCGGGAAGGTAAAAAGTGTTTCCGTGCGCTGCTTTGGTTCGGCAGAAGCTGCTTAGTCATGCTGGCCACATGACCTGGAAGCCGTACGCCGGCTCCCTTGGCCAATAAAGCGAGATGAGCGCTGCAACCCCAGAGTCGGTCATGACTGGACCTAATGGTCAGGGGTCCCTTTACCTTTACCTTTATGCACACTTTAGCTAGGGTGAATTTTGAATAATGGCTGTGCTTCTATTCATGCATTGTTTCGGAAACTAAACCAAATTTCTGCACTCTCCCTATCAGGGACTTGAGCCATGTCTAACAATAGAAAACACGTTTGCTCTAGCGGAGCTATATTCTCAACATTGATTGCTTACTCCCGTGTTGACTGTATTTCACCTGAGTAGAAAAGCTTTCCTTAAAATTCATACATAGGGTTGCCTGTGGATTCATAGATAGGGTCCCTTGTGAATTGTATTTCAAATCCATGTCCAAACATATTGTGAGGTTTCTTGCAAGAGTCCCATTTTCCATTCATTCCGATACGTGTCTCGAGCTGAGTCCAGGTCACCAGCTATGTCTTTGGGTTCAGTACTTCCTTTGCTTGATTATTAAGAGTTTAATTCCTCAACGTTTGTGCAATCTCTAAGTAAGCCAAGCCTTCAAGTTAATAGACTAACCACGTGTCTAGCTCGAAAACATGTCTGGAGTATAATGCCCCACATAGACCAGGATACCTAAAAGATTGTTTCAGAGAATCAGAGAACTGTAAAGTTGGAAGTGACCCCAAGGGTAATCTAATACAATGCCCTACAACGCAGAAATCACAGCTAAAAAAATCCCTAACAGAAGACCATCCAACCTCCGTTGTCAAGCAGCTCTTACAGTAAGAAAGTTCTTCCTAATGTTCAGTCGGATATGTTATGTGAATCTCAGTTCAAATATTGCTGCCACAGTATTAAATACAGGCAACGCCCCACTTACGTGGGGGTTAAGTTCTGGCACCCAGTGCTCATAAGTGAAAATTGCCTAAGTGGGGAGCACCCTCTAAACACACTTTAAGTGCCATCTCTGCCACTCTCTCTCCAATTCAGATCAAAAATACTGTGCCAAAAAAACAACTTCAAATGGAATTGAAGCTCTGGGGCCGGCAGGAGGCTGGAGGATGCGTGGAAAAGCAAAGGCTGCTGCAATACCACAGGCATCAGCTGCTGGCAAGGAGGCTGAGCAGCCTAAACAAAGTCCCATTGAACCTCCAGTCTCTTCTCTACCCTAGCTGAAGTCCTCTTGGGGCTCCAGGGAGGTTCTTCTCACGAGCCACAAAGACTCTCCAGGTCTCTCCCTGCCATTTCCTGGTATGAATTAAATTATTTAATCATATCCCAACGCCGTGCGTATAGATAGTCACTTGTGAGTCGATCCCTCACAAGGCAGAGGGGAAGGTGCCTATATTGCCTGGTAACTTACCAAATGAGATGAGTGTTACTCCTTAGGCGATCCTTCCTCACCAAAATCAATTGTGCTCCCTCAACCAAGTGATGCTGAACCTCAAACATCTCACTGTTGTCTTGGGCAAGTGACAAATCTATTGAATTTAGGAAAAATGCAGCTTGAACTAAAAAAAAAAACCAACAAGCTTTTTTAATCCACAAGAGAAAATGTAGATGCATTAATGTTTCTGGTCAATGTGCTGCATGAGGCCTACAGCTCAGAAACTGTTGCGTTCATTCTTGACAAACTCTGCCAAGGGGGTTACACTCTGTCTTTGCGGTAAACCCATTCCTTCCTGAAGAAATAACAATGCTTTAAGCCAAAAGTTAAGTTCGGTGGAAGACAGAGATGCTGAGGACATTGGTAACAGCCTTGTCCGTGAGGATCCAAAACACATATTACTTACTTTCAGCTGTGACAAAATGTTAGTCCAGCTCTTACTAGCTTGTCCTTTGGAATGAAACTCTCTCTTGGCTCACCTTGTGTCTGTGGCTGGCTGAGGAAAATAAAGCTCCCTGTTGGAATCTCAGCAGTGGATCCAACACAAGAGTAAGTGGGGTACTCTGCTAATTAGACACGTCCACGCTAATGTCTGGCTGCCAGCTGGCTGACATGATGCCTCCTGGTATTAGTGTTACATGATGTAAGCTTAATTCCCTGTGCACTGAGCAGGTGTTTCTAGAGTCTTCCTGCCCATGTGGGTTTCTGTTGCTTGTAGTGGGGGTCGCATGCTCTCAGATTGGAGTAGCTGGGGTCTGTTTACAACTGAACTGCCTTCGCCTTCCCACACTCAGACTGGGGGGGGGGGGGAGACACAAAGCTCTTTTTTCAAGGGTTGCTAGGCCAGATGCACAACCACAGACCCTCCAAGTGCCCCTATTTTCCAGAGACAGTACCAGATTTACAGAAGCCATCCCAGTTTCTGATTTGATCCTGGAATGTTCTACTTTTCCTTAGAATGTCCTTATTTTCAGTGGAGGGTATGGAGTTGTGTGATCCCTGAGCCAAGGAGATATGTAACCATACAATCTTTAGAAGACATCTGAAGGCAGCATTATATAGGGAAGCTCTTTAATGTTTTATTATGCTTTTATATATGTTGGAAACTGCCTAGAGTGGCTGGGGCATCCCAGTCAGATGGGTGAGGTATAAATAATAAAATTTATTATTATTATTATTATTATTATTATTATTATTATTAAATAGGACATTCCTATTTTCATCAAAGAAATGGTGGAGCATATGCAACCATAGGGTGCAGAAAAGTGGGGGACTGTAGCTCTGTGTTCACTTTGTGTGTTGTTGTTATTGTTGTTTAGTTGTTTAGTCATGTCCGACTCTTCGTGACCCCATGGACCAGAGCACGCCAGGCATTCCTGTCTTCCACTGCCTCCCGCAGTTTGGTCAAACTCATGCTGGTAGCTTCGAGAACACTGTCCAGCCATCTCGTCCTCTGTCATCCCCTTCTCCTTGGGCCCTCCATCTTTCCCAGCATCAGGGTCTTTTCCAGGGAGTCTTCTCTTCTCATGAGGTGGCCAAAGTCTTGGAGCCTCAGCTTCAGGATCTGTCCTTCCAGTGAGCACTCAGGGCTGATTTCCTTCAGAATGGAGAGGTTTGATCTTCTTGCAGTCCATGGGACTCTCAAGAGTCTCCTCCAGCACCATAATTCAAAAGCATCCATTCTTCGGCGATCAGCCTTCTTTATGGTCCAGCTCTCATTTCCATACATCACTACTGGGAAAACCATAGCTTTAATTATACGGACCTTTGTTGACAAAGGTTGTTGTTGTTGTTGTTAATCTGTATTTATATCCCACCTTTTCCTTGGACTCAGGACTCAAGACAGCTTACACAAATTAAAAGAGCACAGATAAAATAAGGGAAAGGGAAAGGACCCTTGGATGGTTAAGTCCAGTCCAAGGCAACCTTGGGGTGTAACGCTCATCTCGCTTTCAGGCCAAGGGAGCCGGTGTTTGTCCACAGACAGCTTTCTGGGTCATGTGGCCAACATGACTAAACTGCTTTCGGCACAATGGAACACCGTGACAGAAACCAGAGCACATGGAAACGTTGTTTACCTTCCCGCCGCAGCGGTACCTATTTATCTGCTTGTACTTGCATGCTTTTGAACTGCTAGGTTGGCAGGAGCTGGGACAGAGCAATGGGAGCTCACCCCATCGTTGGGATTTGATCGGCAAGCCCTAGGCTCAGTGGTTTAGACCACAGCACCACCTAAACACATATGCAAGTTAACAGTTAAAAAGTAACTAAAACTATAATGGAATTAAATCAGTATAAAAACAAATCTGTTATAATGCAGATAGTAAAAGTAGCACTGCACTATTAGAAGTGCTTTACTTCAGAAAATATCAGTCAGTTCCCCCAAAGCCTGTTGGAATAAAACAATCTTCATCTGCTGTCAGATGTACAACAAGGAGGAAGCCAGCCTAGCTTCTCTAGGAAGGGAGTTCCAAACTCTGTGAGCAGCCATTTAGATTAAACAATTAAACATGTGAGCAGGGGCCTGACCACGTGGCGTTCTGAATTAGGTGGGGCTCTTGTGGATCATGAAAAGTCACCTTGAAATCTGATCCTTTTCAATTCTGAATTAAACCTGTGTTCAAGGTGAATTTGTCCACCACATAAAAATAGACCCTGGCATTACATACTGCAAAGAGGACTTACAGAAATGATTATTACTGTGTTCATCTTATCTATCTATCTATCTATCTATATCTATCTATCTCTCTATCTCTCTATCTATCTATCTATCTATCATCTATCTATCTATCTATCTATCTATCATCTATCTATCATCTATCTATCTATCTATCTATCTATCTATCTATCTATCTATCATCTATCTATCTATCTATCTATCTATCTATCTATCATCATCATCATCTATCTATCTATCATCTTCTTTAACTACCGGTAAACAAAACTTATAAAGCATTTGATTGTAAGAAAAATCTCTAAGTGGTTTACAAAAGAAAATGTAAAAGGAAGCATTAAGATGGTCAACCAAAGCCGTTGCAAACACGTATTTAAAAAACGTTCGGAAGATGATTAAAATCTACAGCAGCTAAAAGCAGATAAAGGACATGTGTCCATGTCTGGATAGGCATGTGTAAGGAACGACGTTTTGAGCAGGTACTGAAAAGAGCACAGCAAAGGTACCTTCAGAGGGATGGTGTCCAGGTGAAAAAGGAGAACCAGGCTCTCGCATTTTTAATAGTTGTGCATGAAGATGCATGCACGAATAGTGGCCTAATACAGTACTAGTAGTACATGCAGTTCTATACAGGGAACAGAGCAGACTGAACCTCTTAGCCAGATGATAAGCCCTTCTGTGAAAAGAAACTGGTGTTCCCCTGTTGGGATTTCCTCACTCACTTAACTCCTGCTCTGTCCCACCCACGCAACAGCTCCTATATACAAGCCCGCATGTCAACACAGGTGTTTGGCGAGGAGCTGCGATTACATCTGCTAGCAAGCAAGGGATCTCCGCTGTTAGAATGCGCCATGATCTCTAGCAAAGCTTGCCAGGCTGATGAATCAAGCGCCACGCCTCTTCATTTTGGGTTGCAGGGCCCGGATCCGCACGCCAAACTCGTTTGGCGGCCTTGGAGTGCTTGTGGTTTTCCTGTTGTCCAATTTCCTCACCCAGGCGGTCCTAGGCTTAGGCTGCTGCTTCGCGGCCTTTAAACTCCACTTCCAGCTAATGTTACACGGCATGTCCGTTTGTTTGTTTTCCTAGCCCGCTGTAATGCTCTACAAGCCTTTGTCTCCCCCCCTCTTTGACATCACAGCCAGTGGAGGTCAGGCAAGCTGTTTGAAGCAGAAGCTGGTACAACCGTCGAGGGATGGCTGGGAGCATATCAACACGAAGGAAACGAGGGAGGGTCAGCCCCGGCTGCACATGTGTTTACAAACTTGCAATGCCTTCTTTCATGATGAGCAAGGAAAGCCTTTGCAAAACGGATTCCCCCCCCCAAAAAAAGTCAATTCTTCAGAAACACAAGATGCCTCTGCTGCGAATGTGGTGGTTCCTCTGCACCTTGAAATCTCCATGGTAAGAAAACAGCATGGAAAAATAAAAAAGGGTGTATAAAATAAATCGTAGTGTAGGAAATCCCGCCCCCTGCAATTCTGCAAATGTATTGCTAAATTATCCAGATGTTGAAATGATAGCGACACTCCTGAATGTACTCTGGAAATGACCCTAAAATATCAGTTTGAATATATACAGCAGGGGAACTCCCCCCCCTTGTCCAAATGGTTTTATAAAAAGGAGGGGACATTTTATCATATGTGATGGGATTGTAATGTAATAAAAAAAAAAAGGGAAATGATATACAATGAATTGAAGAAAATGTTCCACTTAACATTTGTTAAAAAAACTGAAGCATTTTTGTTAGGGATTGTAGGGAAAGACTTGCCCAAAAAGCTGAAAAAACATCTTCATGTATGTGACAACAGCCGCAAGAGTCCTAATAGCACAAGGATGGAAGACTGAAGAAATTCCAACTAAAGAATCATGGCAAGAGAAACTGATGGACTATGCAGAATTGGCAAAATTGACACATAAGCTACGGGACAAAGATAATTGTAACTTCAAAGATGAATGGGAACCCTTTACAAAGTATTTGAAGAGGCAACAAAGTGAATTGGACTCCTTGGCAGGTTTTGAATAAACACTCACAAACTCTTTATTGACAATAATCAGTTAGATAATGTAAGGATTTATACAACTTTGTAACATGCAGAGAATAGCATTTACAGAGAAACCAAAGATTGGAACTGACAGAAGTCGGGGGTGGGATGTGTATGGGAGGGTTGGGGGGATTGGGAGGAAAATGGAGGGGGGGACCAAAGATGACATGTTTATGGATAATATGTTTTGTTTAAACTTCTAATAAAAAATTATTTAAAACAAACAAACAAATTGTTTTATATAATCTTGGATCTGATTGTTATGTATAAATTCACATAGGGAGTAACCCTATGTACAGAATTCTGGAGTGAAGCAAGCCAGTAAGTTAAGCTGGTGAAAGGGTGCCAACTTGCACAAAATATTGCAGAGGCTCAGGTATGCCCCACCCTGCATAATTGATCACATGACACGGTGCACACACACCATTTGAATGGCAATGCCCATTAACTTTGGGGGAGGGTGCAGCCCCCTCTAATATTTTATTGCAAAGGCCGAAGCCCACACAGGCCCTAGGAGTTGACTCTTATGCACTCGTGAATGAATAGGGCTGGAGAAACAGATGAGACACAATCCAAAAAAGGCAGAAGTGTCTGGGCCAAGTGCACTTACAGGGTGTTCCACAAGCGGGGTGGCCCCCTTATTATTTAAACATGAGAGGATGCTATCTTCCCCATGGTTGATCATGTCACTGTGTCAAAGTACTCTTGTGGCCCACTTGGTCTGAGAGGTTGGACCGCCCTGATATAAAGGAAACAGCAGGTATTGAAAGTACAGTTTATTTCTAAGCACATTTCTCGGATGTTTCCAATATGACACAAAAAACGGGGAATCAACTTTTCAGTCTGGAGGAAGGAACTCCTATGGGAACAGCAATTTGGAATGACTTGTTCCTCTTGGAGCTGCTCTAGAAGTCAAGGGCTGGTTCTCCTTTGCTGGAATGTCAAGAGCGTCCACTCAAACGAAAAGACTGCTTTTTCATTTTAGGAACAATATCCGTCACATTCAAGAGGCAGTGGAGATGTGCTTGGTTGTAAAAATATTTCTGTGCCTGTTAGTTTCTGGTTTGTTCTGTAGTGTGACCTCTCTTTCCTTTAGCTGTGCTAAAGATCAGTTCTAGGGCAACTGTTTTGTATGCAGAAACCCCCAAGTTCAGTCCCTATGTATTAACTGTGGGGTGTAAAGGTGCAGTCATGAGCAACATTCCAACAGAGGACCAACGGCCTCCATGTTCTAACCGGTTGCTGTGACAACCAGTTTGTCGGTTGCTGGTAGTTTTGAAAGATAACTGCTCAGCTGCAGTCACCTCAAGACCAACTTCCCTCTGGTATAGTTTATTTGCTTGTTATGTAACCTAAGCCTGCTTCAGGTACAGTTCTGTAAACCTGAATGAATCTGAGAGTAAAATAAAAAGGTAAAGGTAAAGGTACCCCTGCCCGTACGGGCCAGTCTTGACAGACTCTAGGGTTGTGCGCCCATCTCACTCAAGAGGCCGGGGGCCAGCGCTGTCCAGAGACACTTCCGGGTCACGTGGCCAGCGTGACATCGCTGCTCTGGCGAGCCAGCGCAGCACACGGAAACGCCGTTTACCTTCCCGCTAGTAAGCGGTCCCTATTTATCTACTTGCACCCGGGAGTGCTTTCGAACTGCTAGGTTGGCAGGCGCTGGGACCGAACAACGGGAGCGCACCCCGCCACAGGGATTCGAACCGCCGACCTTTCGATCGGCAAGCCCTAGGCGCTGAGGCTTTTACCCACAGCGCCACCCGCGTCCAACCAGAGTAAAATAGTTTTATATTAACATGAATCAGATTTGTGTCTGTATTCTTTAAGAGGGATTCAAAGGGAGTTTTAACCAGGAAGGCATCTTTATTAGTAGTACTCAGGGGAGTACTCAGCAACAAGCTGATCGCTGCATAAACTTGTAAAGGGGATTGTTTAACTCTGCTAAAGTAAACCTTCCCACATTAACCAGCTCCCCATTTCCTGAGTCTTACCAGTATTATGAATTTGGGTGATTGACAGGTGGGTTGTCCTGCCCACCTGTCAGAGTCTGTTGCACCGTGCTTCCTAAGCGCCTGAGCACCAGCTGGCTGTTGGGCATTGGGAGCCACAGTGCAAGGGGTTTTGCTGTTCTGCTGTAGCCCCAAGCAACTTGCTTTGAAACTGCTGCTAAAACAGAGGGGTTCTCCCCTAACTCCTTGTCAATGGAAAGTGTTTGATGCTATTGGAGGAATGTTTGTGAAACCACACGTCTCCAGAATTGATTGTAGCAGAACCAGGAGATAACATATACATTGTAAGTATTTTTTCCCCAAAGGGTTTGTTTGTGTTTTGATTAAGATTAAGATCTGAAATCTATTTACAGTATTATGTTTTCTAGCCAGCAACCATTTGAAGCTACAATTAATAAGAAGGGGGGGGGGGTATTTTAAAAAATGGTCCTTTCATCACACCTAGCGACCCTGCCAAAACTTGCAATTAGGGCTTGCCGATCAGAAGGTCGGCGGTTCGAATCCCCGTGGCGGGGTTAGCGCCCGTTGCTCGGTCCCTGCTCCTGCCAACCTAGCAGTTTGAAAGCATGAAGTGCAAGTAGATAAATAGGTACCACTCTGGCAGGAAGGTAAATGGCATTTCCGTGCGCTGCTCTGGTTCGCCAGAAGCAGCTTAGTCATGCTGGCCACATGACCTGGAAGCTGTACGCTGGCTCCCTCGGCCAGAAAGCGAGATGAGCGCCGCAATCCCAGAGTCGTCTGTGACTGGCCCTAATGGTCAGGGGTCCCTTTACCTTTGACCTATGTCAAATCTATTAGGTGCATCAATAAATTGTGTACCAAGCCCTGGTTTCTATCTCACGAACTGTAATATTTTTGTAACTCAAACTGCGGTTGATTAGGGATTCATTTCTAGTTTCCATGCAGGCGAGATCTGCATGACTAAGCAACCTAAACTCCAGCTCCTATGCACATCCTCAGATATCAATCCCTGTAACCCTTTACTTTCTGAAAGGAACTGGAAATGTCCCTTTTGCAATGCATGGAATGCTTTTGCTTCAAGCCTTGAGTTTACCAGACCAATCTGTTTAAAAGCTTGGCTCTGAAACCATCCAGCAAGCCTCATCCTTAAGAGGAACTGCAAGAGTCACTCTCCTGCATGCGGCTTGCGCCATTGGCACATCCTTCTGGTCTAGCAGCTTCACGTCACACTGTCTGTAAGGGCAGAGCACACATAAACAGCCAATCGTAGAAAGGAGCATAGTGGAGCATGGTGTTGCAATGGGCACCAGTCAATCAATCACACAACATGACTTACAAAAGCTAAAGCATAAAAATTTACAGCATGAGGTTTTAAAATTAGGAAGCATTAACATATCTAGAAGGGAGCTTCTTAGCTGCCAGAGCGAACTTGTCTACCAGATTTGTAATCTGGAGATCTTTATCAGCTAGGAGTTAGACTGTCACCTCCTGTGAGGGATCGTCTGAGAGACAGTCAAGAACAGGTGATAAAAAAAATTCTCTGGGCATTGAATATAAGGGGCAAAGCAGCAGGTAATGCACAACATCCTCAACCTGATTGCATCCATAAATGCACCTGCGTTCCATATGGGGAATTTCCAGTTATCTCCACTCCCACTGAGGGCATCTTTTGGCATCTTAGTTCAACAAACACCCTACGCAGCTGCTGGAAAGGCAATGTCTCAAGGTAATGGGGTCTTGAGTGGTTGATCTTGATTTGGGGGTACCAAAGAGAATGAAGGGCAGCCATAATGTTCTTATCTTGGTTGGTGTCTTTATCAAAGATCCAATTTGTTAGGTCACGTGGATATGATGCAATATGCACTGTGATGTCATAATATGCACAAGAGCCCCAAGAAGCACTTCACTGATGTGCAAAAAATGTTGAATACTGTGAGATTTCAAGAGAGAACCTTCATTAGAGCTAGTCATGTGGGATTTGTAACTTGATGAGCTAAATTATTATTTTTGGTGGGGCACATATGCTCATCCTCAACCATGGCTTCAGGCAGGGACAGCCAACATTGTGCCCTTCAGATGTTATTGGGTTGCAGTTTCCATCATCGCATCCCGCAATGGTTTGGTCTGGAGTCCACCAACAGAAGCAGGGCCCCACATTTGCTAACTCCACCTTAAAGCTATGAGTCTCTGCTTCAGATGCTGCCGACATCCTAGGCGTAAGGTGTCTTTATGTGGCCAAAATAGCAGAAGTGTTTCCTTAGGGAAGTTGGAACTGAGCATGCTCGAGGCCTGAGCTTTCAGGAATAGTTCTAAGAGGGATTTTTATTTTTATTATGTATTTTGTGTTTTTATATCGTGAATTTATCTTGTGAATCGCCTTGAAACCTGTGGGTATACAGTGGTATACAAATAATAATAATAATAATAATAATAATAATAATAATAATAATAATGCCAGACTGAAAACTGTATAAACAGAAACAAAGAAATAGAACTTACTGGCATAGTATATAATGACTTGTGTTCTCATCCTGTAGCTGTTGGTTGCTGTTGCCTTTATTTATTTATTTAACCAAATTTATACACTGCTTGATTGTATTTTAAAAAACCACGATTTATTTATTTCATAAAATTGATCAAGAAAGATTCACAACCCTATTTTTAAACATGCAATAGTTAAAATACTGAAACACATCCAATTAGCTCAACTTTCTAAGCAGCTGGGTACGCCTGTCTAAACAGGACTGTGTTTTTTTAGTAGGTGCCGAAAATAGTACAGTGAAGACGCCAGCTTGATCTCAAGTTGCGGGGAGTTCCAAAGTGCAGGTGCTGCCACACTCAGTGATTGGGTTCTTAGAAATGTGGCACGGGTATTATGTGGCACCTGTAGCTGTGCCAATTCCAGCGACTGAAGTGGTCAAGTGGGTGCACGTGGGGGAAGGTGATCTCGTAGGTAAACTGGTCCCAAGTTGCTAAGGTCTTTATATGTTAATAGTGGCCCCTTCAACTTCACCCAGTAGCAAATTGGCAACCATTGCCTCTCTATGAGCACAGGTGTTCTATGCTGATGAGGCCTCACTCCTGTCAGCAATCGTGCTGCAGCATTCTGCACTAACTGCAGCTTCTGAATGTGATACGGGGGAAGCCCCACACAGAGCTTTAGAGTCAGTTGGATAGTTGCTGTGTTGGAATCAAGCTATCAATGAGATACGGGTGGCGCTGTGGGTTAAACCACAGAGGCTAGGACTTGTTGATCAGAAGGTTAGCAGTTCGAATTCCCGCGACAGGGTGAGCTCCTGTTGCTCGGTCCCTGCTCCTGCCAACCTAGCAGTTCGAAAGCACGTCAAAGTGGAAGTAGATAAATAGGTACCACTCCGACGGGAAGGTAAACGGCGTTTCCGTGCGCTGCTCTGGTTCGCCAGAAGCGGCTTAGTCATGCTGGCCACATGATCAGCTGTACGCCGGCTCCCTCGGCCAATAAAGCGAGATGAGTGCCGCAACCCCAGAGTCGGCCACGACTGGACCTAATGGTTAGGGGTCCCTTTAGCTTTACCTATCAATGAGAAAGTTTCCCATTCAAAAATCATTTGGAACTAGGGCAGTGAAGGTGAAGTGGCGATACACAGAGAGTTCTTTTGCGCGTAGTTCCTTAATTTCAAAAATGGAGAAAGAGTGGATGTCTACGGAGGGAGTCAATATGACACTTGTGGAAGGCTACCATTAAGTAACACAGCTCAGTTAGTTGATCCCAATTGCAAACTGCAGCTCAGAAGCTCCCTCTTTCCTTACATTTTGTAGTTTTAAGAATTTAATCCAGAGCAGGTACGTTCTATATAAAGGAAAAGCAACGTCTCGAAATATGCTATATTGTTTTGCAACGTATAGGAGAAAGGAAAAAGGAGTTGCTCCATTCCTAGTTTTTTTGGATGTCTTTTTTTATGCTGCTTCAGTAAAATCACAATCTATACACTGAGACCAAGGTGTATAAACATACCATCTGCAGTACATTCAATTGAATAAACAGTGCACAAGCTCGTATAAACTTCTCAGGTGAATCTGTGAGCCAGAGTTGCTTCAGATTCTTGCACGCCAGCTTCCATACTCTAAAATGGAGTTTGTATATTCAAGCCTTGCAATAAAAAATAAACACACTTGGCAACTGAACGTTCATATTCCTCCTTGATCTCTTGGGCTCATCCTCTTCCCCAAAGGTTTCCGAAAGGTCTAAAGAAAGTGGCACGAGTTCCAGCTTGAAAATGTATTTATCCCCCCCCCCGTCAATCAAAATCTTGTACTTTTGGGCAATATGGAAACTGAAGTATAAAAGCTAGAATTAAGCAGGAATGCATCTTAACGTTCTTGATACATGTCCACCCATCACTTTTAAAATTATTGTCTGTAATACATTTGAACTAAATAAATGGGAGATGAACTATTCTTTTAGAGATCTATGCAGCCGGAAGGGGGGATTTCCTTTCTGTAGAATCCATTTTTTTTTTTGCAAGAGTTCCCCAAAAAGAATTCTATCACGTGCTAAACCAGCCTGAATTTAGTTGCTGGCTACTGCTCAGTTGGTAGAGCACGATACTCTTAATTTCAGGGTCTTGGGTTTGAACCCCATGTTGGGCAAAAGATTCCTGCATTGCAGAGGGTTGGACTAGATGACCCTCATGGTTCTCTACAATTCTATGACTCTAAGAAAACCAAATGTTTGGGATTTATTTTTCAGAGCTCTACTGCTAAGGACCCCTCCCAGAAGCCCAGTTCTAGTCCTTTAAAAAGCACTGAGACAAAATGATCCCCTTGCTCCATTGTTAAATATGTTTTATTGACGGTTTTATTATGTATGCTGCTCAGAGGGTTTTCTATTTAAGCAGTCTGCCAATCTTTCTCAGTAAAAAAATAAATGTTCATGGAAGCTGAGTGCAGGTATGCAACTGTGTATGTGTCTTCACCAAGACCATTTGAATCCTGAAGTGACGGCTCCAATTCCCATCCACAAATGTCGAGCTTACATGGGGGATACTCATTGTTAAAAGCTTTGCAAAGCAGATAGAGATCTGCAAGGCATCTTCTGACACATGGCCAGGGGTGGACCTTGGTAATATGGTGCTCTGTGCAAGCCCAAAATTTGTTGCCCCCTCCAGCCCTTGTGCCAGCTTCCAAAAGCCACATAAGGAGGCACTGGGTTTCGAGAAGGAGGCATGAGGCTCTGGCAAGGGACTAGAGCCCTCTCACCTTCTTCCCAAAGCTGGGAACTGCTAACTAGGACTTGGGAAGGAGAACTCTAGGACCCTGTTAGAGCCCTCACACCTCCTTCCCAAAGCCCAGCACTTACTAGGCTTTGGGAAGGAGGTGGAAAGACACCTCCTCAGCTCCTGTGCAGGGGAACCAGTTGTGCTGTGCTAAATCAGCCTCTGACATGATATTTCCAGCCATTTAATTATGCAGTAAAAAATGCAAAACCTTGTTCAGTTGTTGCAGGGAGCAACCAAACATGCATTTATTTATCTCTTAGATTTCTACCCCACCTGTCCATAAAAATAAGAAACGAAAAGATCCAAGGTGGCTAACAGTAAGATCCAAAGTAGAAAATAGATGCTCAGTATAACATGATTAACAGCACCGCACAGAAACAGCATATGAAGCAGATATTTATTTTGTTTATTTTTATTTATGAAAAACTATTTATATACCGCTGCATCACAGAGATATATCACAACGGTTTGTCACACAATAAAAGAAATATAAAACCATACAGTAGAAAGAAGTTAAAAGC